>NC_046301.1:25966998-26278427 GCF_004115265.2 Rhinolophus ferrumequinum | reverse complement strand
CTATTTCACTTTCTACTTCTGTCAATTTTTGATTGACTACTTTGAAGCTATGTTATAAGATGCATAAAGGTTTACCATTTTACGGTGTTCCTATTCTGCTCGTGATTTTTGTCACTTAGATTTCTTTCCACCATCTTATTTTCTACTTTCCATTCATCATTTTCCCTGTTTCTTATCTTCCCTCTTTCTTACCTTCAATTAGGTTGATTAATTTTGTGTTTGTCTGTTTCACTTTTTTTTTTATTACTCTGAAAGTTACCCTCTTTATTTCTGGTCATTCATTAGATATAGTATAGATATTTTACTAGATATTTTTATGTGTTTTTATCTTAGATAAGATCAAATTAGTCATTTGGTTTATGCTCTTGCTCTCAAGCAAGATACAGACACAAATAAGTTCTGATTTTACAATTTGTGGTTTACCTGGCTCTCACATCAGGGATTTTTATTATATGTTTATGATGCTTGATTGTGAACATATGCTCCAGAGATATTTGGTATGGGAATTTTTGAGCCTAATTTTAAAGTGAGTTCATCATGTACGAAGCTACAGCAGATTCCCCCAATCAAACTCAAGCTTCGGTTTTTCACTTCTCTATATTATCTTCCCATCCTTTATGGACTCTTACTTTCAAGCATAACCAACTATTTAAAAAATATTTTAAGTATCTTATTCGGCATTTTCAAGTGTATAGTACATCTAGCTTGCAATAATGATAGAGGAGGAAGTCAATCTGTATTCTTTTATAGAGTAGTCATTGAAGAAATCAGAAGAAATATGAGAAGAAATAAGTCAAAATAATTCTTAAGCAAATTCTTGTATGGTCTACTAGACAAAATTATATAATAGTAATGTTTCCTATTTATCTTCTGCCATTGAGTTTTTTCTGTTGTTTCTCTTGGAGCAGTGAAGAGCTCTACCACCTTCATTAGAGGGGGCAGACAATAGGAGAGATTATTATCTGGCCAACCTGACAAATAACTCTAAGAGAGACCCTTATATAAGCCAACAATTGGCACCTGTGAAATCCAACTGCTATTTTTTACACATTTAAGACACTGAAAGCCAACTCATTTTTTTTCTTTAGGGGAACACTAAAAAATAGCAGGAATGCATAATTTATATGTGTGTAACTGAAAAGAGAGAGAGAGAGAGAGAGAGAGAGAGAGAGAGAGAGAGAGAGAGAGAGACTGAGAGAGGTTTTCTTCCCTTTATTAAATATGTATAAGTTCTCTCCTTGGACAGAATGGTCAGAGCCTTCAAGGACCATCATGAGAAGCAATGATGAGAGATAAGAATTCCATCTCTTTCCAGGTGAAGAAAAATTGTAAAAGTGGAAAAATATCTAGAAACCTTTCAATCTACAAGATCATCTGAGTGTCTCCGGGAACAATCACCCTCAGGATATTTCTATGAGCAACAGGAAACAATGTTCTTACTTCCACTAGAGTAGTGCCTATAACAAGGGTGTCACTGTAGTTGCTTGTTGCATTATTTCTGGTCAAGCAGAGAAGGTCCCCACAGAGCATGAAGGTGAGGACAACATCATGGAGAATCCAAGCAAGGAAACTGAAAAACAAAGACCAGGGGATATCATTCAGTCAATCATGCCTAAATCTAACATTGCATATGAATATTTAGTTTCTTGAGGCAATACATTCTCTCCTTTTTTATTCCTAAGTGTTTTTCTACTTCATTTATATTATTTAAAAAAAAATAATTATACTAATACAATCTTCCTCTCATAGCCACTTAGCTAGTATATAGATAGACAGATAGATAGATAGATAGATATAAATATAGGTATAGATAGATATATTTACAATATTACTAGTATATATGCAAGCATAAGTAAAATTATAAATTAGTATATATAAGCATAAGTAAATATTTTTCTTCTGAATAATGTTTAAATCACATTTTATACATTATCTGGATCTCTATTTTCATATGTCATATCTTTTTTAGGTCAATTCATATAAATCCAACTAACTATTTATAACAGTGGAATGAATATCATAATATATTCAACCATTTCCTTCTTTATACACATTTATGTTGCCCCAGGTTTTTATATACTGCAAACAGTGCTGCCAAAAATCATATCACCAAATATAGCACTGATTTTAACTGGTTGCTGAGTACTGGAGTATGATCAGGAAAAAGTAGACATTGAAGTAGTAGTACAAATAAACAAAGTCTGTCATAACTAGCTTCATGGGTTTAGGTTATTTACTAAGACTCTTTGAACCTTATTTTGTTAATTTAAAATGAAAGATCTAAACTATCGAAAATGCAAAACAGTTTCAATTCACCTGGCAGTCGGTTGCCTGAAATGCTGTGTTGAGAGAGATTCTAATGTCATATTTTGTCACAGTAGGAAATGTGCTATAAAATAAGAAATTAGTGGCAAATGCAGTATGTACTTATCATCCAGTCCTAGCTTAACATCTTATGACTAACTTATAGGATGGTATGTGATCTGAATTATTTTATGAAGATTATTTAAAGGAACTAGTATTGTTTGACGTAGAAAAACATCTAGGGGAATATCTATTTCAATTATTTGACTTGCCTCTCAACATAAGAGAACCAAATCAGTTGGAAATGACAGAGTAAGACTTAGACTTCAAAAAAAAGGAAGAATTCTCTAGCAATGCGAGTGTTTAATAATGAAATAAGATGCTTCTTTGTTGGATATATTCATAAGAAGTAAGATCACTGTGGAGGTTATTTTGGAAACAACTCATGTGAGAATGATAAAGAACATTCACTATGTGTGAGATGCCATGATAATCCCTCACACATACATAACATCATAGTTGATGATTAGAATAGATTCTCACACATCATAGACATGGGATTAACTATACCAAGCATGGTAAAATGAAAGGAAGCGTTGACGACCAATTTGAGACACAACAGTTCTAAATGTACTGGAAAGTGATCTATACCGATAAATGAGCCAGCTTCAGTTAATTCGTGTGCCCCTTCCAGTTGCTGCTTGTCAGAATTTCCACTGTAAAGCCTCATTTTAAACGCGTGTCTGCCATACCCCGTGCGGGCGAAGCGGGTTATGCTGTGAGGTAAAAGTAAGTCGATCAACTGGCAACTTAGTACATTTCTTTTACTCACAAATTACATTAAGTCTCTAAATGAAAAACTGCAGCAAAAGAAAAATATTCTATTGCAAAACGTTAAAGTGTTCAAATTTATAAGTGAATATTATGCATGTTAAATAAAAATACTGTACATAATTTTATCACAAATACAAGGTGATCTCATTTGAAGATGATTTTCCTAATAGAAAATCAAGAGATTCAAAATCTCAGAAAAAATGTAAAAGAAACGAGAATTTTAACCTAGTCTACAGAATTTTGACAAAATGCAATAATCTCTTCCATGAACCTGAGTAGTTTTCTCAGGCCAAATTTTGGGAGAGAGACATTTAATTACTTTTATTCAGTTTGGAAATACGATAACTTTGGAGGCAGAAGAGCAGTGGAAGAAAATATCCTATTTCTAGCAATTTCATGAGACTATGGCTAAATGATATCTTTAGTACAGTATTTCCCACAAAACCATTCTTATTCAAGCCCTAATTATCCTGATTATTATAACTCCTTGTTATGAATTTCACCATCACATCATCCCTATGTAATTTACACATAAACATATCTTCTATTAAGATGATTTTATCATATTGCTTCACTGTTTAAAAAACCAGATTACCTCTTTATTGTGTCCTGTAGGGGCGGGCCAGCAATCTGTGTACCATGTGTGCAAAGTTGCTACAAAAGATAGTTTTAAATGGCAGAATGAAGGTTTTATCTGGACAATGTTAGGAAGTTGCCAGAGTTTGTGTCTTTAGTTTCTTTCTCCTTCACTCACAACATTAACTTTCTCTCTCCTGGACTCTTTCTCCTTGCTCCATGCCGTTTCAAAGCCCCTATAATGAACCCTTCTTTCAGTTCTGCATTTCTGTTGTCTACTCTGCAATGTGACTAGGGCACTACATCCCACAAAAGTCAGAGTAGGGTAGAATCGGTAACAAAAACAGTCATTTGCATGATCCTTTTAATTCCTTACTTTCTTAGATGGAAAATCATGGTCATCAGTTTGTGTAGGAGTTAGGGGTAAAGTTGGGGACGATAGTGTTTGATTACCCTACAATGAGTCCTGAAGAATATAAATCAGCTATTCTTTTAAGTGACCAATTATTTCCATTTCAAAAGTAAAATAATACCCATTGAAACTAAATTTGGTAGTGCCAGATCACAGGAGTCCTCTGGGCAAAAAAAGGAAAAAAAAAGCCATAGAAAAGTTTTAAGCAGGTAAGAGAGTCGAGATTTTTCTTTAATTTTCTCTAGGTCTATGAAAAATTTGAGCCGACAGTTTTGAATGGCTGGTGATATTTAAACTGCGAAGGTTTTAAATATTAGAATAATGTTAATGACTAATGTCAATTAGATATATTTGCCAAATAACAATATTGTTTACAACGCACCATTTCTTCATATGGCCAACTGAGTTGCACAGTACCCAGAGATGAATAGGAAAAAAAAATTAATTCAGGAAGTAGGGACAATATTTAAAATAAAAGTTTTGGTCTGATTTCTAAAAAGAAAACAAGCAAAAACCCTTTGAGTGCTTTTTGAATGATACTCTGAATTAATATTCAAAGAGTAAAATCAGTTTTAGTCCCTCATCATTATTAAATGCCAATTTTTCAAATATTTATTATCTACACATACACATGCACTTACTAGGTAAATTGTGTTTATTATCTAGTATGTTAACTTTTTTTTTAATCCAAGAGCTCTTTCTTGTTTTCAATCAGTCTTTTCTAGTCTCTCATCCTTTTTGTGTGAATTTGATGTCTTTTTAAATTCTTTCCTCTCCCCAAATTCTACTTAGTGCTTTCCTTTCCATCCCACAATAAAGTACACTATTTCATTTACCTTCTTTCTTCCCTTGCATGTTCCGAATTTCTTCCTTTGTTTGGTAAGCGTTGGTTTTCAATTCATGTTTAAGAACAGACTTCTGGGTTGCCATACCTGGGTAGCTGTGTAAATATTCTTGGCTAGGATTCTTCTTCCCAGAACTTAGACTCTGAAAGCTGCATGTTTCTGTTCAGTAGCCCTCTATTGGGGAAAACCAGTATGTGGGTGAACCCCGTCTTTGGAAGAGTATCCATCAAAATACCACATTTATCTCTAAGGTTCTGATATCTGCACTAGTGGCAATAGTTTTCTCCAATCTACTCTCAGTTTCTTTAAAGAAAAGTCTTATAAAATGTGTTTGATTGTTGCTGGGAGTGAAATACTAAACTTCCTAAACACTATGGTTTCAGAGTTGTGGCAGTGCCAGGCGGCTTGTCTCTGGGGCTTTTGCTTCCTCATCTGTTTTATCCCTTATCTCTCTACCTTTTAGAAATGTATTAAATGATCAAATCTTTCTCGTTAACTTACCCTTCTTTTGTGCTTATTTGGCTTTATCTTTTAATGTCGTTTTCCTTGAGCATTAGGAGTTAGGGGAGAACAATCTCCAAGAAGAGTGAATAGTAGCTATTCACCTTTATATTATACTGACAAGTATTTTGACTTTTAGAAAAATAAATTGAGAACATAAGTTTTCATTAAATCTCTGTCATGCCATCTTTTTTTCAAGCAATATAATGAGTAAATATATTTAGGTATAAACTAAAGTAAACACACTTGGGCACTATACAGAAATCAGTGTAGAATTGCTTTGAATCTAGAATGTGACCTGAATCGCAACCCAAGTACAAACTTGTGTCTTTGGGGAAGATGCCTATTCTCTCTGAAGTCATGTCTTTTTCACAGGGATGTGCAGGAATAAAACAAAACAAAACAAAACAAGACAAAACGAAACAAAATAAAACAAAACCAAAAAAGAAAACCTGAATATGTGTGATGACTGGAATAGAATAATAAATGCTTAATTAACATTGATAGAGGATGAGTATAAGCATAGCTGTAGACAGATATAGAAATTGATACATAGACTGACCACCAAGTGCTAAGCACTCAATGCACTGAGCCCCGACTGGAGATGAGAAAAAAAGACATGATTCTTGCCCTCAGAAAATTCTCAGATAATTAACAAGCAAACAATTGCAGTAAAAATAGAAGCAGAAGTTGGTTTTAAAAGATTGTGACTTTATATGGTGAAAAGTTGTTTTCAGTAACCCTTTTCAGAACATTTTCCCAATGCTTTTTATCCATTAGAAAGGTCTCAGTCTGCCTACTTGTGAGCTGTAATACCCCATGGGGCTCATCAATTCAGCAGAGTCAGGGTGAATCATTTATTAAATTAGAGACCTACAAAGAGAACGCCCAGTGTGAGTCAGAGCGAGCTCTTGCTAACGAAAGGGTTGCCTGCTGGCTCTTTGAAGTGATGCTGAACTTCTGTCCCAGGGTGGGAGGACCAAGTCAAAGGAGATAGACGCAAGGGACGTTTAAACACTACAATTCGATTATTTTCACTTAAGGGCCTCTGTCTTTTTTTCTGGCCTTAGGGCCAATCTGCAGTGATGTTTCTTTCTGCCACAGAGAATGTGGTGCTAAATCAAGGGATTTAAGCAGAAGAAAACTGAAGCTGCTTCTAGTGCTTCACCCACAGGATCTCCCCTAGGACAAGAACAGGAGTCTCTGTCTCTTTCCTTCCTATATTCTCATAACGCCCTTGTGAGGTAGGCTCCAACTTTGAAAGCATCTCACCCTGTGGTATCCTATGTGGTCTGTTACATTAGGAGTTAGAAACTCCTCCTGAGAGACTGAATTAGAAATTCACTTGCATGTTGAGCCAATGTGGAAAACAGTTGGAGAAAATTCTATATAGTCAAAATGGAATCGAGGTTTAAGAAGATTCAGAAATGATATATTTAAAAACTTCAGGAAAAGCAAATTTGGGGACAGTGCCATAATGAATACACAGCTCTCTTAAACCTCTACAGACATCTCAACAAAATGAAGAAACAAGTTTTGCATTCTACCCCCCAACACCCTCCCCACCAAAAAAGGCAAATTTCCTAGATTGAAAGTAGGGGACCTCACCCTGTTTAAGTGAATATTGAAATTAAATAAATACAGCTCCTGCTTTAAAAAAAAAAAAAAAAAAGTTGCAACATAAAGTAATACAAGGAGAAACAGACTGGCAAGATTTTAGTTTAAAAATTTTAATTAAAACAACAGCAAATATACTGGAAATGGCTTTTTGCAAATAATAAAAATAAAACATTCAAAATGTGGGTTTTGTTCCTAAACATTTACTGTCCTCTTTCAGGCCTGGTGTCCTCAGGCCATTCTTCTATCTACACACGAAAAGAGCAGCTGTAAGTGCTTTTCTACAATGTTAACCTAATAACATCCTTCTAGATTCACTTTTTAGAGTCAGTGCTTTTAATTAAAAAAAAAAAAATCTCTCAATTCAAAGGGATTTAGATTATTGTGGTATTTTAAAATTACTCACCAATTATTTAAATTACTTTGTTTATTTCTGTCAAAAGCCACAATTTCATTCTTCAACTATCAGATGCATTGTACAATATTTTTTTTTCCAGACCAGAATATAATATTGCCTATAAATAATAATCAAATTTAGTCTAGAGAGATTGCTGGTTCTTGCCCCAGGTGCCTCGTGCTTCCTTCTTTATCATTCAGTTCTGGTTTTGTTTTGTTTTGTTTTGTTTGTTTGTTTTCTGAGGTTGTTTGTTATCCCAAGTATGGTTTTCAGCTTAGAATCACCTGTCAAAAGGTTTTGCATCTGAGGCCCTTTAGACCTTGTTTACACTCCATGCAGCCTTTCCAGGGGCCACTCAATTGCAATGACAGCACTATCTTCCCAGCAAATTTGGTACTTCATCTAATTATCCAAAACACAAAGCACATAGGAAAAGACTTGGCAATTCGCTTCAGGATCTTATTTACCCAGGTCTACTAAGACGAGCGGTTTCATTGTATAATAGCTATACTTTTGCATGTAATGTGTATTAGGTCAGTCTTATCAAGAGCAGTTAATTTATTGTGGATAAAATTATATTCACCAAAATTCCAGAACATCTGAATTAATGATGAGTGGGAGAAGTGGTCCACCTTGCCCAGAGGGTTTTACAAGTGTCTTCTGTCAGCGACCATGATTTTGGAAGTGTTGGGGTGGGAGCAAATTGAATTATCGAAACTGTGGAAGGCTCTTTTTATGCTGTGTGTGGTATTTCCTCCCCTTTTCCACATTAAATCTTCAAAATGTTTGTGGGATCTGATGTTTGGGAGGTAACAGAGAATAAAATTTAATACCTTAGTATGATATTGAGTATAATTGAGTAGTCCATATTGTCTCAGAAGTGGAGACAAAGAAAAAGCAAGAAGTGAGTCATGGAAAGTATAGGGAAGAAGACCTTGAGATGCCCAGAGCTGTGGAACTGTTCTTAGCCTTTAATTGGAATATATAGCATTTATTTATATATAGTATATCTACACACACATGGAAAACTTCACTCAGAAGATTTAGCACAATCTATTTCCCATTACAAAAGGCAAAGTGGGCAAAGGCAATTAAGATCCATTTTTCTAACAGTGTGCTTCTCTTAGCAAAAGTTCTTCATTGGGAAGGTTGAGTTTTCCTTTTTTAATTAAAAGTGAAAACTGATCTTCCCATTAGGAGATCTTAGATAACATACCTGGTTGACAGTTTGCTCAACACGAAGCTGTTGACAACTGTTCATATCTACTGTCCCTGATGTTCTGCCCTGCCATTCAATTTTATGAGAGACTCTGAAAATACTGGAAGTGAATACGGATGTTCTCGCTTACTTTACATCTGCTCCAGCTATCAGCTTGCTTCCTTGAACTACATTTCAATTATTCCCTCAGGTCAGAAAAACATCAGACACATTTTCATTCAATATTATGAGCTACATAAGAAAACAGTTTTGGAAAATAAGAAAATGTTTTGGAGATGATGGAGAGGAGACCCTTGCTTTTAATACCTAATTAGAGTGGCCTATAAACATGAATCATTGAATGACTCCATGACTTCCTTTTTACTGGTTGAGCATTTATACTTTTATTGGCTACAACAAACACCTGGGATAAAAAACCTTTGCTTTCATGTAATGAAAATCATATCATAGTTTTCTTGTCATTATTGAATATAAATGACAACCTGATAGACTGCATATAGCAAGTAATTGACCTAACTTTAATTTTATGTTAACCAAATGGTGTGATTGAAAATTAAATCAAATGCTTATCATAATAAACAGCACCACCGCAAATCAGAAATCCAGAAATCTTCCTTCATAGCAAGTTTGCTCATAGATTATTTCCATTACAAAGAGACTAATTTGACCAAGGCCCAAGTCTTTATTACTCTTTGATATAGAAAATTCTTCTTAATGTCATCTGGAAATTTCCAGGTTAATGAAACAAGTTTAGAAAATGGCCATTGTATAGTTGCAGGTTTGTATTAAGATTTCAAACATTCTGGGCAACATAAAGAATAGCTTTATGTCAGTAAGTATTTTATTACCTTTGGTAGGAGATGGGGAAGGAACTCACTTAGCACTTCTAGAAGATTATAGTTTGCATTCAAAACAAGAAGGAAGGTCTTAGCTATTTGAAATACTACTGCAGCTTTTTTTGTTCCTTTCCATTTCTGTATATGCCAGTTATAGTCAGTTTCAAAACCACATATCATGACTAAATCAAAGACGTCACATACTAAAAAAGTGTTTTTCCTGTTAGAAGTTGTGGATGATATAGCATCACCCACAGTTATCACTACAATAGTTTAAAATAAATTCAAAATTAATGGTGGTGAATCAGAAATATTGTTTGTATATAAGACTTCATTTATTTTTTAAATACTACATATATCCATATATCTTTACAGATAGAGACAAGAAAAAGCAATGGTCTCCACTGATGTAAGAGGAGACAGGAGAGAGAGAGGGAAAGAAGAAGTAGAAGAAGAAGGAGAAGGAGGAGAGAGAGAGGGATGCTTATATCAGTGACTTTCTATACAATGAGAAAACTGTCTTTGTTCCTAAGCTCACAGAATCATGCATCCAGATGTGGCTTGGTTGAAAATAACTTCGAAGTGGACAGTATTCAAGGTGCCATCAGAGGAGCCATGTGGAATCTTAAGATTCTTACAACTGGCTGAATGATTTTTTTGTGTTTGGCAGCCAGGGGAATAATTTGATTTTAAACTCCAGGTCTAGGGAGCTTAATGGACTGCTTTGCCCAAGACTCCACCAGTTTGAGTACTGAAAGTCCTGCATCCTGGGAAACTCCTCAGTCCTGGGCAAAGCAGGGCAGTTTGTCACCTTTCCAGAATATCTATGTAAGGACTTCAAATAGCAACTGTAGAGCATCCAGCTGCAGCTTAACAATGGGCTACAGTCAGGGGCCTGGGCTGAAATCCCCTCTTTCTCTTTACTTGGTAGCTGACCTTGTGTACTTTATCTCTCTGGTGTTCAATTTCATCATCTGTAAAGGGAGAGAATACCTAACCTAATAAGCTTAAGTAGTAATGAAATGACGCATATGAAGTTGTCAACACACACTGCCTTTGAAATAAATGGTCTTTTCATTCTCTACTAAACTACAGCTTAAAAACAAAAGTTATTCTCACGAGGAGGAATGGCAAAATCAGACTTAATACCAAAGCTGGTGGAAACCATATTTTATCAATATATCCTCGCTGAAGTCGATACATGGGGAATAAAATGGCGTGAAATCAGTCTTCTTTTCCAGTCTCCCAGCAGGAACGGAAACATATTACACACAGGATGAGTAGCCGGATTCAGTTTAGTTAAATAATGCTGATAGTACTGGTACTTCACATCACTAGAGGGACTGTTCCTTTTATTTAGGATTTCATGTTCAAAACGTAAGAACAAAATAGAGATAGATCACAGCCAAACCACAATGATGCGTGCCAGATAGTGTGCTCCTCCGTTTTCTTTTTATTGGGTGACAGAGGAGAGGGAGTGAGTACAGGACAATAGAAAGCAGTCTTCAGTACCTCTATTCTCATCTTTTAACTGGGACGAAAACTCCAAATGTACAATAGAGGAGTGGGTTTAAAAGGCATAATATCGTTGATTCTAAGAAATGCATATTAATGGTTACCAGCTGGAAAAGAAGAAAGGAAACATTTTTATTCTACCCTGAGAGCCAAAAAGAATAATTCATGGTACGGCATAAAAATGATTCTACCTTGTTATTAAGCCAATTGTTCCCTGTGAACCCCTTCCTAATGACAGCCTACCTCGTAAGGATGGAATAGTAACTAACTTTTGTGAGCTCTCTGATTATTTTTGTCTTCACACAATATTTCCAATGTGTGTGCATGTGTGTGTTTTACGTCTCCCTTACACCACCCCTTTACAGACACCCTTATCTTCTTCCCCCTCAACACCCCTAAACTGACACCCATTAACTGGTTCTTCAAGTATATAATTTTGTCATTTCAAGAATGTTATATAAACAGAATCATCCAGTACATGACCTTTTGAGATAGGATTGTTTTGTGTTTTTTTTTAATTCGGGGTAATTCCCTTGAAATCCA
Source organism: Rhinolophus ferrumequinum (assembly GCF_004115265.2). NCBI lineage: Eukaryota > Metazoa > Chordata > Mammalia > Chiroptera > Rhinolophidae > Rhinolophus > Rhinolophus ferrumequinum. Next base: position 26,266,828 of record NC_046301.1, on the reverse strand, counting down.
TCCATGTTGCTGCCATGTTAATGGTTCGTTTCTTTGTAGTGCTGAGTAGTATTCTATGGTATGGATGCACCACATTTTGTTTAATTATTCCTCCAGTGACGAACACCTAGGCTATTTCCAATTTCTGGCCATTACAAATAAAGCTTCTATAAACATCTTGGGTGCACATTTTGTGTGTACAGAGGTTTTTGTCTGGGATAAATGCCCAGGAGTACGGTTGCTAAGTCTTATCATCAATGTATGTTTAGTTTTGTGTTTTTTTTAAGAAATTGCCAAACAATTTTTTGTTTTTAAATCCCCTTCATCCCACACGATATCTTTGAATAAAAACAGAGTGGCACTTGTACCAACATAACAAGTTTGCACATATATATTATGCTTTTTTATGTATTTGTTTGGAAGGTTTCCGTTGATTCCTCCTACTGTAAGAGTCATTACAGCCACTAACAACATGGGTGGAATGTGTAACGTGACCGTGCGTGCTGACTGGGGAATCGATAGTAAAAACAGAGAATTTCACTTTTAAAATGCGTATAAAGTTCAAAATTCTGACAATAATTAGTGTTTTTTCACCAGGTCTGAATAATTTTTAATAAATGATATTTTCTTAATCTATATCGTTTCCTTTATGGAAAACTGGAAGAGGTTCTGCATATCTCTTTCTTCTAGAAAAACATCACTTGAGTCTAAAAATAATCAGGTTTGTTCTCTATTTAACAATTTGAGCAGAAATTACTGCTGTAGAGCATGTTACTATTTTTTGTGTCTTTATTCAGCTATTTTGTATCATAAGAAAACTATACATATAATTATGATTATATGCCTGCTAATATGAGTGTTGATAACATATTCTAGGAAGAATATTATAAAGTAACTCTTAGATATTACAGTAAGTAGATTACAAGAGCTATTACAGTCTAAGTCCATTATATTACATTGAAAACCAGCATTTACTTTATTAAATATATACATTTTTATTAAATTTTAATAACATTAGCCAAATACTTGGTTGGGATCATTAGTAGTTACTCTATTTTCTGTTACTTTTGCCATTTGAAATTCACAGTTAACTTAAATACCTGTGGTGCTTTACTGTGAATTTGTCCATAGTTCCTTAAATTCTCGTATCAGCACTGCAAAATTAACACACCTTTCCCTTGAAAATTCACTAATAAGAAAACTGTATTGCAACAGGTACTCAAGAAAAAAAAGAAAAAAAAGAATTGGCTCTATCATACTTTCAAAAGACTAACAAGCTAACGTAATGTGGATTTAATAGACTATTTCCTTTGAGTTACAATGGTGAAGTGTCATAGAGCCTGTGAGGTTGGTCTAACAAAATATATGATACATCATTTACCTTTTTCACAGTAGAAAACAAACTTTGAAATACATGATTCAACTATATTTTTTCTAGAAAACATAGAATGAGAGAAAGAAAGTTCACCTGTGACTGGAAGCACTACTGACCTCTCAGTTTCACAATGGGGACATCGGTAGCTCCAGGAGAGAAGCAGTCCTTAGATGCGCAAAGTATTTGGGCCACTACAGAACACTTGGCATGCTGACTCCATGCACTGTATGTAAATAGGATTTTCCAGACACTATTGCAGAACAATGTGCTCCCTCCCCACCCACACACATATCCTAACAGTCCTGGGGAACCACTGTAACCTCATCCAGTAGTCCGTCAGGACAGTTGAAAATGTCCTTCTGGACTATAAACACTCATAGTTTGAATTCCAATTTTAATTATGCTAATGCATTTCGCTGAATGCATTTTGCCATCTGTGTCTTGGTTTCCCAACCTATAAATCTGCACTATCTGTGTAATTCCCTACTCTATTCACATAGACTTTAGGTTAACAAAAAAATAAATCATATAAAATGTATTTTATAAATATACTTATGCATAAACTCTATATCTCATTATTCAAATGGAGTTCTAATATGTATTATCAATCACACAGCACTAATAATGGGCTACGGATGATGTAACACTAAGATCTCTCTGCCTCTGAAGCAGTATCCCTATTTATGTGTGGTTTTTACTCTCCTTACGGGGCTGGAAATTTCTGACCTGCTACTGGAGTCAAATCTGTTTCATCACTGTCAACTATGAGTCATTCTTTTTTTTCATTGACTAAACAGAATCTTAGAATTATAGCACTATAACCGGTAAGAGGGTATTTACAGATCACCTGTTTCAAATTCTTCATAAAACCAATTGAAATAGTAAGTGAGGCAAACAAATTAAAATGGTGAATAATCTGCTTGGAAAATAATTGAGATTTGACTGTTAATAACAGAGTACAATCGCCAGAGGAGTAATTGGAAAGGAGGGTTTGGAAGGGACTGGGAATTCTGTCAGACCTTGTTGTTATGATGATCCATACCTACCTTGAGGATAACATATGAGCCATTTCACATGGTTTCGAAAATCACCCATGTTGGACAGGGGATTTCAGCTAATATGTAAAAGGACCATGATTCTCTAAAGTTGTTTCAGGATATTATCTAGAGAAGAACAGCTTGCTACGGTGAGGTCACTGGGGAGGAATTATCACTTAAAATGCACAGTTCTGGGCCTCAGACTCTGGAGAAGTGGTCAAAGGCTAAACTTTATCACACACTGCAAGTGAGTCTCAGGTACACTAGATCTTGAGAATCACTGGACTGTGATTTCGAGGACTCTACTGAATTTGTAAACTATTTGTAACTTGTCCAGAATTATTACTTTTGTTTTCTTTCTATCTCAGATTTTACCTCATAAAAATTAAGTATCAAATATATTATGTTTTTGTTTGTAGAGGTTATTTCCTACTCAACTGCTAATCTTGAGAGAAAAAAAAAACTTCTTAAAAAAGAAGAAAAAATCAGAGGGTGAGCGTTTTGGAAAAAGAAGGTTCTGAATCCCAAGGAACACTTGGGGAAAGGACAGATAACGTAGTTACTGCCAAAGGCCAAGAACTGGGCCTGAGACATACTGAGGAAACACAATTGGCAGTTGATTTACTCAGCAACTTAATGTTTGAGTGATAGAACAGAATGATTTTAGCCAGAACAGAACTTTGGAGGTCATCCTATTTCCTCCCTTCTCTATACTGGAATATAGAGAAGTCCTGGCTGGAATCCCATGGCTTCTCTTAGAAACTTAAAATAACAATTGTAATGATCTTGACCTTGTAGCTTTGCAAGAACTGAGGCTCAGTTATACAACGTGTAAGAAAATTTGTGGAAAAAAAAGATATCAGAATTGAGCAACATGGTGAATTAACATTAAAATAACATTGTGAACCTGGGAAACCATGTAAAACCTCAAGTCTAATTTGTAAAATTGGAAGGTCGAATGAGATGATGTCTGGTTTCCTTGGTTACATGGCTTGCCATCTGCGGGAGGGCAATGCGTTCCTCTCCCCGATTCATCCCAGAGGACTCTCACGAAGCGCATGTTCTGCTGTCAAAGAAAAATGTGCAGCCCATTAGGAGAGAGTTTACAAGAGAACGAAGAAAATAACAAATAGAACTGCTGTGGGTCAGTTGTTTTCTTCTTTTGGATGTTTCTCTGCTTCTTCTTTGGTGAGTTTTGCTCCATCTTCTCCTTCACTTCAGTGCAGCTGCATTGGTAGGACATAGCTAGGGGTAGCTTCTCACTGAGGTGGCTCTTTAGGATGGGGCTGGCAAAAAGAAGCAATGATGTTTAGGTCAGCTTTATACCTGGCCTTAAACTAAAAGGTTCCTTATGTTTACACATAGCTCAATAGCCCAAAATATAAAATTCAGATTCACATTTGGGAGTAATGCACTTAGGTAGCGATTAAAAATTATTTTCTCCTTGAGTCTTCCCCATACACATACCCTTAGGAATCCATTCAGAAGGGAAACCTAATTGTATTTGTTTGATAGGAGTGCGATTATAATTTCTCACCTTTCATGATTAACAGTTACTAGTAAGCTCAAAACTCACTCTCAACAAAACGACAATAATGTTCTCTTTAGATTGCTTGCAAATAATGATTGTGTTTCAACTGTCTGCTAATATAATTCCCATTAACTCAAACAATTTGGCATGAAATACAACCACTATATTAGAATGATATCATGGATCAGAAAATTTTTATTCTGATTTTGCATACAGACAGAAAGAGTGCCACATTCACAAGCAAAAAAATTAGGTGGAAACCTCATGAATGACGACCTATGAGCATTTTGTACAGGGACGATCTCACTCAGATGCTAATTCCATATACTTTTCTTTAGAGAATTTTGTATTTAATTACAGTGGTTTCATAGGTTATAATAAAACTTTCAACAGATGAAATGATTTGTCTTTTCAAAAAGTGTAGGGTAAGCAGTAAATAATCAAATTTTTATCCTAAAGCATTAAAATGTATTCTATGTGAAATAAGGTTTTAGTCAGATTCCAGAATTAGAATAAATTTGCACAACTATATAAAATATATTTCTGCATATTTAAGAAAACACTGAGCAGCACACATTGAAAAGCCTATTTCAATCTAAAGAGTTTAAAAAAACAAACCCCAATGTGATATATAGATGACTTATTACAGAATTGTATACTTCAAACCTATAATTTTACTAACTATTGTCACCCCAATAATTTTAATTAACAAAAAACAATAAAATAACCCAGAACAATAAAGTTTTCCATTAAAGCTATACATAATTACTAGATAACTCCAGAGGGGAAAAAAAAGTCTAAGTCAGTTATTTTCCATAAAATATTACATGTCTGTGACTTCAGATAAAAAAAAAAAATGTTTTGGCAAGGACTCAGACAGCAACAGACAATTTAATCACCCAAGACCCTTCTATGCTTTCTTCTTCCTGTATTCTCAAATGCCTTAGTGTTGAAATAATCTCTTGCCCTTTGATGGTGTTCAATGCAGAGAAGAAAGAGAAACTTTGTTTTAATCCAAACAGGGTAAAATTTAAATATCTAAAACCATTGTCAATACTGGATAATGGGAATATGACACCAGAGGGCATGATAGCAACTGATTTTCAGAATGGTCAAGAAAGTGACACATAATGAACTGCAACTACCACTCTTGTGAAATGAGCACTTGCTGTAGAGATGGATTTGAAACTGTTGATTAAAAAGCCAATATGCATAATGAAATTAGCACTTGGGGAGTCATGGGATAAAACTAATAATAAGGAATAAGTATTACTAATACAGATAGATTCTTGAGTTTTCAAAATAGAGATAGGCTCCTGTATTTAAAAAATATATATGATTTAATTATGAAAATTCAACTTACAAAGTCTTTTCCTGTGTAATTTCCATATTGAGTTGTTAATTTCTGATTGTGTCTGTAAAATGGAAATAACTATTTCAGGCAACCACCATGCAGTAAATAAATGCACTCTTGGATATTTATCCCAGAGGAACAAAGGCATGTTACACAAAAACAAAAGCCTATACACAAATGTCCACAGCAGCTTTATGCATAATATCAGAAAACTGGAAACAACCCAAATGTCCTTCAGTGGAAGCATCGTTAAAAAAACTGTGGTACATCCGTACCATAGAATACTACTTAGCAATAAGAAAAAAACAAAACAACTATTGATATGCACATCAATCACTATGAATCTTCATAAAAAGATGCTGAGTGAACAAAATCAATCCGAAAAGGTTCAATATTATATGATTACCTTTATATAATGTGCTTGAAATGAAAAAGTTATAAAAATGAACAGATCGGTAATTTCCCGGGGTTACAGAAGAGGGTGAGGTGAGCAGAAGGGAAGTGTGTGTGAGTAGGACAACTGAAGGAATCCTTGTGGGGATGGAAATGTTCTGTATCTTGACTGTATCAATTGCAATTTCCTGGTTGTGATCATGTACTGTCATTTTACAAATGCTACCATCAGGAGAAACTGGCGAAATGATGCATGGGATCTCTCCGTATTATTTCTTAACAGTCACATGTGAATCTGCAATTATCTCAAAATATAAAAGTTAATTTTAGAAAGTATTGATAAAAACATAAAAATTAAACACAGAGGAAATACTATCCTAAATGAATTCCCAAGTAATTAGATATATGTCATATATAATTTTAAATTAAGAGGATGGAGAGTATCATTATTAAATCATATCCATTTAACTTTCAGATGAAAAAGAGCATAGAATTATTAGACTACCTAATGAGTGTTAATCCTGGTTGACCTTCTGATCCATTTTTCTTCAGCCAGAACAAAAGAGAGAATTGCTGTAATTACAAAGTTTTAATAAATATTCTTACAATATAAGCAAATTCAGACCAACTGGTAATTTTCTAAATGTCTCTTTAGTGCTCCAGTAGAAACTTTCCTACAATTGTTGCCACTGAAAGACGTGTTTAATGCTGTGCCATTGGATGTGCCACTCTTTCAGTAACTCTGGTGACATCACAAGCTTGAGACTCAATTGGGAAATCACTTTACCAACAAAAAGTTAAAAAAAAAAAAATTCCTCTTTGTCCTACTGTAAAGTAGAGAACACCAATAAGGCACCATGTGGGTTGACAACTAGGAATGAAATAGAGCAAAGTGAAGACCAAATTTTGAAGTCCTTAATCCCCAAAGACCCACTACAAGGTTCAGGACCTTACAAATGGGGGGAAAAAAGAGTTCTGAGGTGACAGTTACACAATATAAGACTGATCAGAGGAAGCAACCTCTGAGCCAGGTCACTGGAGCAGATGCACAAGCAGAGACTGAACTTTTAGAAACTTGATCTAAGAAAGTGATCTCCTAGCACACACACAGAAGCACAGGGAAAACTTGATCACATAGGCAAAGAGCAATCCAGCAAAACTTATCTTCCAACAACCTGGCTCACAATTTTTCATCAGATCCTTAATGAAGAGAAGTGGAAAGCATAAGTCAGAATTTCCATGTATTGTACTTGTGGTTGTATAAATATGCATACATTAATCATACAATTTTACATTAATTGAATAGAATATGTCTTATTTCTAACATTAAATGTTTCGGAGCTTAACAAGTCCTTTCTAATGTTTACAAGGTACCAAGTGAGAAATCAAATTACACATTCCAAATGTTACTTGTGGGTAGACATCTGGAGCATAGGATGCAGACTAGAACCAGCCCTGACTCCAAAGCCCATGCTGTTACACTACATTTGAAATTTTCAGAAAGAGAAAAAGGAAAAAAAAAAAAAAAAGTAGATAAATAATTGTGGTAGCTTATTGTGTACAATGTCCCTTTCTACTTTCGTGTGTCATTTGTTGCCATGGTATCTTTTGTTAATGCATCCACCAATGGCAGTTTATTATCAACCTAAATACTAAACTAAAACTAGGTAACATTTTCAAATAAATTAGAGCTAGGTAGGTAATCTGTTTATACCTTCAGCCATATTTTTTTTTTACTGTTGTCAATTTTAACATGCAAAAAAGGGAATAAGAACAAGATTCTACTTCGAATTGCATATGCCATGCTAATAAATGTTAAAAGTTTTGTTAATCCTAGCGTAGAGCGCAATACTGAATAAATAGTGACCTCTTTGTCTTTACCTTTAGCTTATGCAAAACTTTTGATACAGTACCATACTTTTTATCTTTTTAAAAGAAAAAAAAGGTGATACCAAGTCATTTACACTTTTTAAAATTATTTTCTTTGTTCAATATGGGCCTTGAATGCAGTGATTCAGAATCTTCAAATAAAATAATACAAAACATTATAAATAATCATGTGAGAAGAAACGTTTGGTTCGTCTATATTCTTGGAAGTTTTGTTTCTTCATCTAAAAACAGAATGATAGTTTAACATCATAGTGCATTAGATCTAGAAGAAAATACAAAATTATTAGCTTTTAACTTTGTCATTTTTCAATTGTGGAAAGTAAGGGCCCAAAGAGTTTCAGTGATGTGTATTGCATAACAAGTTATAGTAAATTGAAAACAAAACAGGAGTCTCTTACCTTCCATTCTATTGCTTTTTCCACTGAAACACCCTGCTTCTTATCTTCTAGAGATGTTTAAAAATTTACTAGAAAAAGAGGAAGTAGAGCATATTAGTTTACCTCAAAGTACAACCTGTGTCTAATGGAATGTTTAGAAATAAACTTTTTTTCATTTCAACCAACAAAAAGACACCAAGAGAAATAAACATAAAATTACAGCAACTGTAAGGTAAATATTTGCATTTGATACATATTATATATTTAGATAGTTCGCTTCTACAGTTGACCTATCTTATATAGTTTGAAAGTTGCTTCTCTGATAGTGGAAAATATCTCACATGTGTGCTTGAGTGGAATCTCTCTCTCTCTCTCTCTCTCTCTCTCTCTCTCTCTCTCTCTCTCTCTCTTTCTCTCTCTCTCTCTCTCTCTCTCACACACACACACACACACACAGGCACACATACACACAAGCCCATGTAACAAAAGAAGTGCAAAGCAGAGCCATTATTAATTTTTTAATGACAAATGGGAGCACTGAGGTCTTTGATCTTTCCATGCCATCCACATGACAGACTGGCATTTATTGTAGTTCAGGAAAATAAAGCAAATCACAGTAAAACATTTTTAATTAGTGGTTTAACTACGTGATTAATGATGCCTTTTTAAAGAAAATGCCTGTACCAGTAAATGAAAAACTCATTATTTCTAAAAGCTGTTTTTTCTACTTAATGACTTCTTCTAATAGGCAGATAAATTGAACAACAATGTATGAAACCTATTAGCCTGAACATTTCACAGGGGACAAAATTGAATGTTGTGTTGCAGGTTGTTGATCAACTAATCTGAAAGTAATGAAACAAACAACATTATACAAAGGCCTGTGTTAAAATAGCATGCAACTAGCTTTTAAACAACCACACAACAGAGCTGAATCTTATTTTCATAACAGAATAATCTGTACTAAAATGAAAAGCACTTACAAAAAGATTAACTTAGCCCTTGATAACACAATTCTTATTGTGTTAATATGTTTTATTTATTTTTTTATCTATCTATCTATATCTATCTATCTACCTATCTATCTATCTATCTATCTATCTATCTATCTATCTATCTATCTATTTTATTTAGGGAAAATTTTAGCCTGTTTGAAATGTCCAGAAAATAAAATTTATACCAGGAAAAGAGGTCAAATAGGTCTTGAATATCTGGTTGAAAATACTGACAGTACAGAGAATTCAAAAACAGTAAAACAGTGATTTTTTTTCAGTAAAATATAATAACCAAAGATGTGGCCCCTAACAGCCAAAGTTTGTATGACTCCAGCTTTGCAATTTCACAGATGAATGTCTTTGAATGTGGCTTGAGCTTCACTGAGCCTCAGTTGATTTGTCTGTAAATTGGAGATAACAATATTACCTACTTCAAAGGGTTATACTGCAGCACGAGATGGTGCATGTAAAGCATTTAGCGGATATTTGTTGCAGATACTATTTTATAGAATAATTATTTTTATACTACCAATAGAATGTGGTTAGCATCACCAATTAGTCATGCTTCCCACTATGTAATAGGGCCCTAAAAGCAAAGTGATACATCTGCTTCTTTGAAAACTTAACCAATTTTCCCTATGCTGTTTATACAATTAATTCTCAAAATAAAACATACTGGTATGTACTATATAGAGACAGTTTACACTCCAGCTCACCACCACCCACCTGTATCTGTATCTGTCTGGAAGGCTCTTTTCCTGGATCTTCATGTCTGTTCTCATACTTCCGGTTTCATCTCAAATGTTGACCATTAAGAGAGGTTTCCTCTGACCACATTTTCAAAGCTGCCATCACCTCTCACCTGGACCCTAATAATAGCTTTAGCACTGGTATCTTAGTTACCATTCTTTACTTGCATCCTTACTAGTGTGGCAACCAGAGTGGTTATTTAAGAACTTGCATAGCTCATGGAAAACTCTTGAAAATGTCATGTGTCGTGTTTGGTTTGGTTTGTTTGTTTGTTTGTTTTTTTGTGTTTTTTTAATCATTATCATTCTGTTTTCTTTCCCTGACAGTCCTAAATCATTTATTCCTTTGACAACTCCATATAAGAGCTTTCACAGTTCAATTATCAGAATAAAGTGTTGCTAGTACATGTATTTGCAAATGGAACTGTAGAAGCAATCTAGGAGTCACTCTGAAGAGTTGGCAAAATTCAGCTCTAGCTATTTTTCCCAAAGACAAATTAGATGTGAAAGTAAAATATGAAATAGCAATCCATGATGCCCAGTGAGTCTGTTATGGACAGACCACCATCCAAAATAAAATGTAGTAAAACATGGGGTAATATTTCAGAAAGTGATTGTTAGGGTCGGGTCAAATATAGACCAAATAAAATTTTTTTGCACTTTAATTTTTTCAACTTATGGAGGAAAAATATTTTTTATTTGTTTGTTTTCTTATATCGCACTAAAACATAATGAGGGGTATGTCCAGCTACTGTTGATCACAAAGTACACTTAGACTGCATGTCTGACAAAATAGTTACATATCTAATGTTTCAACTTATCAAATGTGCAATACCTGTGCTATAGGAAAATAAATGATGAGTAAAAGAAATATATGAGGGCTATTAATTTCACAAATGAAACTAATCCAACAAATTCTCATTAACCTTTATACTAAAATACTCTGTGAAACCAATTTAGGTCCTGTCAAAAGAACATGTTTAATATTCTCTTTATAATTTTAATTTGTTCTCTATCATTTCTGCACAGACTTTTATATTAATATTAGAAACTCTATATCACAGTTATGTTTAATCTTTAACTCTATCTGACTCTTGCTCACCTTTGGCGAAAGTATAGAGTGATATATAGTGAATGAATGGAATGAGTATATTTTTAAATTTCCATTTGTTTTGTGTGTAATTAGTATATCTAATTATGTTCCCAGTGATTTTAAATAATAAATGTTGCATTAATGGTGTCACCTAATAGAAAGTGAGTTAAAATACTTTATCTTAGGTCGGCATGTTAACAATGAATACAAAAAAACAATCAATTTTAGATGCAGTCATGTCATCAATCCACATAGTAGCCAGAGTTTGACTCAGAAATAACAAGAACACATGAATTTGCACAGTCCAATTTGCTATGATTTCATACATATATGTGCATTTAACAGAGAGTTTTCCATCTAGATGTTAGGCCAATTTTTGTCCCTGTGTTGAGAAGCCTTTTACCATGGAACTGAAAAAAAAGCCTCTCTTGCTTTTTAACTTTCCAAGACTTGCTTTATAATCTCATTTCAGCAAATATGTTGGTTGTGGAGTGGCAAGCTAGCATATATAATAATGAAAACCCACTGACTGTAGATTTGTCAATTTCTCTTGTATCTCTTCCAAGTTTGCATTTTATATATTTTTATATATTTTAAGGCTCAAAGACCTTAGAACTTTTAATTTCTATACTAAACTATATAAGCATCATCTAAAATGATATTAGATAAAAGAAATTGTCATTCATTACTTGGCCATTTGAAAACTCCAGGTCCTTCTCACTAGAGTTGCTATAGAAACGACATCTCTATTTTACCCCTATACATCTGTGAGGGACCTGGCAGCTGGTTTTGAGGGAAGATAAGAATAACCTCAATTAATGTGCCCTCAGCACAACCAGAGTTGACTCAAAAACCAGGCTGGAGCCTGTGACTTCATCATCTCCCCAACTCTCTGACTCAAAGAGAAGCAGGTTTTCCTGTATCTGGGCCTTCCTTTGTCTCTCCTGCTCACTGTGATAGCCTTGGTGAGAAAGATGGTGGACTGACTCTTCCTACTATAGTCTCCCTAATGAATTGTACCAATTGTGGGAATGGAAGAACCAGAAATCCCATTCCACAGACTTAGCCATCATATGCAGCATTGAGTAAGCAGAAGAAAAATAAAACTTCGGGAACTACCCTTTCACTGGGCAAAAACTATCCTGGGATAACCCCATTTGAAACCCAACTACACTAATACAGGAATTTAAGAGAAACAAAACATCAATTCTTATTACAGCATCTCTAGAGTATGTAACACATTGTATATGGAAGTTCCGCTGAAGAATGTCATCTGTCTCATTGATACAGACAGTCCTGTAAAATAGCTTTGGCATTTTAATGCTAGTGCATTCTAAAGTTCCAGATGACAGCTGCATAGCCAACATTTTTAAGCGATCAGAAAATGTATGCCACACAATGGTCACAGCTGGACCCATCGATCAAATTGTTTTTGCTCACATGAGATTCAGTAATTGCTAGATAGTTAAACAGTGCATATTCTGAACTTTAGGATTTTAGCCATGGGAGCTAGATTCAGAAGAAGACAAAAATTTAAAGTTTCCCCTATTGCTTTAGCCTAAGATGAAGATTTTTAAAACCCTGCATGATTCTAGGACATTTAATAGTGTCTGCACGCAGAACAGTGTCCGACAGTTGTCAGCTGTATTGCTTATCTGAAATAGAAAGCAGTTCTATATTGAGATTGAATTAAAATACTAATATTCACTCTTGTGAAAGCAGTTTGCGGTATGAGTCCAAACTAAAGTATAGAGGGGCAGGAAAATCCTGGCTCCGTGATCTCAGGGGCGATGGACATCATTCCACTAGGCTGTCCTTATGGGGAGTATGTCAGTTAAGATCATTGTCAATGGAAGATACGGAAAACCCTGATTCTAATGGTTCAGATATTATTATCCATGAAAACTATAGAAATTCTGATATAAAAGAATTTCAAACTTAAGGTGCTCTAAGTTGAATACAATCGGGGCTTGAGTTCTGCTTCTACGAGACTGCCTTTTCTCTGCCTTCCTGCTATTTTGTTTGTGTCTGGCCAACACTTAATGACACTATCTATCTGTGTGTCAGCCTCGGTTTAAGTGCCTTAGATATGTTTTGACTCATGTAATCCTCACAACAGACCAATGAGTTGAACCTCTTGTTCTTAATTTTACAAATGAGAGAACTTTAGATATATATGAACTCATTTATCCTCAAAATAGTTTATGAAATTGGCATTATTATTACCCCTTTTACAGAGAAGGGAAATGAGGCACACAGCCATTAACCAATAAGCATAAGACTACATGGTTAGCAAGTGCAGAGTTGGGCATCGAAGCCAGCATTCGGGCTTCAGAGTTAACCTTTAGTCTGTCTAAAGGTTACGAGATGGACCATCTCATTGTCACGAGATGGAATAACAGCTGCAGGAATTCCCTTCATTCATGATCATATCGAAGGGCAGAGAAGGAGCTCTTTCCCCTGTTTTTTTGTTGTTTTTTTCCCTAAGAACCCTGCCTCTTTGCCAGAGGCCCCCTGCAGACTTTTACTCAGGTCTCTCTTGCCAGAATTATCAGACTTGCCTGACTGGACCCATCATAGCAAGTGCAGCAGGACTACCGTGTGGGGCTCATGTTCTCACAATTGGCCCCATGGGGCTGGGATGCAGCCAGGTTCTCCTGAAGTCTCCTGGAATAGGAAAACCGGGATAACACAGGTGCCCTGCCAGCAAGGACACGGGATGATGAATGTGGCCTCAACAACCAATGATGTCTGCTCTAGGTATCCACCATAAAAGTTACTGTGTTTCCCCAAAACTAAGACCTAGCCAGACAATCAGCTCTAATGCATCTTTGGGGGCAAAAATTAATATAAGACCCGGTCTTATTTTACTATAATATAAGACCAGGTCGATATAATATAATACAATACAATGCAATACAACATAATACCGAGTCTTATATTAATTTTTGCTCCAAAAGACGCACTAGAGCTGATTATATAGCTAGGTCTTATTTTCAAAGAAGCACGGCAAGTTCTGGGAATGTTGAAATCTGGTCTGAATATATGAAAGCATTAGTCCTTAGCCTTAGTCCTCCCTTTGGAATTTCAAATTATGAAGTCCTTATGCCAGACATACACCAGAAAAGTGCCTGGAGCAATTTATTTCCCCTTTGAGTACCTCTTACCCCAGAAATTCATTCTTTCCTCCGACAAATGTTTGCTGAAAACCTTCTATGTGCCATTTTTCTGATGCCAGAAATACAGTGGTGAACAAAGAGATATAATCAGGTGTGTGGAGTTTACATGGTAGTAGAGGAAAGACCTAACATATATAAGTAATATACATTATAATTGCAAGGAAAGGCACTTGAGAAAAATAAGAGTAAGGTAGGAGATATTTTAGATAGGATGGTCATGCAAAACTTCTCAGAGAAGGTGACATTTGGATAAAGGTTTAAACAACATGAAGAGAAAGAAGAGGTGGCTTGAGTGTTCAGCATCAGGGCTCTGAGGTATGATGACACCAGTTCACATCCCAGTACTGCCAAGCACGCGCACCTACATCACAGCTTTGTTTCTCAGGTTGTTCAGCTGTAAAATTGGGACACCTCCTACATTTGTTGGGGGCATTAAATGAGTTAATACATTTCCCAATGTGTGTGGTACACATTGTGGTACACGTTGTGAGCGCTCTGTTAATGTTAGCTATTGTTATTGTCTCAAATAGTAGTCAGGTACAGGTAACATAGGGTGCCCTGGGAAGGAATGATGGGGAACAAAAGGCAAGGTGGGGGTGGTGGGGAGTGAGAGCTACGTGAACAAGCAAGAGCACAGAAGGGAATGGGACCTGAAAAGGGAGGCAGGGACCAACTCACTCCCATCGGTCAGTCCCAACTCTGGTTCTACATTAAGATTACCTTTGGATGGATTAAATCAGAATCTCTGAGGAAGAAGGTCAGGCATCAGTTTCTGAAGTTCAGCCAACGAGGAAAATCACTGATGTGGGCTTTGCATGCTGAAGAAATGAGCTTGAAATTTATTCTAGGAGAAAAGCCAAGCCATTGGAATGTTTGTGGTGTCCTGCTCACTTCCGCCTTCAATGTCTTTTCTGCATATCAAATTCTTAACTATTTTTCAAGGAAGTCACATTCTCTTAGATGAGAAAACTCCTATGACAGTTTCCCTTTCCTCCAGGCCTTCCAATTCTGTTTCTTTACCTCCTGATGATACAGAACTTCATAGATCGTGCTGTGTTGTGCACATTCATGCCGTTCATTCCTCACTGGAAGGTAATTTCTTCAACAGCAGGAACCGTGTATCCTCAAATGGCATCTTGTACATTAAGATACAAAGAGGTATTTTTAAAGAATGAATGTAAGGACTTTGCTTAGAAACAATTGCTTAGACTAAAAGCTGATGTTATACCAAAGCCCTTATTGCTTTAGCAAATCAGTCCACTCAGCAAACATCCATATGTTAAGCACTAAAGATATTAAGACCAAAGATGGTTTCGTCAGGTTACAGATGTTTGTTGAAATTGGGAATTCATAGAATATCATGATGCAATGAGGGATAGAAATACAAAATAAGAATGCAAGCTACATGTTCTAAGCATGATTTCCTCTAGCAAGTCAAGTGAAGTAACATATACATAATCAAAGTTCTAGGTTTCATGTCATCATGGTACCCAAGGGCAATGGATTCAATTTGGGAGCAATTTCAAAAGTATCAGGAAAAATCATGGAAAAATGGGATCCCTCAATTTAGTCTTATTTAAGATAGAATTGTTAGAAGGCTTTTCATAACTTTTTCCCTAGTTTGACATAATTACTTGAAAATAATTTTGTAAACGATATGTATTTTCAAAATGTGAAGTAATAATACAATGGTCCATTTCAATTCCTTTAATGCATAAGATTTTAAAATAGCATGTCACTGAATTTTTATATAAATGAACTGGGCTATAGCATTTTTATAAGGATTAGTTTTATCACTATTTCTTCATATAATTTAATTAAGATTAAAATAAGCCTCAAAGAGCTCAAAAAAAAAAGAATTGTTTGAAGGCTTAAGTGTGCATTCTACTTTGTAGATAAAATTGCACCTAGTTTTTTTGCGCACAATTTCTATTTATTTATCAAGTATTATCTAATTGTCATGGCTATGATGCACAGTTATTTGTCATAAGTTCACAGATGGACAAATATTGAAAGGGAAAAAAAGCAAAATTACTTTGTGGGGCATCTGAAGTATTTTTGCAATGTATTAAAAGAAAAAATTAGGTTGTCTGTCTCACAAGTGGATGTGAACTCCAGGTGGAACAAAGGCAGTCACTTCACATGGGAGCTTACCTTGAACAGCAGTCTACAAACAAAATAAAAGTTAAAAATGGCCTTGTAAGTTCAGGGCTGGAAGAACATTTAAATGTCTGGCCCACTCTCGTTCACGTTTCTGATATATAGTTCTCTTGGGTGCAGACTGTCAAACTGAGTTAGTGTCAGTGAAAGAAAACTGAAGATGGACTTTCAGATGTTCTCATTCAGCTATAAAGAAAAAAACAGCTCAAAGAGCTCTGAGCCACAGAGCTTTTCAAACAACCACTCAGTAGGATGGACATACTGCTTGAAAAAGAGGGCTCATAAGAATACTCAAGAGAACTTGATACTTGTCATCATTTTTTAAAGTGAATCCTGGCAATTGCTTCTGTCTTTTTATTTCCAAAGAGTAAAATGGTGCTGAAGATAATCTAATCAGCTGACTCCTGTGATCACTTACCTGGTGAAGTGTTAGAGTAGACGCACTTCAGCAGCTAACTAACTCTCTGCATCAACCAACTGATGTTTTCATTTCTTCTTAATATATATTAGCCAGTGTCAGTCATGGCCTCTGACCTTCTGAACTTCACCTTCTACAGACAGTAGGTCAGGAATAGTATGACAAGTGGCCCTTAAAGTTGTTGATAGCAGGGGCATTCAAGATAATCTAGGGGGAGTCTTGTAACGTCCCCCTCTGGACATACCGCAGAACCTAGACTTACTGTGGTGAAATGCAACCATAAAACTTAGACTCGCATTTTCTTAAGTTCAACGTCTCTGTAAACTCTACTTGTATATATCGTTCGGTGGTAACCTTACCACCCTTCATTTGCCAAAGTCAGACATGTATACAGGATCTGGCAGTGAACTATTTTGAGCTATCTCATTTTGCATAGTCCTCTGACCAAGAACTGGACTTCAGAACACTACCACCTTTGTCAGTAAAGCAGGGTTTGGGCTATTATTTGAATGTTTTTCTTATGTATTCACCATTACAAAGCATCAGCTGTTATGCTTTATAACAAGAGTGAAAAACAAAATTATATGTTGATACTTCCTAGAAGTATGGTCTCAGAAACTTCACAAGGATGGATAAGATTAAACTGTCCATCTCCCCCAATAAGCCCGTCATCTGGCCTTAAGTTAGCCAACCACACGTACAATTATGAAAGTAGAGATCAAAATGTAAGACGTATATGCAATCTTGGAAATACATCTTCAAAAGTTGTATCTTAAAACTTCCAGGTATAATGAGAGGCTTTATTTACATTGTTTCTTTTTATTGCCTAGAGAGTTGAGTTAATTAAACCTCTCAATTTATGATATAATATTAAATATAGTCCGTATAGGTCTTTGTTTTCATTAATTATTTTTCCCTCTTCAAGTCAGAGATACCTTTCTGTGTGTTGATGAGAGACGAATGCTTTGCCTACTGCTATGAGACCAGCTATTTACTGGTTGTAATGAATCCCAGGTAATTTAAATTGCTACAGATATGCAGTTGGAAAAATAAGCTCCAAGTGGGTATAAATGTTAAGGCTAAAAGCACATGAAGTCTTATGGTATGAAACTACTGAATATTTGCAGTGTAAGAAGAAATGGTTCTAAATGGGTAGATATTAAAATAGAGAATGATATTAAAATAGAGGATGAAGAGGGATTTGATGTAATTCAGTCCTAGATCCAATGATAAAGCTGTATAACTTTAAGTAGACTTAGGCCAAACTAGTAAGATTTCATCAAACAGTGCGCACAGAGTCAAATAGGAATCAATCCTCAAATGTGGGAGATTTTCTAATTCAGCAAAGCTAAGGGAACAGATGAATATCAGAAAAAATTAATCTGTGATTTTAGGTCCTTAGAATTCTTAAACTGGGAAAATCTGAGTAAATCAGTCAATGCTTGCCTTTTAGAGTTGTTCTCCTAAAATCGCCAGCATCAAAAAAATTTTAAAGGGCCATCTTCTCTGCCCAACCCTTCATCTCACTTCTTCCTTCCTCACTATTCAGTCTTGAATATAGAAATTGAAACCTCCGAAATCTGAACCAGAAGCAAACAAAAAAGAAACTAGTCATTCAAAGTGAAAATGTGTCAAGAGAGAAGGTTTGAGTCAAATCCAGATGGCAATGTGCCATGAAATGCGAACAGAACTACTCATTTTCAGTAGAGAGCAAGAGCAGGCAGAGATTATAATGACGTGTTAACATCTGTCTGTGAATATCATCTCCATGGCACCAAAGTACACCACCCAAGCAATGGAAATTTACCATAAAGGCAAGACTCTTACACTTTTTTTTAAAGGGAATTAATATTTGAACTGACAAAGAATCATCATATACATTTGACAAATCCGATTAAAGTAAACCTTACCTCAAAGAATGATTTTCATACTAGATCAGACATGAAAAAGAAAGCAGACACCAAGGAAGTTTTAATATGGAGTTTGTCTAACCGTACACCTCAGTTGGTGGTAGTGGAGAGCAATAGAATAAGTACTGGTTTTGACATCATATTTACCTAAATTTAATCCCAGATCCATCATTCATTAGCTGTGTGTCTAGGTACGTTATTTAACTTCTCTCAGCTTGTCTTTCATTGTTTAAATGGGGGGAATTATAGGCAACTCATTGTAAGTATAAACAAGATAATGGATATTGACTCTTAGCAAACTACCTACATGCTAATGTGCGCTCAGCGAATGTTAGTTTTCTTTCTGTTTTCCTTATAAAATAGTCTCTGTTACTTTGATCTAAAGTCATAATTGGTCATTCATTGTAAAAGCAGTTTATTGAGGCTATAAATATAAAATGACTTTATTTATTTATTTTTTTTATCCTTTTTAATTTTTTTTTTAATCCTTTTTTATTTTTTTTCTCCTTTCAGGCAGAGTTTGTAACTTTCTCAATATTTTTCCTTACTGGAATTTGGTCCAGTCCAAGTTGAAATTCCAGTTTCTTATCTAATTCAATGCTTTTCCTCTCTGGCTATGCTTGTGAAATGGCCTAAGGAAAGAGAAATGGTCCCTTCTTTCACTGCTTGCCCCACGCCCTTATAAACCTTAAGGCCTGGATCTCCGCGATCAGGAGGTGGCATTGCAGGGGGATAGGCAGGTGTGTCACTTTAACAGGAATCAGTTGCAGTCCTCCCAGCGTGGGTTGTTGTTGCCCCTCCAGTTCTGCTGACTGGCTGTCAGTGCCTGTGGTGAGGCAGCCATCCCAGTGCTGCCCCGCTCCTTGATCACAGGTAGGAGGTCTGTGGAAGGTCCTCCAGGGACTTCTACCATGTTTCCCCCAAAATAAGACCTAACTGGAAAATAAGCCCTAGCATGAGCCCTAATGCGTCTTTTGGAGCAAAAATTAATATAAGACCCGGTCCTATTTTCGGGGAAACAAGGGCAGTGCAGTTCCTGAAACAAGAAAACTTCAGCCTGGTTCAGTCCCCCATCTCCAGTTGTCTCCAACTGCAGCGCGATGGTCCACCCTAAGCCCATTGCTCTTAAGGCCGGCCCCCTTACGCAGTGTGCATGCTACAAAGACAGCTCACCTCAACCCCCTCTGCAGGTTTCCATTGGACCCGTGAGAAACACACATTCTTGCCATGCCAAAATTGGGGGCACAGTCCACTCCATTTCTCCTCTGTCTCTCCGGCCTGCCTTTTCTTTCTCAGATGACCTTTCCCCCCAGCTCAGGTGGACATTAGACAGAGAAGCAGGAGTATGGCCTAAGCAGGCATCCAACTGCAGATGACAACGCCGTGTTTCCCCTCTTTTCCAGTCTCGAGGAGTAGCCCTCAGTCTTTTACACAACCTCCACCCCCGTCATCCCCATTAACCTTCGCTCTTGTCAACAAGCATGGAGATTGGAGCTGGTGTGCCTCTTACTTCGATGGGAATAGAGGGACTCGGCTCTCACCACTAACGCTGTACTTCCCACAGGCTGATGACTTTTGCTTCGCCTCCTCAGTCCTCTCCCTCACACGGTCTCAGAGTAGCCAGGGTTCTCATTTTCATGGGGCTCATTCTGCAGGTGTCTGGCTGTGATTGTTGGCAGTTCTCTTTAAAATGTAGGGAATGTGCTGTTAGGCTTCAGCTGTGGATACAAGCCGCCAATTTTAGGGTAAAGGGAAAAGTGTTAATCAATGTTGGATTGCAATATCATCACAAATATAAATAATGGCAAGGAAAAGTCTGAGAAACAATGAAATTGAATAAATGGCAGGAAACACAAATATTCAGTATACAAAAGTTTGCTTTTCCCTCTGTGCTGTGGCCACCGACTCACTCCAGCTACAGCTTTATAACTGATTCAGTCTTCTTCACAAGCTTCCAAGCAAGATGGTAGGAAGCATTCGGCCTATTAGTTGGGATGTCCAGCTCTCCTTCGTGTTCCTCCTAAGGCAGTGTTTGATGTGAGAATGCAAGGACTCTTATGGGACCTTCAGGGAACATGGGAATGGATTCTCAGGTCTGTAGAGTGGCTCTGAGGTCCTTGCCAGTCTTGGCTATACAGCAGCCAGTCTGATATTTCTTGGGACACATCTCTGGGGGTCATGATTAGCATCTGTGGCTGAATCAGCAGCTGACTAATGGAGGTCTATTAGTGCTTAGCTCAGTTGCGGCCAGCTACCTCTGCCTGCAGGCTCAGCCTTTACTTTGCTGTTCAGAGTTAGATGCGCTGCGTTCTCTACCAGGTTCCCTGACCCTACAGCCTTTGAGGCAAGTTCGTCTCACCGCTACCTCGGTGGGTGTCATAGCAGGCCCAGCCTCTATCCCAGATGAGAACCAAGAAGGATTAGACGTGCCAAGGAGAATCTTTATATCTGACCATTCCATTCTATCCTCTTAAGGAGGATATGGGCTCCCCGTGGAATGGTTTTAAACCTATCATGTGCTTTTTTAATCAATTCTTTCTAGCTCTGAGTTTTCTTTGGAAATTTCCAATAATTACTGGGCTGAGAGACTAAAAACTACCAGATATTTAGTTCACTGACATTGTTCAAAATGATCATTGCCTCCAATGTCATTTACAGAAGAAAGAAGCCATCATTATTTACTTTATAATGTCTAATAGGAATTTTGTAACATTTTGTGTTGCTTCAATTTAATAGAAACAGAAAAATCTTACGACAATATTGTAATATGATTTTATTGCCCTCATGAAAGATAGAGAAATATTGGAAAAAGAGCTTTCAATAACTGTAAAGCTGGCAATTACGTTGTCATTGCCTTGTGAGGGAGACCTTTTCATGAGTACATATTGTAGAATTCTGTGATACAAAGAATAAAAGTGGCATTTAAAAGTACTCATAAAACTTACTCAACCCAACTCCAAAAAAACAAACGATCCAATTAAAAAATGGGCAGAGGACTTGAAGAGACATTTTTCTGAAAAGGACATACAGATGGCAAACAGACATATGAAGAAATGCTCAACCTCACTAACCATCAGAGAAATGCAAATAAAAACCACAATGAGATACCACCTCACCCCAGTCAGAATGGCTATCATCAATAAATCAACAAACAACAAGTGCTGGCGCGGATGTGGAGAAAAGGGAACGCTTGTGCACTGTTGGTGGGATTGCAGACTGGTGCAGCCGCTATGGAAAACAGTATGGAGGTATCTCAAAATTCTGAAAATGGAACTACCTTATGATCCAGTAATTCCACTCCTAGGTATCTATCCGGAGAAATCCAGAACTTCAATTCAAAAATCTCTATGCACTCCTATGTTTATTGCAGCACTATACACAATAGCTAAGACATGGAAACAACCAAAATGCCCATCGGTAGATGACTGGATTAAGAAACTGTGGTACATTTATACAATGGAGTATTATGCAGCCATAAGGAAGAAAGAAATCTTACCATTTGCAACAACATGGATGGATCTAGAGAACATTATGTTAAGTGAAATAAGTCAGACAGAGAAAGATAAGTACCATATGATCTCACTTATTTGCGGATTCTAAAGAAAAGAATAAGTGAATGAACTAATCAGAAACTGTTTGGGAGACAATGAGGAAAAACTGAGGGTTGCTAGATGGGCGGGGGGAGTGGGGGGTGGGGGGGAGGGTGAGGGGATTGGAGGGCAGTCGGTGACCACAGGATGGCCACGGGGTTTGAAAATTAATCTGGGGAACGTAATTTGGTGGTTACCAGAGCGTAAGGGGGTTGGGGGGTGGGGGATGAGGGTGAGGGGGATCAAATGTACGGTGATGGAAGGGGAGCTGACTCTGGGTGGTGAACACACAGTGTGATTTATGGATGACGTGATTCAGAATTGCACAACTGAAATCTATGTAATTCTACTAACAATTGTCACCCCAATAAATTAAAAAATAAAAAAAAATAAAAAATAAAAAAAAATAAATAAAAGTACTCATAATTACTGAAGAAAATAAACACTTCATAATTTAGAGACGTTTGCTCCTTTTTGGAGAAGATACATTAACATTATTTAGATTTTTCAAATGCACAATCTATAATTCGATAGTTGAAAAAAATATAATTATACATAACAATTAGGAAATTACACATTTGAGCTGAAATTTGTCTTTTCCCAAAAACTTCCATTATATGTCATAAAAATTATTTTTAAAATAACTAGTTCCATTATCTTCTCTGCCTCTTTAATTGATATTGCCATGTAAATCCTATCGTTTATGATTTTCAAAAAGCCTTAAACCAATATTTCAGAGTTGCAGCTGGAGTGGATTTAAAAGTATTTATGCCCCAAACTATCTTCAAAAATATGCTTAGGTTGATTTAACTGTTTTGTTTTTTTTTATGTTATTAAAAGTTCTTCAGGTTTGAGTAAGTTTTGCTACTTTAAAAAAAAAAAATGAAACCATCAGTTACGGGTGTGTGAGATGATGATATATGTTAAACCAGTCACATAAAGCTTTCTCAGCAACTCTGGATTTTCTGAATTTTCAGAACAACAGAATAATTTGGCTTTTAAGTTGGATTGTATTTTTGTATTCATGTACTAACTGGAGCTTTCCCTCAATGCATGATGATATTTACTACTTGTTTTAAATAGCAATGTTCATTTCTTCCAAAGGGATGATTATTAGCTGGAACAAAGGTGGGATTCATTCAGTCTTTGGCCAGGTCTGTAGTAGCAAAGCGAAGTGGAGAACAGAGGCAATTAGCAACAATTACTGCATACTCACTTTTCACAAACTTTTGGAGTATGCACTGTGAATAACTTTAAAGAAAGCAACAGTCTCTACCTTCACAGTGTTTACAATTAAATAGGAAAATCTTTTTAAAGAGTGTCTGTACACATGAATAAATATGCAAGTGATTTAAAACGTAAACAAATGCAGCAGGCATAGCTTTTATTTGTAGCACACATACTTTTAGAGATGAGAATATTGCTACAATTCTTTACTTGGTTGTTTAAGAAAGAAGAGTAGGTACAAAATAATGTAGGTGCATTCTATTATAATACAAAGGAATAAAAATAGACTTCCCACACCAGAGGAATCAGCAGTTCCATACATTACTTCGCACGTGGGATGCATGGTTTAGTCAAACTGGTAACACTGTGTTCCCCTAAAGAACTCATTGGGAAAACTCCATTCAGAAAGTGCGCAGTGCACAGGTCCCAGTGACCCCGTGCAAGCTGACTGCTGGTCCTTCTGTAAATTTGCTCTTTTGTTAACTATACTTTAGTTGGGTTTCTTCTGTAAGCATGCTGTATAACACACATCCACAAAATTTCCCTGGCTTACAAAAATGATCATGTTTTCCTCACTGATAGGTTGGTAAACTGTCTGCCATTTGGCTGATCTCAGCGAGGCTTCATTTGTCTTTCCTGAGCCAGGCTGGGTCACAGGCTTCGGCTGGTTTGGGTCTTCATTTCAGGATCCAAATTAAAGAAGAAACGGCTTCTTGAAATACACTCCTCACACGGCAAACGTTCCAAGAGTATTGGCTGAAACTTGCCCCTAAAGCATCAGTTTGGAATTGGCACATACTCATTTCTACCCAGGATTTCATTAGCCAACGCAGGTGTCCCTTGGCCACGCCCAAAGTCAATGGGGTAAGGAAACATGCTTCTCCCACAGGGAAGCAACAGCGCAGCCAGGGGGTGGGGAAGAATTAGGGACCCGTAATACAATCTGCCCCACACATGTAAGTAAAGGGATAGATAATAAAACCGATGTCTGGTAAGTATAACTCTAAGGAAATCCCAATCGCAAAAGAAATCAAGATGTAGAATTTAAACTGCTTCATAAGAATGACTCAAACTCCTACCCAAACTCAAAGCACCTCCGTATCTGGTCTCTTCTCATCTCTTCTAGGCACTGGTGGATATTTTCCTGACTCAGGTACATAGCACTCCTGCTCCACCTTCGTTCGGTTTAGTTTTTCGGCAGTGAATTCTCAAACAACAGCTTTTCTTCTGGGTTTAGTGCTGGCCGCTGCCGCAGATATTCCCTCTTACCAAATCCTCCAGGTTTACTCATTCAACCTGGGCCAAGCATTAGCAACGCTCAAGTTCTAACCATAAGCATTTGGCACTTAGAATCTGACAACCTGACTCCTGACCGTATGTTTTACCTTTAAATTAATTATCCAACTTCTTATTGAGAATGCTTATTCTCAAAATATGAAAGTTATAAATCAATGAAAATATATCATGAATTTAGTACTTAATAACAAAGAAAGAGTGTGATTAGTTTTTATATATTTTATTTTTATTTAAAACAAAAGAGTAAATATAAGCTATTGGGCTTCCTAAACGGAAGCCCAATAGCTTATATTTACTCTTCAGAGAAGTCATGAAATATGGTAGAATAAAATAGTTTATGCTTTTGTTCTTGCCTCTGTCATTAAGACTTACTTTTCAACGTGGTATATATCCCTGTATCTGAGCTCTTGAAGCTCATTCAAATGATGATATGAGCTTTCAAATAATCCTACTCAACTGATACTAAATATTGGAGACAAGTTCATAAAATTATCTTTATTAATTAAAGATATACATCTTTTATTCAAAATTAATCCCAATCACTCACATATAATTCCTCCAATTGAAAGTTTAGAAACCCCATACCAATTTAACAAATAAATTTAAATGCAATTTCTAATTTAGATGACACTTAAACACTGGAAGTTTTACTTTGTCATTTAGTTTTCAACCATAATTTCAGATGAGCATCTGATATGGAAGGCTCATTCTCAGGAACTGCGTCTTATTACTATTATTTTTTTTTTTCATTGAATCAGAGTTATTCAGTTCAGAGAACATTCAGTGATCATCTAACATGCACTGGGCTTTGTGAACTCTACAAAGTATGAGTCAACAGTGTAGACAGGCTTCTGTCATCATGGAGATTATAGTTTACAGATATCTGCCAGGAATACAGACAAGAAAGAGCAAAACAAATTTAAAAAATATATCTTTACACAGTTTAATGTTTTATGAAAAAAATAAACAGAGAAATAGGATAGGAAAATGCCTCCCAGTGTGGGTGCTGCTTGAGTTATAGAGATCAGGGAAGATATTTGAGCTGAAATCTAAAGGAAGAAAGAATGGCTTTCTAGCCATGTGGTGATCTGAGGGAAAGATCTACACGTTTAGAGGAAAATAAAGGAAAGGTCATCATGTATGAAAGAATCTGTGGCGTCCAAGAGACAGGGGAAAGAAAAGGCAGGACGCCGATGCCCAGTGAGCAAGGGGGAAAGATGTGTATCCAGTGGGCTCAGTGTGGCAGGCAGGGGCCACGTCACTGAGGGAGTTTTGACATAGATGATGGTGGTTTCCAGGAGGTGGCATATGCAGGCCAACAAAGAGAAGCAGTTTACTTATAAGGAAACAGCAAGAAATAGGTATTGGGGAACCTGATTTCTGGTAATCACTCTCTCTCTCATTCACTAGCCATACAAACTTGGCTAAATTAACCACGCTTACGGATCTCATTCTTACCTGTGAAATGTAGGAGTCTAAACTGTCAAGGTGTCATTAGCGACCTTAATAAATGAATTTGAACAAAAATTGACAACTAAATTGTTACATTAAGCCTCTGTATTGTATGTTAATCATAGAAGGAATCTGTTACATCCTTCAGCCTAAACTATAGTATGCGTGGCTTATGACTGGACAGAGTGGTATCTTCACAACAAAAAATAGTCATTTTCTTTTTACTAAGCTAATAACCTTAATAGGCGCACACAGAGACAGAAGGAAAAATGCTCGAGCTCCAGTACAAACAAAAATTCTTTCGTAAGCTAACAAATAGAATAGAATTCAGAAATTCATTCATTCAGTAGTTTTTTTGTTAAATGCCCACTAAATGCCAAATGCCATGATGATCTCTGAGGGCTTGAGGCCAGTGCTCAGCGTCAGGCACGGGTTTAGGAGTTTCATATTTAATCCATTCTTTATTGAATTGATCAATGATCCTAATTAGTAAATTACTATACAAATGACACTCTAGTTCCATTTGAAAATATATTGAAAAGAGCTAAAGTGCCTGTATTAGTCAGGGTTCTCCAGAAGAAACAGAATGGGATGTAATAGGATGTGTGTGTGTGTGTGTGTGTGTGTGTGTGTGTGTGTGTGTACAGATATGGATAGAGAAAGATATTTATTATAAGGAATTGACTCATGGGGTGATGGAGGCTGACCAGTCCCAAGATCTGCACGGTGAGTCAGCAAGGTGGAGACCAAGAATAGTCCACAGATGGAAGGAAGTTTGCAGGCCTGAGAACCAGGGAAGCTGATGATGTAATTCCAGTACTGAAGGCCCACAGGCTTTGGACCCAGGAAGAGTCCATCATCTCTCATTTCAAAGCTGAAGACTAGAAAAACCCAATATTCCAGTTTGAAGCAGTCAGACCAGAAGAATTCTCCCTTATTTGGGAGGGTTAGCCATTTTGTTCTAGTCCTTTTGTCCAGCCTTTAACTGATTGGATGGGGCTCACTCACATTGATGACAACCTGCTCCATCCAGTCTACTGATTTCAATGTCAAGCTCATCCAAAAGTATCCTCAGAGAAACACCAAAAATAACGTCGGACCAAATAGCTAAGGGCCATGGGGGTCTCAGACAGCACAGTGTTTAATTTTTGAGGCTGATAGAGTAATGCAGATGAGCGATAATGATGGCAGTAGAGAAGAAAAAAACGGCAAGGATGTAAACGATATTAGGGAGGTACAGGAAAATGGAGGGAGTGGGGTTGTCCAGCAAGCATATCTATTTACCCAGGTTATCCGACGCTTATTCGACAAGTTTAGGAAAGGGGTACGCACGATGAACACTAGCGGTGCAAAGTTAAAGCATCTCTCCCCACCCATGTACTCACACTATGGGACTGTCACCGCTGAGTATGTTTTTTGCATGTTTCTAGACGGTGTGTGTATGTGTTTGTGTGACTATGTGACTGGGGAAGGGGATGCTGAGAAAAAGTAAGTTAAGAAAAGAAACACGCAGAGAGAACTTTCCTAGGCAAAACGGTTGTTCACTCTTCTTGTGCTAGCTCCTGCTTCTTGGAGACAATGCTGCAGTTTTGAGGCAACTGACAAACACATGGTTGTGAGCAAAATATTAATGATGACCTTGAGAAGTCATACAGTTCAATCTTTTGCTTTCAAGTACTCTCTTCAGCCTTCCAGAAATGAGATTCTATCTTTTCAGTTTTCAATTGCTCCACAAAGGAACATTCCTGTGGCTAATTCATTATCTGAAATATTCTATTTCCTCTAAACTACTGTCACACAAAACATTAGTGCATAATAAAAAGTTTCTTAGAGTACCTAGGTGCTCTGATAATGCAATTATTGTTACTATTAATGCTGTGACAGGTTCTTTGCTGTACTGTCAACAGACATCGTTTGCGTGACGGGACTTGCTGATTAGCCTCTTTGGACCTCAGTTCCTTCGGTTGTAAGATGGAAGTTTGGATTAGAGAATAATTATGGAGTCTTCTAGTTTTATGTATCTATGATTTCTATAGCTTTATTACCAGACTCTTTTTCCTCCGTCCAATCTACCTCCCTCTCTTAAAAGGTACCATGCTGCCCTCTTGTGTTCAACCTTGAAATAATACACAATTACTGAAATCAGCAAATACATTTTGCTTTGTTTTAATTAATGGCAAGTGAGAGCCTATGCTTTAAGTTAAAATTGATAAATGGTCAGTGAAAAACTCAATTTTAATCACCTGTCCACTGAAACTGTCGAGGTTTTACCCATTCATAGTGATGCAAAATTTTCATGTAGGAATAATAATGTAAATACTAACATTAGTTAATGAGCATTAAGGACGAGGCACTATAAATATTTTACATATCCTCTCTCATTTTCTTGTTCAAAGATAGTTGCTTTTTTTTAAAATATGTTATTCCTCAGATGCGGCATGTCACAATAAATATATACATGGGAAGACCAGTCTTAGTCCAAGTTGTCTGACTCCATAACCCAAATTCCTGCACCAAGATGTTCTCGCCCATTTTATATTTATGAGAGCTCATGTTCTAGCACGTCTATATTTCAGGAAACATTCGTAAGGAAATGAACAGAGAATTTTTCTGTTCAGAAAAGGTGATGAGAAAATATATATGAAAATTACACAAATGCAATGCCTAATATGCAAATAGAGTTCAAAGAACGTGAGCTTATTTTTGAATTATGTATCCTATTGCTCATAGTACAATACCACTTTGTCTCATAATCAATATTCCCTATCAATCAATTGTGACACGAATCAATAAAGAGGTTAAATGTTTTATACCAACGAGTAACCATTTTCTCAACAATTCAAACATTATTATTACTAGTGAGTGCGAAAAGATCTGTTAGAAATTTTGTAGCAAAGGGGGATTTTTTTTTTTCAGGTTTACAGCTGTATTGGATGACTTCATCAAGCAGGTCAGCAGTGGCTGTGTTTCAAGCTACAAAAAAGAAAATATGAGTTATTTTTAGTTTTTAAAGTGAGAGGGCATATTACTCACAGAGACAGTGTAAGATATTAGAAGTATGAAGTAGGAGTTAGGATACCCTGTTAACCTCTGGCTCTCCAAGTGCTATGTGACATTATTTAGAGGCTCTTCATCTCAGGAAATTTCTCATATGTAAATCAAAGAGACTAGGCTCTAGGATTTATATGTGCTCTTCTATTTTCTATATTCCATTATCCTAGTGATTTTAAAAAGCCTGGGGTCAGATTCATCTTCATCTTTGGCACACTTTGTTTAATCATGCCACAGTTACTCTTTGACTATATGGGTTAAGTTTCAGAAAGCCTCTATGATAGGAGAATCTGTGTTTGGTTAGGCTTTATATAACTTACTTAGCTATTTCTCAACCACCTCCCTAAGACTTGAGGTTAATGGTCTTATATCTGCCCATAGTGCCTTAATGACAGAGCACTTGCCATCACAGACACAGACAGTGAGTGATTCAATTTCACATAATATCCTTTCTCCCCAAAAGCTATACAGAAGTCATGCTTCCGGCTCTACCTCTACTTTCTATTATAAATTCCAAGAACTCAATTTCCTTTAATATCTCCAACTATAGAAATATAAACTTAAACAAAAATTCTCTGAGTTTTCTGGGTCAGTGAGAATATCTAAGAGGAAATTATGGCTGTATTTTATAAAACCTAAACAGAGTCATTAGGAAATTACCCTATTTCCCTGATCATAATGATAGCCAGCTCTTCTACTATATGACATTCAATAAAGTGTTGACGTCAGTAAAGAAGATCATCAAGATGCAAAAGAAACAGGGTAAGACTACAATCTTCACATAAGAAATTACTTTTGTCTAAGGACTTAACAATGAAGAGAGCAAAGTCTACAAATTTTGGTTGTGAATCTTTTCCCAAAGGGAAACTTTATAGTAGAGCAACTATAGCTGCTATTATGAATCAACTTCTATGACTCAAACACTGTTTATACATTATCTCTAATCTTCATAACAACACTAGAAGTAGAAATATTTCCAATTTCTATATAATGAAATTGAGGCTCAAGAAGGATAAATAATTTGTTAAAGTCACATACACAATAAGCAAACAAATATAAGAACTCATGTTTACCCAAGTCCAAGGCTGTGTTTTATCCACTATATTGTGTCACACTCTGGCATTATGTAGGGTCTTAGCCCAAGGATATCCTTAAAGACGTTGTGGTGCACAAATGTGGTATTGCAAATGGTGACCATTAGGGAAAAGGCAAGGTTGTTCCTTCTCACCTCCTTTTCAAAATTATACTGAAAATCCTAGCTAATGCAATAAGGCAAGAATAAATAAAAGCTATACAGATTTGGAGGGAAGAAATAAGCTGCCTTTGTTCAAAGATGACAAATGCATTTGTGTAGGAAATCTGAAAGAATCACTCAAAAACTCCTGGAACTAATAAGTGATCATAGCAAGGCTGCAGAATATAAGGTTAATATACAAAAGTCAATCTCTTTCCTATGTATTAGCATTAAACAGTGGAATTTGAAATTAAAAACACAATACCATTTACATGACGACCACCCCAAAATTAAATGGGAATAAATCTAACAAAATATGTACAAGATCTATATGAAGAAAACTATAAAACTCTGATGAAAGATATCAAAGAACTAAATAAATGGAAAGTACTCCATGTTCATGTATAGAAAGATTCAATATTGTCAGGTGTCAGTTCTTCCCAATTTTATCTGTGAATTCAACGCAATACCAATCAAAATCCTAGCAAGTGTTTCTGTGAATATCAACAAGCTGATCATAAAGCTTATAGATAGACGCAAAAGTCTCAGAAGTCTCATCTCAATATTGAAGGAAAAGAAAAAAGTCAGAAGGCTCACTACCTGACTTCAAGACAGTATAAAGCTAACGTAATCAACGCAGTGTGGTATAGGTGAAAGTACAGGCAAATAGATCAATGGGATAGAATAGAAACCCCAGGAAAAAACCCATAAAAATACAATCAATTGATCTTTTTGACAAAGGAGCAAAGGCAATACAATGAAGCAAAGAAAGTCTTTTCAACAAATGGTGCTGCAACTGGACACCCATATGCAAAAAAAAAAATTAGGTCAAAATAGATCACAGACCTAAATGTAAAAAGCTAAACTACAAAAATCCTAGGAGATAACATAGGGGAAAACCTAAATGTCACTGGGAATGGTAATGAGTTTTTGGATTCAACATCAAAGGCATAATCCATGAAAGAAATAAATCATAAGCTGGACTTCATTAAAATTAAAAAGTTCTGCATTGTAAAATATAATGTCAAGAGAATGAGGAGACAAGACACAGATTGGGAGAAAAT
The DNA here is from genome assembly GCF_004115265.2 of Rhinolophus ferrumequinum. NCBI lineage: Eukaryota > Metazoa > Chordata > Mammalia > Chiroptera > Rhinolophidae > Rhinolophus > Rhinolophus ferrumequinum. Next base: position 26,235,474 of record NC_046301.1, on the reverse strand, counting down.
GTTTGCAAAAGACACATCTGATAAAGGACTGTTATTTAAAATATACAAAGAACTGTGTAGTTTGGCAGCAAGTGGCTCCCTTTTTTTACGCTGCCTGAGCACGTTTTCTAGAACTGTGAAGTGTAACACTAGATTTACAGTCAGGATGAGTCCCCCTCATCTATACAAATTCCACCTAAAGACTCTTTCTTATATGCTTGTCCTCGTCCTACAAATCTTCCTTTTCTCTTACATCTGATCTTTGGGATAATGTGATTTTTGCATAGGCAACAGAAGTCAAGAGCTATATAATTCTTACAGGCTTCATTTAACCAAAGGGGAATGGAGAGCTATTCAAAACCGAACGTACATTTGTATTAATGACATACTCAGAATAAAGGGTACCAGGATAAATTTCTTAGATCACAAAAATTTCTGCCACATGAAATTATTACATGAGGGAGAAAGGATGTTTTAGGCTTCTGCAAAATATTATTGTCACGTAAAACATGTAGTTTTTACCTACAAATCCCAGATTTTCTGAAATACTTAGGATTACGGAAGAGTCTGTGTCTATGAGGAGATAACTGACACTATTTTGCTACAAGTAGTTACTAATGGTCCTAAAATAAACCCATTAGCTCTGTCTCCACAGTCTATATAATGCAGCAAAGCTAAAGCGTTCCTCTGTTCACATTTATTCAAATGTCAGAATAGAAATGGATTGAGGTTTCCATAGAAACCAGTCATGGTTTCAGGTGTCTCTCAGAGCATTTTGTTCCATTAACTGTTTGAAGGATGACGGTATACATTATGGCTTTTCTGGTAGTTTTTTATTATTATTATTATTAAATTTATTGGTGTGATATTGATTAATAAGATTATATAGGTTTCAAGCGTAATGGGGTTTTCCCTCCTCCTCAGAAGCTGGTCAGTGGAGTTACCACATTCCCTATTTTTTTCTGCATTATTGGCAGCTCCTGTTGCATCCTTTCCCCTGCCAGCTAAGAAGCTGGAATGAGCCGTTTCTAAAGCCTAGCAAATCCTGCCCATTAGTGGTGGCTGTTCAGATAGCATTTTTTTCTCTTCGGCCAGAAAGGAAACTTGAAAGTCTCAGGCCTAGAAATTTATGTAACACATATTTATATTCAGGATTTATGTAGTCCTGATGAAATGCTGGCAACACAAGGTTAAGGGCAACTGCAATGATTCTATGAACCCAGTCAACACCAGTAACAATAGAGTGGAGGGATTGCATGGTATCAGTAAAATTTTCAGTGTAAAGTCCAAGACCAAAGGTAATTAAATCTTTCAATCCAGACAGTAACTAATTAATTGCTTGGAAGTATAAGATCTCTTCCCGTAACATCGGGAGGAAAAAAAAAATCACCTCTTCAATTCAGGTAGTACAACGACTCAAGTGTATTACCGAGTATCATGCTTTCCTGTAAATTATATTAGAACATGGAAAGCTCATAGTGGACTACAAAAGATATGATTAATAAAGAAAAGCCAACACAAAATAAAAAAATAAATGAAAACCCCCCACAATATATGCCTTGGAGTAATTGAGGGCAGCCTGGCATAGCTGAAAGAGCATACATAGGCTCTGAAGTCTGGCAGCTCAATTTAATCTCACCATGACCACTTACTTAGTGCTTAGGATCTTGAATAAATTCCTAATTGCCATTCAGTTTTCACATTTGGAAAGTGAGGATAATAATTCTTATCTTGCAAGGTTGCCGTAAGGATTAGAGTTAATGCACAAGTTTCCTTCGTATCAGTGTATGCATGGCCTGAAACCCTGCAGTCAGGAGCTGGTGCAGGAATGCACAATTCCTCGTATCATAAAAACAATCACAAAATAACTCATCTCATAAAATTAATACCCATTTAAATATTTTCTGCAGCTTAACATCCGCATCTTTCTCAGTTTGTTTTAAATTGTTTGACAATCTTCAGCTGATTATTTGAAGTTTATAATCTCATGCAATTATAGTGCTCATTGATAATGCATTAATGCATATCTTGAGAAGGTACAGAATTTCATGAAACACATAAAAATGATGATGAAGAACTAGGGAGAGAGATGGCATAGACAAGAGCCACATTCCACCTATTCAAATACTAGATCTACCAATTACTAGATGCATAACCTTGCACAAGTACCTTAACTTTTCTGTGTCTCAGTTTCCCCATCCATACAATGGAAATGATAATACTATTTACTGCAAGGATTTTCTATGAGAATTCAAAAAAGGTAATATTTATAAAGTGCTTAGTACAATGCTTGATAAATCATAATAAAAAACACGAGTGTTTATTAAGTAAAAATTTCAAATGACAACAGAATATCTCCATAGCAAAGCCATTTAAAATGAAGTAGAATGATTCAAAACTGAAGTAAACCCAGAAGACTCATGACAGAATAGAAATAACAACAAATAATAATTTGAATACCAGAGGTTGAGAAGCATTTGCGAAAATGGATGAAGTCCCTGATTATTTTCATACACACACAAAAAATGACCATGTTTGTTACTGGGCAGCTAAAGTCAAGGATGAGTCTTTGGTAGGTAGCTGTCTTTCCAGATGGCACCCAAGGAGCCCCACCCCCTGGTATTCACATCCTCGTGTAATCCCCATCCCCCACATTGCACCTGGGTCTGTGCAACAAAGAGCAGAAGGGATAGTATGTCACTTTAAGATGAAGTTACAGAAGACACTGCTGCTTCCATCTTAGTCATCCTCTTGCCCATTCTGTCAGTCTCTCTAATCACTCACTCTGAGGCAAGACAGTTGTCATGCCACAAACAGCCATCTGGACAGGCCAGGTGGTAGGGATTTGAGGCTTCTGTCCAAAAGTCTGAGAAGAAACAAGGACTCCTGCCAACAGCGATGTGAGCTTTACGTTGAACCCTCCAACCCCCTAAAACCTTCAGATGAGAAACCTTCAGGTGACTGCAGCACTTTTGACAGTTTGTCTGCAACCTCATGGGAGAGCCTGGGCCAGAACCAGCCCACCAGGTTGTTCCCAGATACCTGCCCCACAGAAACTGTGTGAGATGATAAATGTTAGTATTTTGAAGCTACTAAGTCAGGGAATTATTTGTTATGCCGTAATAGATCATTCATACAGGAGTGAAGGAAGTGCCATGTGGTATTTTGCCAATTTAATGAAAAAGTTGCAGCTCCTATATAGATGTGATTTACAGTGTTTATTCTAAAATTTATCAAATAAATTTAGAATAAATTTATTTGATAAATTTTAGAATAAACAGTAACCTTCACTTTTCAAGGTAAAAGCCTTTCCAAACTTCAAAAAACTTTTTAATAAATAAGTTTGATTTCCCTTTAACACACAAAGACCTATGCGAACTGTGTGCTTCTTACTTACCTCACCTTCTAGTTTCTGTCTCTATCTCTCCACTTCATCCAGGTTGACTTCTTTGATGTTTCTGGAACATGCCAAGTGTACTTTCACCTCAAGTCCATTGCACTGACTATTCCTGCTATCTTAGTTTCTCTTCCCCAAATATCTGACTCTCACCTCCTTCAAGTCTCTGCTCAAATGTCTCTTCCTCAGGGAGGTCTATCCCAAACACCTTTCAACCCGAGCCCTTCTTACTTCTGACTCTCCTTATTATTGCCCTGTGACACTTTTACTAACATTTTTGAGCACCTCTCCCCACTGGATGCCAGTTTCATGAGGATAGGAATTTTGTCTCTTTAGTCACTTAGGCACTGATGAATCCTCATTACATAGAACGACACCTGGCACTTAATAGATGCTTAATAAATAGACATTGATGTAAGCGTAGGAAGCAAATTTAATTCAAATGGCTTTTCTACAATACCACTTATGCTGCGGTAAGGATGACTGCCTATGTTTAAACTTTTTTGGCTCAGTAAGTTGTCAGTAAACTGTAGTTGTGATCTGAATACAAACCTCTGTTTTTTGTTGTTGTTTTTTTTAAGTGCTAGCTTTCATGACTTACAAGAAAGGGCTAGTTGCAGAAGAACTACTGAGGTTGATATGGACATTGATTTGTAAACTTACTATCTAAATGAAATCTTTATCACCATACATTCCAAGAGCAATATATCTCATCATACATGCATGTGGAAAAGTTCCACATCTTTGCTCTTGATACCCAGAACAGATGTACTTTATTTTGATTACCAATTTTGCATCAGAGAATAGCATGACTCATTGTACCTAAGTAAAAACTGAAGACATAAATCAGACGGTGGTTCTAAAAAGTTTAAGAGGGTCATGACATCAAGTTTGAAGACTTCTAGAAGACTTGTTTTAAAAAGGTTATAACAGAAAGTCCCAGTAGAGTTGCCTCTGAGGATGCATGGCCTCTGCAGTCACACAGGACCCTGTGTTTAGAAAGACCCGTCGCTTGGTTTAATGTCCAACTGTTCCTGTTTTGAAATTCTTAATACCGTGTTTCCCCAAAAATAAGACCTAACCGGAAAAGAAGCCCTAGCATGATTTTTCAGGATAACATCCCCTGAACATAAGCCCTAATGCGTCTTTGGGAGTAAAGATTAATATAAGATCCCGTCTTATTTTCAGTGAAACATGGTAATACATGAATAAGGAGCCTCCATTTTCATTTTACACTGGGCATGCTAACTACATAGCTGGTCCTGAGGCCCAGAAAAGATAATATTACTCAGTAATATTGAGTACTGTCTACTCACTTTCCAAGAAAATAAACAGAGATGGAATAACCAAAAAGGAATATAGGATTTTCTCTGAGGTAGATACCCCAGCCCTCTTCCCACTTTCCCTGTCGTGTGAGGAGAACTGGAGAAACAGTAGCAGTGGTATGTAGTCTACTGCTTGCCACGCAAAGTGTGGCCTGTGCTCCCAGCAGCAGTAGCGCCTGGGAACTTTCCAAAAAAAGCAGAATCAGGATTCACTCCAGAACTGCTGAATTAGAATTTGCATTTTCTGTGCACTTTAAATTGGAGAAATAGAGATGAGCTGTTCCAAGAGTCATCCAAAACGTGTGATAATGGACAGCTGAAGTCACCCAGGCCCTTCAAAGGGGAATCCCCCCTTCGACTAACAAGTACATCCTTAATCTGAGATGCTGCCAGATTGAGATGTTCACTGATTTGAGTATTTCTTTTGTTCCTTCTATGGTCCATCGCATTGGATTAATACAAAGTAATATGGTTCCAAAAAAATAAACACAAGGAAAAGAAAGCATGAAGAATGTGTTACTATGAATTAAGCTGAGCAGGTGGAATGCATTGTAACAATGAGCGGGGAAAGCTACCCTAAAAATCAAGAGCTATCGTGTTTCCCCGAAAATAAGACCTAGCCGGACAATCAGCTCTAATGTGTCTTTTGGAGCAAAAATTAATATAAGATCCAGTCTTATTTTACTATAATATTAGACCTGTTCTCTAATATAATATAACATAACATAATATAATATAGTAAGTATAATACTGGGTCTTATATTAATTTTTCCTCCAAATGATGCATTAGAGCTGATTGTCTGGCTCGGTCTTATTTTCAGGGAAACAGGGTAACACTGAGCACTTAAAATGTGCCAGGCATTTTACGAAGTGTTTTACGTGGATTAATTTATTTAAATTTCACCATAAACTTAAGAAGTAGGTGCTATCCCTATCTTCCTGTGCAAGTGGAGAAAAGTTTTGAAATGGTCATAATATAATCAATCACGAAATTGTGCATTCGTTCCACAACTGTACATTTTTGTTACGTATTGATAAACGTCTACTGAATGTACGTGTGTGCAAATTCGCAAATATTATTTCAGAATTAGTTTCCGAATGTGAGGAATCAGCGCAGAAGAAACAACAGGAATAACGCTAAGTTAAATTCAACTAATGCCTAAAGCTTTCATTTTGAGATAAAAGGGAGAAAAATAAAGGACTGGAAGTGCAAGGCACCCAATAGCTCGTATCTGCATGTTACTGTATAAAGAAAGACTCAGGCTTTTCTCTAATAGATGGGAGATGAAACCAGAAAGCATGTGGTCAAATGCCTGATGCTTCCCCTACCCCAGCCCCGCAAAACGCGAATCTCAACACTTTTCAGTTAAGAGACTCCCAGGTCCAGAGCAATGGGGACTAACGGATCGTCAGTCTCCAGGACCGCACACCCCCTCGGCTGCTCCCGCCCCGCACCCGCGGGAGGGGGAGGAGCCGACGAACCGAAAGGGAAACGGCCGCGGGCCTCGGCGCTGCCATGGAGCTGCGGCCGCTGTGCAGGCTCTGGCTGCTTTACTGCTGGTGTTGCTGCGGCGGTGGCCGCGGAGCCGATCCCGCTGACACCTTTACCCCGACTGGACCGCGGAGCCGCGAGCAACAGGCAGCCGCCTTCCGGGTACCGAGCTCGAGTCTCCCTGTTTGTTTCCTTCTCGCCTTTTCCTGTCCCGAGTCTGGGCTGGGGCCGAGGGGGCGCCGATTGCTTCCTCTCCTGGTGGTCCCCTTGCCCGCAGTTCTGACGCGTCGGGGGTTTCTGAACTGGGTTTATCCCAGGGAACTTTTCCCTCCCTTTCCCACGTGCCTGGGTCTGGCTCCCTCCCATGCCTTTGCTAAGCAAAAGATTTGGTTTTGCAGTAAAGATTTATCACTGTGGATTTCTATGATGCGCCCAAACTAATTAATGGATCTGTCCGAAGTGTTCTTGATTGGAAGAAGCACCCCCTTTTAGCAGAACCGCTTGGCAGTTCTCACTGCTTCCAAAGCTGTCCCATTTCACAGTGACAGGAACCAAAAATGAGCGGAAAAAACCTGTCGTTTTTCTTCCGGAGGGAGGCGCTGATAACCACTTTCTATAATCAGAATTTTATAAATAAAGCAGAGCCTGCACTGAGCAAGCTCAGAGAATCCTCCTGTCGAATTATGAATTTTCCTGAACTGTGGCTCCTTAGACTCATGCCACCTTACGAGTTCACGTCGTGGAGACTGATTGAGAGAAAGGGGAAGCATTTCATTTATTTTCCATATTATTCTGAAAAGGCTTCATAATAATGTTTCGATTTTACCCCAGCATTAAAACTCTGGAATAGACCAATTAGATGAGTGTCAATAAGGTTGATTGTGAGCTTTAAGACAAAATACTTAATGTCAAAAAGACATGTTTTTCCTAATTTTATAATCATAAAATAATATACTCAAGGTTTTTGGGCCTGTTTCTCCATCCAAACAGGAATCTGATATGTCTTAGTGTATATAACTCATTCAATAAGCACATTCAGTTAAAACAAAAGAAAACAAAAAAATATGTAAAGATAATTGTTTTTCACCAGATCTGTTTAAAGGCTGTTTTGATTTATCAGCTCCCATTTTTCTCGTATGTGATGCATCTGTTTTTCAAACTCCTGCTCCTTTCAAAACTGCTAGTATGTTTTTTGTGTATTCCTCAAAACTTGACATCTTTTCTTTCATTGATGAGGGTAAGGTTCATTTTAATATTTTATATGACTTTAGGGACATTTACTATACAGTTGACCACTATTACATCCTCCATTACTTTATGTTAAAAACGTATGCTACCTGAGCCTTTACCTATGTCAGTTCTATCACGGGTTGTTAATGTGATGGGGAGTTGGAGCTCACTACAGTCCCACCGGCTGTGATGCTTCTATGAAATCGGCTCTAACAGCAAGAATCGAGGTAGAGCAGGAAAATCACTTGAAAGAATAGTTCATTCCAGAAAGGAAATGCAATGCTTTTTAAAATTTAAATGATTTGAAACCACTATTGGGTGGACTTGATGTGTGTTCTGCTATTATAGCAAAGAGGAAGTAAATATTCTTGGATATACTGATACTATTTTTTTATTATGAAAACAATCTGTGGTCTCTCTCTCTCTCTCTCTCTCTCTCTCTCTCTCTCTCTCCTCTCTCTCTCCTCTCTCTCTCTCTCTCTTTTCCTTATCACAGGATCAGTGACTGAGAACAAATGGGTGGAGGGTCAGGGAGAGCCATCTGACTGCAATGCAGCCTGACCCTGAGTGAAGAAAAGAGGAAAGGAAGGTGGGGGGAAGGGTGCTAGACTGCTGTGCAGTCCGAGGAAGGGTGGGAGAGGCCATTAGGGACTCATTAATCAAAAAACCAGCTTTCAGGGAAGTGCCATATTTCCCCAAAATAGGCCAGTCTTACTGCTCAGTCATTGGCTAGGTGCAGCCTGTGGGAACTGTGGCCTCCTTTGGTCTAATCCTGGTAATTCAGCATACAGAAGTTGGACTCCCTGTAAATGGAGGTCTGTGAGGCCGGTTCTCATGGTTGCCACACACTGTGCGTGCTCAGTGTCCTACATTCTCAATGCCTTCCCTGGTTACTTCAGCTCACAAAGATGGCCAATCAAGACTTACAGAATAACTGAATCCTCTGAATTACTTGGTGGTAGCTGTCTCGGACTTCTCTGTTACCTGCTTTGCATTTCAGTTCTATTCTCTGTATTTATACTTCTCCACTCCAAATTATATTCAAAGCTCTGATTCATCAAGATAAGGAAAAAAATAAGATTATGATAAGTCCCAGTGAAAACTTGCTTAAAAATAAACAGCTTAAAGCTATTTATGACATAAGGTATGTAAAATGTCATGGATGTATCTATTTAGCAACAGCTATTAATTAAGCATCTTTTGTATGCCAGGTATGTGCTCGGTGTGGGGAACACAGTAATGAATGACAGGCAGGCCTTGCCTTCATTTTGCTCATAGGTTTAAGAGGCAGACACACAATAAACAGATAAATGCATAAATAAATATAGAAGAACTAGAATTGGAAACGTACCAAATCGTGGCCTCCTGAAGTTTTATTTATCCCACACAATTGGGTAGTATTAGGAAATTGAGGCATGTTCACATAAAAGACAGACCTGAGATAAATTATCACAAAAGCTGAGGAATCTGTAAATAATGATCATATTTTCCCTCCAGATAGACTAACCAACCAGTCTTCCTGGACCACTTCCAGGGTTCTATCTCTTTCACAAAGCCTTGTAACTTAAATGAGATAGAGATTCTATAAAGCTCAAATAAAATCAGATTTATTTATTCATTATTTACTCATTTCCTTTTCATACTTCATTACTTAGTGCTGGGAAATACAAAGATAAAAAAGACACACTTTCAAAAGTCACAATTGTTTAATTGCATGAGTGCCTGTTGGTGACAATTTCCACTAGTCTCTAGTGCTTATTTGCAATTTATTTTATTTTTGCTACTGTGTTAAACAAACATATATTTAGTGCTCTCAGCATGCTTAGTGAAGAAGAATTATAAATGGATAAAACATACCTTTCCCAGCCTCTAAAATATACCTGGAATCAGATAGTAGTTCTAATACAAAACACTTATAAATCTGATCTCATTATCTTATAGAACCTTTCATTGTGATCTGCCGGAAATAAATCAAGCTTTGACTTTTACATCTGAAGAATATCTCCAAGTTAACTATACACAAATTGCATTGGAAAGTTAACATAGGTGATATAAATTAGCTTTTTTCTTTTATTTTCTTTTAGGAAAGTCTTAATAGACATCGATACTTGAATTCTTTTTTTCCTAGTGAAAATTCCACTGCCATCTATGGAATAAATCAGTTTTCATATTTATTTCCTGCAGAGTTTAAAGGTAAGGTATAATGGTGCTATTAGTTAATTGGTTTCCTCATTTCAACTTGTCTCCTTAATTTTTGAGGAATTGTTTAACTGTGAATCTAGAAAATTGAGTAATAGTTAGCATTTATTAAATACTTAACTAAGTATCAAGCATGTACCAGGTACTGGCAGGAAAATTAATTCATGGCCACTCTTGTAATTATCCCTTGAGAATTAAATATTATACATATAAGCATTTCCATGTGTCTGTAAGGGACACTGCCTCATTCCAGTTTTCCAGTGCTGTTTCTATTCAAGTCACCGTGGTTCCATGGGTTACCATAAACCATTGTACTCATCTTTATTATCGACCTGGTTCTGTCAAACAAGTCATCTTATGTGGCGGCTCCAGCGCTATTGTATGAATTGTTATCTTTTCCAGCTTTCAGTGGACTGCATTTCATGTATGGAAAAGCACATATAAAAACCACAGATGGCAGGCTTTGCTAGAAAGCTACTGTTTCTGTTTGAAAAGTTCCTCCAAAAAGAACCCCAAGGGACCTTCCCTATCATATAATATTGTCTTTTCATTTAATGTTTCTACTCAGCTACTTATTTAAGAAGCAAAACTTCCAGATTTCCCAAATACTCAGCGGCAGTGCAAATGTCCATCTCCAACGTGTCTTTGCCTTTAAGATTTGACTGGAGAGACAAGCAAGTTGTAACGCAAGTGAGAAACCAGCAGACAGTAAGTTTTAGGATTTTTTTTCTTTTGTAATCGCCTTAGCATGGGAAATCACCTTTGAGGTCAAGTGCAATCAAACTTGTAATGGAACCCATAATGTTCTCTAGGTAAAATCACATCCCAATCATTCAAAAAATGGCAATAAGAGGAGAATCTCTGGTGGAATGAGAGGCAGGTGTCTAAGTCCGTCTTATATTCTGAGATAAACCTTCCTTGGTGTGTTCTGTCTCTAATTACCATCGCCACCAGCACACTGGCTCAGGGGTGTTTCCCAGTAGCTGTGTCACAGTTACCAAAGCTTCTGTAGAACAGCAGATGGAAGGCTGGAGAAGGTAAACGTGACTACTAAATGCTTAAGTAGTTTAAAAGGGAAACTGAAAAAATAACTTGAATTCCAGACACATTTATTGACAGTGTTTCCTGGTTCTCAGGCCTCATCCCTTTAGCTTCACAGTAAACCTTAATCCCTACAGGATCATACACTTTATCTATGACCCTTAGAAATTCAATCAGTTCTGCTATAATGAGACATAAGTGTTCCTAAATATGACCACCTGTGCAAAACCATGAGGTGAAAACAAAGAGATTATGGGAGAATGAGGTTATGGCACAGCATTTAAAAACTTAGTGACACATTTTAAAAAAGATAGAAAGTAATAAAAGTAGCAGCATAGTTTTCCAAGTGTTAAATGACTAAGAGATATATAAGTACTGCAATAAGTGCAGCAGTTTACCTGAAAAAGACCTGAAGTGTGCCTATAGGAGTGGAATTTGACAGGGCTGCAGCTTGTGTGTTATTGTGATGGACAGAAGGTTCTCTGAAATCAGACGTAGATGGGTGTTCTCATAGGTTCACACAGTGGACCAATGTAGCTGGTAGACGTTTGAGGGGGGTGCGTATCTGCTTTGCTGACATTCCCTGGCTCTCTGCATTCCCATAATTAGCATAGGGAATGTCAGCTGATGAAGGAAAGCCAATCCCCTAACCACATGCGTATAGTCTAACTAAAAGCTAACTAAAGCTAGCTATAAGTATGGTGTCAGCAACCTGTATTCACATTTATCAAGGGGTGGAGATTCTGCAGTAGAGTCCCTTAGTGAATATTTTACTATAGTATGGGCACTGCAGATCTAGATATAAATGAGGCCACTTAAAAAACCATAAAGTTGCTCAGAACTTCACTCCGTAAAGACAGCTACTTGTTCTTCCTTTCTTTGCCAACTCTGCAGTATATGGTCCTATGACTAAGTCAGGTCCACCCAGTTCCAAATCCTACCCTCACCTCTGCCTTTTCCATCTCTCTTGTGTGTTATCCTTGATTTCCATTTTTTCCATCTCCTCCCTTTCTTTCAAGATTAACTCTTTTATTCTTCTGTTCTAGTTTGTCCAATAAAAGTAAGTTAATAGATCCAGACTCAGGAAGATTTCCAGCCAATATTTGAATGAGGAATGACTAATATGGGTTTCTATCATTAGGAGATTTCACGTGCATTCATAACATGCACATGCTGGCATCTTGATAGCCTAAAAAGTAATTCATTCAGCTCCTGTGTCCGTCAAATAATGAGTACAGAATATATGACATATATCCATGACCCACCTCACCCCATCACTGCTTCCATCGTTGGGGCAGAGATGGTGGATGACACAGAAGCAGCGTCGGGAGAAACAAGAGGGATGGGAGAATGGGGTGGGAGCTGGTACACTTCTTAGAAACTGAAGTCTTCTGTTCAATGAACTCACTAGACTTTTAAAACTGCATCACTCTAGGTTTGTATCAGTCTCTAAAATTCACTGTTATCTTGCATTGTCTAATTTACAATAGTGATAGTACCAGTTTACCTTTAATTATTTGAGTTTGACACTTAAAAGGAAATTGCGGTTTTCTTTTCTTTTTTCAATTTGGAGATTGAGAGGATGGGCATTTGTATTTTGTAGGTCCTCCTGATTTGGCTCACTTAGTTGATTTGATAACTTGTGATATTGAAAAATGTTGGTAAACTTGATTTGAACATTATTTGATGGTAAATACTATTTTGTTCCTGTTTTTCAACAGTGTGGAGGATGCTGGGCCTTCAGTGTGGTAGGTGTGGTGGAATCAGCATATGCAATAAAAGGGAAGCCTCTGGAAGATCTGAGTGTACAGCAGGTCATTGATTGTTCATATAATAATTACGGCTGCAATGGAGGGTCTACCCTCAATGCTTTGAACTGGCTAAATAAGGTGACTAGTTTCTCAGCCTTTTAAACTCTTTACGTCCTCTTTTGCTCATTTAATGTGCGTTCAGAATTCTAACAGTTTACTCTCGTTTACTAAATAATGTTTTTCAGTTTAGAAATTTATATGACTAAAGCTTGAATTAATCAGAAGATTTGAAAATGAATTGCTTCTAGGCATGTCAGTCAACATGCTCAAAGGGTGAAAACATCTTACCAGAGATCTGTTTTCCGAAAAAGGTTTATGTTTATTTCTTAATAGGCAAATGATGTTTTTATTTTTGCAGATATATGTCACATAGTGACCCAGAAAGATGAGAATATATTATTATCCATTCCCATAGAATTTCTGCATGTTAAGGTGAAAAGGGACATTAGAGGTCAGCTAATTAAGTAGCTCTTTTTTGTAGATGAAGAGATGAGACCTGACAGGTAAGATCGTATTGCCAGATCGAGAACTGAGCCAGAATTGCACCTCAAGTCCTCCGCCTCCCAGTGGAGGGCTTACCCAGTAGTACACCACAGTGGCCCTCAGTGTTGTAAGGATACTCTTTGACGTTGTCCTAGATTCAGCATCAGTTGTGGGAAACCAGCCAATGAGGGCTCTATTCCGTTTTGTAAAAGGTTTTCAAGCTAGAGTTCCTCTAACTCAAATATCCTTCCCTTATGAATTTGCTGGATTTGAGTCACTGAATGTCAGAAGCTGCTCTGTATTATAGGCAGTTATGAATTCTGTGTCCTCTCCCTTCCACACACTCAACATTCAAAAAAGAAGTCTGTACAGACAGCTATACAATACGTAACATACGCCCGATGAACAGCACAGAGAGAAGTGGATAGAAAGAACAGTTGACCTCACCATTGCCTGTGCGTAAACCACTGTGCTGGATGAGTCTCAAAGACTTCCTAATACAGAACTAGACACCTTGAAGGAAAGTGGGCTGCCCTATTGTACTCTCAAGAGAAAGATAAGACTGTATTATTAGATTGCGAGGGTTCTAGGGAAGGAAGGTACAGGAAAAACAAGAGTAAAGGAGAAGTAAAACTACTGACTCTCCTTAGGATGTTCATAACAAATACCTGAAGATTGAATTTAAGATCTTAAGGTGACCCAATGAATAGCCACATGATAACGGTGTGACCAAACCGAATCTTATTTTGACACATTGCAGCAAATTCTATTTGATTTTTAAAAACAACTGCGTGACAGAGAACACTTTGGGTGATTATTTTCTTTTAGACGCAAGTAAAACTGGTGAGAGATTCAGAATACCCATTTAAAGCACAGAGTGGCCTGTGCCATTATTTTTCTGATACACAGTCTGGATTTTCAATCAAAGGTTATTCTGCTCATGACTTCAGGTAAATGTCTTACTGTACTATGTTTTTCTCCCTATTTCTTAATTTATGATCTATTGACTGTTCAGAATTAATAACTTGATTGAAGTCATCACTGCATATTTGTAATTGTTTTAAAACCTATTTTTTTCTAGAGAAACAAATTGTCAGTCACCGTGGAGTGCTATGGATGTTGTTCCTTAAATATGCTCTACTTATCTTTTCATGCATCATTATACTAGCGATAACAACATTAAATTAACACATTTAAATCCAGTTAAAGCTATAATTTATATTTACCACCTTCCTCTTGCCAAATTTAGGTGTTATAATTACCATTAGTATATTTCCATCTTCAATCTTCCTTTTGAATCCATCGAAAATTGCTTTGTATAGACGCTCTAGGTAATATTAAGTAGTCTACTTACCAAGAAGCATTTTTGAACACCCTCTATGGTCCTTGCATTTTCAAGCCATCAACTATAAGAAAAACGTAAACTGAAACTTTCACTTTAGAAGCAAGGAGGAGTGTATTACCGGAGACAGATTATGTTACGCCCAATGGAAATGCCAGGACAGATACAGGTAGGCTGAGGAAGAGAACTTGTGTTAGAACTTGAAGGATAAGATGATTTTGGACAGGTTCAGAGGAAAATAATCATTAAAAAATGCTTTCAAATCCCATGAAAATCTCAAAGCCGGCTAGGGAACCCTTGCGACCATTTGATAGAGTGCAGAATAGGTATTCAGGACTGATAAAGACAGAGGAAGACTCAACCAAAATGTGGCTTTATTTAAAAAAAAAAAATATGTATGTGTGTGTGGGTGTGTGTGTATGCGCGCACGCTTAAAGGGAGCTTTGCAGTTTTTTGAAACAGAACACAGAGAAATTAAATTAAGTTTGGATGAGGTGACAGACTGCCCTATAACTTATTGGTACTAAATATAAAAGAATCTCTTCATCCACATAGTGTCTACCTATGGGATCTGAAGGGAATCAAGGGTGAAAGTGGACCCTTGAACAAAACGGAACCACTCTAAATAAGCGTAAGTGTAGCTGAGGATTGACAGATTGTCAACATAGCTTCTGTCCACAACAAGGGTTCTCGGGGTGACCCTAGGAACTATACACCAGAAAGTTTCAATTCCACAGACAGAAGAGTAGACAGGAGCTATAGTAAAATGTGCCAGGACACTGTGTACAGTGGTCAACATCTTTGAGGGTAAAGGTAACACACTTTCTAAAATGAGAAAGTGTGCCTCTATACACTCTTAGTTCCTTGAGAATATAAGTGAAGCATGTGCACCAGAAGGAACTCGATTTTCAAATGCCACTAAAAAGGGATTCAGCAAATCCCTTGCCATGTATAGCAAGTTGAACAAGTTAGGAAGAAACAAAATAATAGGCAAAGTTGGAGAGTGAGAGGGAGAGAGAGAGAGAGACAGACAGAATGCAAGGGTCACTGGCATTGGGCCTGAAAGGATTTATCCAACCCTTTGATTAAAAAGAAAGCAGTCCCTATAAAAATCTCTACGTTTACACTGAACATTAAACTCTCTGATAATATAGTGCTATGCTAACTGTGATAGACTGTGCAAGAAGACCTTTCTTTGATTTAGTCATTCATTCATTCAAATATTTACTGAACACTGTTTTAGGTTCCGGGTATTCAGCAGTGAACAAAACAGGAAAAACAGCCCTTTCCTCAAGACTATATTTTAGTGATAGAGATGGGCAACAAGCAAAACAAATGAAAATATGTATGGTATGTTAGATATAATAATTTCTAAAGAGGACAAAATAAAACCATGGGAGAAAGAGGAAACATCAGGGTAAAGGGAGGGGAGTCTAAAGTCTTAGGTTGTGGCTCATTGAGAAGATGACATTTCAGTAAACACCTGAAGAAGTGTGAGAACTTAGCCATGCAGATGGCTGAGGAAATACCATTGCAAACAGAAGGAACTGTAAGTGCAAAGGCCCTGAGACAGAAACATGTTTGGCATATTTAAAGAACAATGAGGAGGCTAATGTGACTCTAGTGGAGAGGAGATGGAGTAGACTAGTGAGAGATGAGGTAAGAAAAGTTATTAGGTAATCACTTTAGAACAGTGTTAGAAGAATGGTCCTAGACATTTTATCATAATAAAATGATAAAAAGAATGGAATTACCATTAATTGAGACATGAAAGTCTAAAGAACAGATTTAGCGAGGGAATATCAAGAATCCATTTGGGATATGTAGGGAGTGATCCAGGAAGCACTCGTAAGGGAACAGGGAAACGAGACAAAACAGGGAAAGTACGGGTTTCCTTATTAAGCAAATTAGTACTGAGCGTAAGCCAGAACTCGTGGAGCCAAGGTAAAATTTGCATTTCAGACTTAATGACCCAAGTTGATTTTAATCACCTCCCATGATTTATTAGTTCAGGGTGCAGCTGGGGTAGAGGAGGGAGTGGGCTTGATTGCCTGGCTCTTTGAGATAGAAGGACCTCAAGCAAAGAGCTTAAGTCTCCCTGTTGGAAGCCTGGCTGGCTGCATCCACTGATAAGAGCCAAGCATGTGGGAAGTTCTTCCACAGCATCTGCCATAACCAGGCATTGGTCCAGGCCCCTGGCACTTAAACATCACCACTTCCATCTGAAATGCCTGAGACTCAGAGAAGGTCACACAGCTAGTAAAGCCAGATTAGAATGCCTACCTGTCCAATTTTGAAGCCCATACTTTTCCCCTTATTTCTATTTTTAAGGCCATGAGCTCTTAGTTTTACAGTGTTTTCCAACAATGTCAGCCCAGGGCACAGCTTACCGCCAAAAATTCCATAAAATCTTGTGCATAACTTCAAAAGACCTAAAAAAACCATTGAGTTATAACATCATCTAGTCAAAGTGAAATGACCATTCAGACCCAGGCTTCTTCATGTAGTATTTTGCTTATCAGATCCCAAGAAAGACATTTCACAACTCAGAATGTGAACTTGATTATTTAAATAAAAAAGGAAAGAACCTACTACATACAACAATGGACCGAAAAACCAGAACACAATATATCACACTGAATTTTAGGGAAGATGAGATGGAAAGCTACATACTCTTCAAGGGTCTTTAATAGATAAGACTGCCCTTCATCACCAAATCTTTATGACAGTAAAATTTGGGAAAATTCTTTAAAGACTATAGGATTTGTATCTTACTGATCTGTTAAATGAATAGCAAGACCATGGAACAAGGCTTAATAATATATCCATTATCAACAATGTGTATTTTCATAGTAGTTCTATATTGGGATAATAATGGGAACAAAGATGCTGTTTGGAGTATACTTTAACTTAATTAAAAGCCAACACCTTTCTAATAGACAAGTGAAAACAATGGTGTTAGGTCTGGGGCTAAATGGACTATTTGCCTGCCTATGGCATGTCCTCCTATTTCATAGTTTCCAGTATCTTTGATATCTTTTCTTTAGCTCTGCCTCAAAGCATGGATTATTTCCAAATTGTTTCTTTGATTCTACAATGTTAATTACCCTTTGCATTCTAAAAAATATTTCTCCTTCTTGATCTTTCTCCTTCCATCATGATGTCCCTATGACTGGATGTTTGAAGTCTTGTATTTACAGTATATCTTTGTTATCTTAAAAAAGGTGAAGACACTGTGTTCTGATTAATACAGAGATTATCATATTTGTCACATTGGGTTACAAAATATTTTTAATTGAATACAATAAAATATATATTATACACTAAAACCTAGACTGAGCAAAATTAGTTTATTAGGTAACTTAGAAATGAGGGAAGGAAACAATGTTTATTATAACCATAGAGAGTAATTTATGTGTTAGGCGTGCTACAAAATTTATACCTATAGATTTTATTCTTATATTGATTCAGCAAGGTAGGCGGAATGACTCCAGCATACGGCTGGAATTTAAACCTTGGTATGTAGAACTTCAAAGCCTACACCCTACCATGATGCCTTTTAAGAATTATATAAATTTACTTATCTCAGGGTAATTTCACTGAATACCGATTATTATTACAGTAGCAAAAATTAGAAATGACTGCTCATAGATCCCCCAAAAGCAAACCTTCAAGCTAAAAGGTAACATAAATAAATATGTAAAATGAATGTGTAGTTTCTATGTCAGTAAATTCCACTGTTAATCCCAGTTTTTTCCTCATCTTGGAGAAAAATCCCCTTGATAAAAACTGATCTCCAGCTGATGAAGGATTATATACTCTTTGAAGCCACTAATCCACCCATGTCTTACTTCAGCAATAAACTACCAAATGCTATCTTCATGGTCTAAAATATCAGTAAGTTGGTTTCAGTGTTCTTCACCCACAAAGCTGACCTTTCAAAATGTAAATAATAGTTTACTCACATACTTCCAAAATTAATGAAGCCAAATTGTTGTGTAACATATAACTTTTTCAATAGATGTCCATGTGTGAAAGCAATAACTGTCTTTTGAAGTCTTCACAATATAGTACCACTTCTCCTGGCATCTTAACATATGTTCTATCATATAATTATATTTGCCACTTTTGGGTAACCTTTCCCTTTAATTTCTATATTTGACATTCACTAAGTTAAGTTGATCAGTCTCTTGATTTTTCACCTGGTGTGGCAGTGATATCTCTATGCATCCAGTCTTAGAGATGCCACTTTCCTTATTAAAAGAATCCCTATATTATAACTGGATACTTTGCCAGCCAGCTGCAAAACTCTGTTCCCCATCTTCCTTGAATCTAGATTTAGGCATATGACTGAATTCTAGTCAATGAAATCCATGCAGATATATACAGAATGTGTGTGTTACTTCTGGGAAGTCTTTTCAACAGGAATATGGCATCCCTCCTTTTTACTTCCTGCTGTCTGAAATGTGTTCAAAGACTGGAGCTCTAACAGCCATCTCGTACCATTTATTGACCTTGGGAATGGAAACCTCAAATGGCAGAACCATAACAAAACGAGCCTTGGTTCCTGATATGCTGGAGGCCTATTGCAGTTCTAGACTGCCAATCTCCCAGATTTCTTTTAGCCTCCATTGTTTAGGTCTTCTGTAATTGCAACCAAACCTACTCCTAACCATACAAAGATTAAAGAGGTCATTTTTATAAAATATTCTTACCTTAAAAAACTAAACTCCTTAACGAAATATTTCCTCTTTTGGTAGTGACCAAGAAGACGAAATGGCAAAAGCACTTTTTACCTTTGGCCCTTTGGTAGGGATAGTAGATGCAGTGAGTTGGCAAGATTATCTGGGAGGCATAATACAGCATCATTGCTCTAGTGGAGAAGCAAATCATGCAGTTATCATAACTGGGTTTGATAAAACAGGTACGTGCTGACAAGACTTGATTGATTACTTTCCAACTTAAACTCTGAATGACAAATGATCTCCATCCTTTAAAATGCTGAAATTTGGTCTTCCTATGTCTGAGTCCTCTTCAAACATTTACAACCTTTCAGTAGACTTCCAGATATAAGTAAGCCATCATGTTTTCCCTATCAATTTTGGTGGATACCTTATTAAAATGATGACAATTCTTGATGTAAATAATGTACATTTTCCCTCTGGAATGTTTAAGATAATTGTTCAGAAAATCGTTAAGATAATTGTTAAGAAAATAGAAGTGCCCATAATTTTATCATACATATCTAGCAATTCTTTTTTTAACCCTATTCCTAATTCTCTGAATATATGTACTTTTATGTTATGTAGGCCCCGTATGAAGTGAAATGAATTCAAACGTATTTTCCATTCACTAAGTATGGCTCAAGTTTACTTAGCTAGCTTAAGTTTGCGTTCCACCACAGTTTTAATCGTTTTCTCAGAGCTACTACACTGATCAAGAAATAAACTTTAAGTAAACATACATTCACACCAAAGATGAGTTTTTCAGGGTCTGTTGCCATTTTGTGTTTTATAGGAAGTACTCCATATTGGATTGTGCGGAACTCATGGGGAAGTTCTTGGGGAGTAGATGGCTATGCCTATGTTAAAATGGGAGGTAATATTTGCGGTGAGTCATGAATTTATGTTTAAAACTTCAGGCTAAATGTCAAGGAAGATGCTTTATATATAGTAAAAATATATACCTGTTCAGACCATTGTATGCTTCCAATGTACTCAAATCACTTTTACAGCAATAATTTTTATCCTTCAACCGATTGATAAAAAGTGTTTTAAAAAGAGATGCTATTACACATATTCACACTTTAAAAAGTAAGAAAGACTATAGTAAAAGCAAATATAATAGTAAAACATTATAAGATAAAATAATTTACCAAAGTTAAGTACTTCAAAAACCAGATAAACACTAAATTTAGGAGGCCGAAGTTCTCCAAAAACACCTCCTAGTTCTAAATTTACTTTTTATAACTGTATGAATTTTCCTTAATTTGTATATTATAATACTTGCCCAAGGATTATCAAGAATCACTTTTTCTTTGGATCAAAATATATAAACATGTATGAAAAGGAATTAGGATTGTTTCTGATTTAATATGTCCCTTGTCACCTGCAAAATTCTTGTATAACACTCATGAATTGAGAGGCAAATGACAAACATGTTCTTTTATAGAAAAATAATACTTTTTGTTAATTAACCACAAACCAAATTAAAATAGCTAGTTAAGTGTTTTAAACTGTATTCTAAAAACTTATATCCAAACCTATATTCTAAAATTTTTGATCAGGAAAGTCAACATATTTTGTGAATCAAGTTAGAGCCAAACAAATTGCATATGAGAGTAATCATTTAAATTCTCATTACAATCATGTCCAATATATATACAACTTTTTAAAAAATTGTAAAACCCTCCACATTATGAGTTACAGAAAAGTTTGAGAGTTTGTGTTTTGATTCAGTCAGTGGGTACTGTCTAATCATTCTATAGAGTAGAATCCATGAAAATTAACAGATGGCCTGTTCTATCACCCTAGTAAAATATTTTTCGAAAGTTATTTATGGGAAAGAGCTAACATCATAGAAATCTTTAAGCCAGAACACTAGCAACCCAATCAGACTGATACATTTTAGTATTATTGGGGGCTTTTACATTCTTAGAACATGCAGACAAATTACTTCTGCTGCTCATTGAACCTCTGCTACTAAACATAAATTGTCTCTAACTGGGATGCCTGGATCTGAGCTGAGGGGTGGCTGTTTTCAAAGCTCTAGCGGAGAGTTGCAAGAACATAATTTGGACATTGGTTCATAATTGCCTCAGTTATGCCCCTCCCACCTTACCCCGGCCCCCAGCGACTGAGGGTGATTTGGAATATTTTCTCCTCTGTTTCCCAATTTGATTCTCCAAGGGCCTGCCTGGTTAGTAATTATACAAGGATCCAAATCTGTCCTGAAAGTAACATACTTGATGATCACATTAGTTTTTTGGGCACTGGTATAAGGCAGACAGCATTCCATGGCCCCAAGAGATTTCAAAAAATACAGCTGATTAGAATGAAATCCTGTCTTCAAATGGACTATTTAATGCTTTCCCCATCATATGGAGATAATATGTTTTTGTTTGTTAAGAAAGCATAGCACACTTGTAATGTATTGAATTTTTGCTAATTAAAGTTCAAATCTTAGAGTTTGAATTCTCAAATTGTATTTAAAATAATTCTATAAATTATTTTATCACCTCTAAGCAATGTATATGAGTGCAATAAAGATTTCAGATACATTCACTTAATAAGTTCATAAATCACATTGGAGGTTTCTTGTAGTTTCTTGAAACAAAAATATTAGTCATCTATTCTAGTATCTGCTTTTGGAGTCACCTTGTTTATACTGACAGCTATCACCATTAAATTATTTTTAGTAGATGCTGTTTCTGAAACCAACTGATTTATTATTTTAATTTGCTGTTTAAAAGGCATATGAAGAGGAAATAGACTCGTACTAATAATTTTCTTTTTTTCTTAGGTATTGCAGATTTTGTTTCTGCCGTGTTTGTGTGATATATAGATCAGATCAAGAGACAACTACAAAACTGAAGGTTCATAATGACTTGTAGCATGGTCATGCTTCGTTCTCAGCATCACTCAGCCACAAAAGGTTCTAGGGCCTAACAGTATTTCAACTAAGTTGTAGAATGTTCCCTTCGTATGGAAAGCTGGACAACCATAGTCAGTTGGAAGAACACCAGCACCATAGCCTGGGAGGAAATCCGTGGGATAGTTTCCTACTCTGGGATGAAGATCAGATTAGGAGATAGTTTAGGTCTCTTCAATTTGAAGAGGCTATTATCTGGGCTTGTTTGATTATTGTTTTTGTTTGGTTTTTTTATTTGTTTAATTTTAATGTCGTACTTCAGATAGAATTAAAGAGGTGATAAGAATTTATTTTCCTTTGTGGGATATAATCACCGCTTAACTTGCCCAAGTATACAAGAATAGCCAACCTAAAATGATGTCAGCCCCTCACAATTATAACATTCACAGCCCTCTGAGGTGGAATTTCATAAGGATTTTGAAATAACAATAGCTTTACCTCAACAAATGGTGCTTACCTCGTGAACTGTAGCGAGATCATGTAGTAAAGAAACAAAAGGACAAAACCATTTTCGTAAGAGATGGAAATTAAATGACCAGTATGGCAACTATGTGATAACAAAAACTCAAATAATGTTGCCTGAGAGACATATTATCGTTTGGGAATTTTCATTGTCAATAGGATTCCCATAGACTTTATTTCTTACTTTGTTCTCCGTATATTGAGAGACAATGTATTTTCCAACATCTTCCAACTCTCTTTCTTACTCTTTACTATGACACTCTTAAGTTTTCCTGGTGGTTTGACTTCCTTGGCCAAGAAGTCTCATTACTTACTTTTCATTTCTATTATATAACCATTGATTTTGCTCTACGTAAGTTATCAACATCTAGCTTTCATCTTTCACTTTCACCCATCGTTTGTAGGCACTACACCTTTCAAAGTCCAATCTCTTTAATCTAAGGTATCAGCTAGAATGTGAGTTTCCCAGCCTCTCTGTTTTTCCAGTTTTCTCCTCTTCTATTTTCTTGTGCATCCATTTGACTTCCACCTGGTTTCTGGTTCTTGATGCCCATGTTCTCTCTTGCCTAAGTCGTCATGTGTGGCTGTGTAAGAAACTCAGAGCATAAGAGCTCATCTTCTGATTGAAGACAAATACAACCACATTAAATGAGTTATTATAAGAAAATCATGAAAGACTACATATGTAAGTAATTTCTTCTCTAAAATTCATGGTTGCTTTGAAATGTAAAATAACTTTAACAAAAATATTTTAAATGTAGCAACAACCACTAAAAAAAAATGAAGACATCCCATTTTTCCACTCCCTTTGGCCTTCATTTATTCATCCCCTTTATTAGAAAAAGGGAAATTAAAAAATGAAACATTATCTATTTTTTTCTTACACCAACCAGAACAAATCTCAGAAGAATGTGTGTTGACTCAGATTTACAAATGTTCCAGGAAGACAAACATTGATATTTTAATTGGTTAATATTCTAATTATCTAAGTATGCCAAAGTGGACCTATGTTTGTGTCTGTTTCCTGATTTCTATATAATGTAAATGCTTTTCTGATACTCTTTTTCAAATGTTAAAGAATTTTTAAGATTACACCATGATTAATACCTCTCAGCTGCTCTGGATTTTGATGACATTTATAATAAAACAACCTATATTTGACTTTGTGGAGAGAAGATTCTGTCCATAGCGTATGGCTTATATTTTGTGAACACTGTGTCATTGTGCTTTGCATTCACACAAGGGATGGCTCCGTTCCAAATCCATGTATTTAATTTTTGGTTTTCTCCATAGACACTGTGGGGACAGAGCCAGGAGTGCAGTTTCCAGGCTCTTGCCCTCACATGGAAAGGTGCTCACTCGGGTAGTAAATGGCCATCAACTGTGATTGGATGGCCATCAGCTGTGGCTAGTTGCCCGTCAGCTGTAACCAGTGAGCCAATGGCCACTAATATAACTGCCGTGGCTACGCTGGCAGCAAAATGGGGGCTAGCAAGGAAAATGGGGGCTAGCAAGAAGATGGTGGCTGGCAAGCGCAGACTGCAGTTAGCAAGGCGGAGTGCGGGTTGCAGATTGTAGAGAAGCGGTCGGCAGGTTGCAGATCCTGTGGCTACTGCTCCCTGTGTCTCCGGCCCAGCCGCCAGCGAAACTGTAGTGGTATGACTCCCCTATCTATGGCTCCGTGGGTGTTCCTTTTTGGCCTAGCCATATCGTGCATTCTTATGTGGGGAGTGGGACTAGAGACCCCGCCTGAGAAGCCCTGCATGACACACGCTTTAACTTCAATGTCTCCAAAACCATGCATCATCTTTCCTTCCCCTCAAAAAAAAAAAAAAAAACCAAAAAAAAAACCCTGCATCTTCTACAGTCTATTTGTTAACAGCATCAACATCATGTAAGCAAACAATCAGTAAAATTGAGAGAACTCTTAGATATTTAATCAGGTCAACTCTGTTTTAGTAGCCGATTACCTGATCACCTGCCTCCTCTCCATTTCTACAGTCCCTTCCCAGATGCATGCTCTTTAGTATCTATGTCCACTATTTCGTCTGCCCAATAAACCTCATGTTTCTTAATCCAGGGGTTCTCAAAGTATGGCCTCAGATCAGAAGCAACCTGAGGATTTGTAAAACACTTTGTTTTAATAAACCCTCCAGGTGATTATGCTGGATGTCATTATGATCCTTGTACTACTCCCCTGTTTTAAGACATTCAGGGACGCCCCAATGCCTAAAAGATAACCTGCTAACCCTTTTAAATGAGCTCTCACAGAGAAACCCCTTTCTACCTTCTCAGCTCAATCTCTGCTGTTCCCCAGCATATGCTGTGCTCCAGCCATCACAAACTACTTGAAGTTCACCCAATGATGAAGGTAAGACAAATGCAATGAAATCTTCACATAATAATTAGGAGTCATAATGAAAATCATTAAGGTGTTGCTGGGTGTGATTTCACGAAAATCTCAAAGTGAATACTAAATTAGGCAACCTTATAGTGACTTTGTGACCTATTTAAAAGTTTTTATTTAAAGTGTATCGTCAGGAGTAGAAGTAAGTTTGAATGGGGGCAAGGGTCGGTGTTGGCAATACCAATTGTTTTGACATGTACTTTAAGAGGTACTGATACATCCTTTGAGAAAAAAACCCTTACAACTACATAGCTTTGTAACACCAGGAATTACAGATTAAAGAGAATGAAATCAAATCGTTTAGTCTGTTAAAGGAATAAACTTTGACAAATAGCATTTATTCCAAGATTCCAAAGCTTCTTGGTGACAGAACATCTATTAACATATGTTTTCATTATTTTATGAGAAAAGCAAAGATTATGAGATAAATATTTTATTCCCATGATATATATAGGAAACTGGGGCTGAAACTGGTGTTTGTACCAAAGTAATTAGTTGATAAATGGAAGAACCATACTGTGCTGATTTCAAAGCTAGTGCCTTTAGCTGCCATGCTATGTGTCTCTGTCTTCTCCCAGCTTAACAAGCTCCAGGTACTGTGTACATGTGCGCACACACACACACACACACACACACACACACAAAAGCCATGTAGGCAAAAGCAATTGGATATAATTTAGAGATAAATTAGACAATATGATCTTTATAAGAAAAAAAACTTGTAATTGAGGCCAAAGAATCGTTCATTTCCATCAGGAACTTGCTGCTTGTTCTAGGTCAAAGTTGATGTACATATTCATGTATTTTAGATTCCTTTGATCATGTTTTGTGCTCCTCTCATAGCACAAATTTAACTACTGGCAATATCCAGGCCAAGCTAGAGAAAAAAAAAAAAAAGACTAAAACTCATATCTGGGCTAAACTCTTAGTCTAATAGTTTTTATTAGAAATAAACTGGGTCATTGTTTAAACTGTTTACCTCTCCTTTCCTCTGGAAAGAACAATCTTCACTTGGAACTATTACTCATTTCTCCCTCAATCCTATTATTTATTAGAGTTAACTTTACCTCCCAGACCATAAGCATTAGAGCTGGGAGGAGAATCTTTGCCCTTCGGAAAGTATGGAGGTGCTCAAAGCTGGGACCTCGCCTAAGGGAGGAGTGGGTCTCCATCAGGGAAGAATAAAGCCAACACCTACAGAGGAGAAGAAAAGATGAGACACACAGGATCCTCAAAGTGGGCCAGGAACATAATATTCCAGAAACTGATCCATCCCTGTGGCCTTAAGAGTTCCCCAGGCTCGTCTCAGTTCTTCAAGCTAGTGGAGTAATTGTCCAGTAAATCTCCTTCAGGCATAGATTTCTGCCACTAGTCATCAAGGGTCCTAACAAATACACGCCGTGTTTCCAACACAATATATTACAGCAAGACTAATTTTTATTGGTTAAAAAAATCTTTGATCAAATAAATCTTTGTACAGAATGTCACATTTTATTGCATAACGTATTTGAAATAGCTGAAGTTTACAAGCTTATAAAGTATGAAACAATGAAATAATGATTATGTTAAATGCTTACATTAAGGTATCAGGCGACATTAATTTTTTTTATAGCAAAACACTCTATGTACAATAATACAATTTAACTGAATGAATTTTTTAATGTCTTATATCATCACAAAAATGCTTAATCTTATATCATCACAATAAATGAAGTAAACTTATTTCCGGGATTGAATCAGAGCACTACAGTACTTAACTATGTATATACATATATTACATTAGGACTCTTTGTGCAGTCATGAAAATTCATAGAAAACAAAACAGAGAAATCAGTGGTCTTCATAGATTTTTGTAGATGATTTTAATCTGATTCTTCACTGCTGAAGTAAGAGCTGTCACAATATTCAGCCATGTAAAGGAATTTATGAATAATTGGGTTCATCTTTGGTATCCAGTGTCGGGGAACCAGATATGTTGAAATATTAAATAAATCTACAAATACCTTGTACCTGTCACTGGAAAAAACACATATAGAGATGTTTTAGATTTATTGACATGAAATATCTAAAATTTTTCTATGAAAGTGTATTTCTCAGGTAATGATATTTTGCAATAATTAGTATTTAACACTATACATTGCATATTGTTACATGTATTTTAGTAAGTAGTGTTAATATTAATATCACTTCATTTTTATTCTGTACCCAAAGTTCATGCCTATATAACAGTATTATGTGTTTCATTGATTCTGTCCAGGCTGGTACAGATTAAAAACTAGAATCTCATTGTTATGCTACCTTTATAAAGAAAAGGAGGGGTGTGTTTTTATTTTTGACTTTAAAGGACAGTATGTAACAGAATAAATTTAAAGCCTCCAAAATTTTCAGTTCGCTAGAAAATATTTCCCACCTGTAAATAGCTGCCAAGTAACTGACATGAATGGATGAATAATTCAAGATGCCATCTTAGATTCATAATAAATGTCTGTAAGAGTGGTTTTAACACTTAAAGTTGTTTTTGTGTTAGCTATTGTTAACTATTAGCTATTTTAACTGTTGCAGTTTTATAGCAGAAGAGCATTTGCCTTTGAAGTCAAATTTCTGTTCAAATTCTGTTCTGTCATTTGCAACTCATGTGACTTTGGACTAGTCGTCTACACCTCAGTGTCTTGGTTTCTAACTCTGTAAAGTAAAAACTGCAATCAATCCATTCCTCTGTCCAGGCCTTTGTGAAAATTCGAGGAGATAATGACACACTAGAAATGCTGTTAGTGTTAATTATTCACCACCCACTGATGTGTGTGCTCATTTTATACAATCATTTACTCGTTCATGCTTAACAGAATTTATTTCCAGGGAAAAAGAATATATTTAATGATTCTGAAAATCCAAATCAATGAATTTTCTAAATCATTCAATCTAGGGTTTCTTTCCAGGGAAAGTGAAAATATAAAAATGAAAAACTGAACCTGTGCATTTTATAATAAAATTAATCTGATGGTAAGAGTAGGGATGAAAATGTACTATAAAGAATTTCGAAGACTAAATGTAAATATCTAATATATTTTGAGCTGATTCACCTTTCTCAAGGGGCCTTGTAAGTTTCCCAGTTTTCAGATGTATCTCTATATCCATCTACCTACAATGCTGTGAATATTAAATAAGAACACGGATGTCCTAGATATGTTTTAAGTGCTCAATAAATGATGACCTTTTTCTTGTAAAAATATGAAAAGGGCACTCCTGGAGTAGATGGAAGTAGTTCTTATAAAATAGAATCATATCAGGAAATGAGAAGCCTTTTTTTCAGCTGTGTCATTCATCTCACCGAGAGAACATTAGTGGACTTAATGATGACTGTTTTGGTCTAATCCAAACTTGAGCCAGAATCAGTTGAATTTTTTTCTACCTAGATTAACTCCTTCAAGTCCTCATAAGTCATGCAGCCATTGGTACCATGCCCCTTTCCCCATAGGATCAAAATGATGAACTTCCAGAAGTAAGGTTGTTTGCAATGACCTCGAAATATTCTAATAGGAATACCTTAATCTAACTACAAATGTGTTGTCAGCAGTCACTTGGGAGCAAGTATAAATGACTTTCCGTAGCTAATGCACATACTCATATATATGGAGAAACAAAAACTTGCTGACTTCCACCAAGATAAAAAGGTGACTTCCCCCCATCTTACCTCACTGTTGAGCGCAGGTACTGGTAGCCTGAGGACCCTCCGGTGCCAGCTTTGCTGCCCAGCATCCTGTGCACCAGGCACACGTGGTTATCTAGGCAAACAGACAGAGAACTCCATGGATATTTTTCTGCCATTAGTTTCACAGTGTTCTACAAACAAGGGGTTGGTAATGACTATTGCTGCTGAGAAAAGGCTCACATCTTATCACTTAGCCATATGGAAGGTTCCCGTGTGACAGCCACATGAAACCAGCAGGTTGCCTGGCATCCCACTTGTTTCAGGCTACGTGAGTTTGACTCCATCCATATTTACATGTAGCCTGCGAATACCATAGGGTGAGCAGGCCACATTATGACTCAAAAAAAAAAAACTATTAAAATTGTATTCCAAAATTGTATTGCATAAAGATGAATGAATTACTATTATATCTTAAAATATTTCCTTGGACCTAAAGTTTACATTTTCCTTCTGATTATCAACTAAAACATTTTAATGGGCCCCAAAGTGACTGTGGGCTCCTGGCACCGTGCCTGTTGTATATACTGAATAAGTAGACCCCGGGAGAGTAATTGTCAAGCTGATTTTTGTTTTTCCAAAAGCCACTCACCCACAAAACAGGGAAGACAAGAGAGAGCAGCGATGAGGGTAGACAGAGGAGCAAAGGGGTAAAGGAACAGGATGTGGGGTAAAGAATTATGGAGGTGGGGGTGAGGAGGACTTACATCTCCATTTGGTCATGAGTGTGTCTATGTCCATGAGAGAAGTCAGCAACTGAAAAGGAACCTGGAATCTAGGTTCTTCCCTAAAGGAGAAGTGAGAAGGAGGAATCTGTTCAAGTAATCCCAGTGTTAGGACGAGCATGAGTTTTATCATCTGTTTGCCCTGGAAACAATTGTCAACTTCGCCTCTTAGGAGCTGTGACATTTTGGATTATTCTCTCAGTCTTAGTTTCTTCATCTCAAAAATGGGGATACTACCACTCGGCGTGCACATTTGTTTGAGGAGTCTAGAATATTCCATGTCATATACATGAAGTAACCAGCCAGAGTCACACTTAACATTGATTCTCATTAAAAGGCAGACATACACAAATCTCAGAGTTCCCAGCTAGTATTAGTCAAAAACTTCTTCCAAGCAAAGATATTAAAACAGAAACTCAAAGGCTGCTTTTTATTTCCTATCTATCTATCTATCTATCTATCTATCTATCTATCTATCTATCTATCTATCTATCTATCATCTATCTATCTATACATAGTGTGTGTGTGTGTGTGTGTGTGTGTGTGTGTGTGTGCATCTATATGTATCCTCTCTTCATCTAATCCTTCAACTCGCAGTACATTTTCTGCTTAGGATACATAAGCTTGAGTGACATGCATTTAATAAGAGTTTAGGACCAGACAAGATTTTGTTTATGTTGCCATTCTGAAGAAACAGATTTGAAAAGATTAAAAATTAATTACAAGTAACTAGGACATCGTTTAAACTGGTATTTTTGCTAGTATGTTAATCCATTGTTCTGATTCATTTAGTTCATGAAACATGAAAAATGAGACCTCCATATGTAAGAAGTAGGTGTACATGGATACTTAAGGGACACCTCAATGCATTAAACAGTGGAGACAATTTTACTTGAAATTACTGAATAAGTAGAGCAACAGTTTATAAGGCATTTTCACTTTATCCATTCTATTTTCATATATAAAACAGGAATAACTGCAACATTATTTAATGACAGAAAACATTTCATTACTGAATTTCTGAGGCAGATTAAACTTTGGTTCTTTAGGATACTTAATGTCACATAACAGAATTTAATGAAAAGGATATTTGATTCATTTGTGTGGGTGTTTTTTAACCAGCTACAGAGTTAAAGTTATACTGTTACTATTTAAAAGAAAGAAAATCTCATGAAACCTCACAATTAATGACTTTCTAAGATTTCCCCCAACTAAATTGCTTATTAAAACTATGGTTGCAATTTATAAGTTTTATACTTGATATATTATCTATCCAATCCTCAATTTTAACTCTGCTACTTCTAATTTGTTTTTACCTGTAAAAATATATCATCAAGGCCCCCTGAAGTGCTTTGTACGATAGTCGTCTTTCACCTGCAAGATACATAGCAAGTTTTAATTCAATAGGTCATTTAGGTAGTCATATTATTTTGGCACCATCACCTTAAACAATTAAGTGTTATGTTTTTAGAACATAATACAAGTTTTAGTTTAACATTTTTATCTTTTAGCTTGAAATTGGAAAACTATCATATAAAACATTAATATTGGATTTTAAAAGGCAAACTAAAATATATATGTATTTTAAATTCTCAAAACCTTTAAATATCATACTAGGAAAACTAATATAGGAAATACTTAAACCTTTCATGACAGAATATATTTTTCAAGTACAATAGTATGATGACTTACTTTTTTGAAAGTTAAACTAGACTCATGCCAAGTTTCATTTGAAAGTACTTTTGCTAATTCACTTAAAATTACTTAAATTATTTAAAATCACTAGGCTTCAAGGGGCAAATCCATTATATAAAATCTCATATGTGTGCTCTAACAAAAGGCTTTGCTCTGTCTGCAGGAAAATAAAATTTTGACATACTTTACTGAGGCTTTATAAAAATCTAGGCATAACAACCTTTAAGCTTACAGTACTTCCTACTAATTTGTTATACTGTGAGGTCTTATACTTGTATTATAAAAACTAATTTTTACTTCTACTCTGTTTATTTACAAGACTTATAGCTACTTTTAATAATAAACGTGCCGAATAAAAACATGAGTTTCAACAGATAAAAGAAAAGAGTTAAATAATAAAGGTATTGATTGTACTGTTAAATTAATTTCAGAAAATAATAGCTCAATATTAATTATGGCAGAAGTCTAAATGTGTGCCTTTCCTGTTCTACTTGGGAAACTTAGGTCCTTGGCTAAGCCACCCTCACCCTTACAATGAATGCAGTTATCCCTTCCCTCTCCTAATGCCACTGTAGCATCTGTAATTACATGATTGTCTTCATTTCTGTCCCTGTTACTCTGTGAACTATTTGGGAAACTACGTTCCATGTATCTTGGTATCCCTCACGTCTTACATATTCTGAGAGTTTCTAGCAATGACTTGGAGATAAACTGGGCATTTAAACCTGTGAGTGTAGGGTCATCATCGATAACATTAACCCAATTCTTGTTTCTATGAGTGGAATATCAATTTTCATTTTATTTCCCTCCAGTGAGGTTTGATCTTGTGATCTCACAGTAGTACCCTGCAGGGAAATGATCCTCAGAAGAAAATGACCTACCTTTATTAAGGAGGTGTTCATGACGTTTCTCATCAAATAAAGAGAGTAACAAATCCTTTTGTTTCTGAAATTCAACCATTTGTTCCTCTTTGTACTCTGACTCTTCCTTAGCCTTTGGAGAAAATACTGCATTAATATTCCCATGAGAGAGAATAGATTCTTATTTTAGAACACATTCCTTTTGAGAAGTAGACTTACAAGGTGAAGAAAAGGTGTACTTGGAATATTTGCCATTTCATCTAATGTTACAACTTGGAAATTATCGCTTACGAGAAGGCATCTTCCTTACATTCTATCCTTTTATTTCAGTTGAAGTGATCTGTTAATCTAAAATATTCTCTTCATAAATATAATGAGAAATTGACTCAGGTGGACATAACTGGATATAAATGATCAATAATGATCTAATTTTTGACAGAAACTATATAACACAGCAAGTAAAGTAATTCCACTTAAGAAAAGTTAAGAATTCCTGATCAGGAAAATTATTAATTCTATTGAAATTCTATACTCAGTATTATGTTCTGTAAATATAATTTTTTATATATATTTCACCCTTATATTTTTATTCATTTGATATCTATTGAATCATTTAAAGAAATTTTTATTGTTCTGCCTAAAACACACGTTCTATTTACAACTCAATTAAGCTGGAGCAAAAATTCTTTTATCCAATTATCTTCAATTCCTCAGAAGAACCACACTGTGTGGTAAGAACTTGTATGCACATTACTGCCAATTAATTATTCATTGTTTTTCAGCAAATGTCATGCTAAGATGATAGAGATAAAATTGTGAGCAAAAATCGAGTCCCCTGATCTTATGTAGTATATTATCTGGTGGGAAGAAGACATTGAACAAATAATCACCTGAGCATTCAATTGCAACCACTCTATACCACACAATGGTAAATACAGGAACAGTTCAGTGCCATGATAACTTATAATAGTAAAGAGGTCAAGAAAGACCTTCCTGAAAAAGTTTTCCTTGAGCCAAGACCTGAAGAATGAAAGGAGTTCCTTTTCGTTCTAGGGAAGAACATTCCAAGCCTAGAGAATACCCATAGAAAGACTCTGTGGTTGCAAATTCGAAGAACTAAATGCAGCTTAAAGGAAATTCAGTATGTTTCCACCACATGAGATCATGAAATGCCTTGAAGATTATGTTAAGGATTTTCATTGTTATCCTGAAAATAATGGGGAGATATCAAAGAGTTTTATGGAAAATCAAAATGTTATCAGATTTGCATGTAGAAAGATTGATCAAATTGCAGAATAAATTGGAATTGATCCTTATTGAGGAGCCTTGTAAAATAGTTGGGAGGATATTGCTTTAGTCCAGGTAAAAATGATGGCAGTTTACTCTTGATTGGTGGTGGTAGATTAAAGAGAAATATTTGAGAGTTATTTTGAAGGTTAAGTTAGTAGCATTTGGTGATAGCTTGAATAACTGTTTGAGTAAGAGGGAATTGCCAAGGACCAATTGTACCTGTCTGACCTGACAAACGAGACGGGTTATGGGAGAAAAACTTGAAGAAGACCAAGTTGACACAAGAATGAATGGAAGGGGAAATTTTTTAAGTTTAGTTTTATCAGTGTGTTTTTGAGAGGACCAGAAGGAAATATAAATTAGGGTGTTAAATATATGATCTAAAATTTAAGGAGATATCTATGCTAGAGGTAAATGTTTAAGAATTATTGTTTAACATAGATATTGAAGCAGTGGATATAAATGAGTTCATCTAGTGAGAGAGTATTGCAGAAGGATACAAAACTAGTGCATTGGGAAACCCCATCAGTTATTGGTCTGTGAGATAGAAATGAGCCAGTAAATGAGGTAGAGAAATAAGGGCCAGAGAATTAGATGAAGACAGAATGTTGTGTACCAAATACAAGGGATAGGGGGATGTTCAAGAAAGAGTAAGTAGTATTGAATCCCACTGTTAGCTCAAGTAAAGTGAAGACAAAAAAATAGTCATTGGATTTATGTAAATGAAGGCCATTTGGGAATGATAGGACAAGAAACCCGACTGGATTGAGTTGAAGATTAGATGGGAAATAATTATACTATAACTACTCCTCTAAATACTTCACAAATACTAACTTAATTTAATGCTCATAATAATCCCGAGGTGGATACTCTTATTTTCTATTTTACCATGGTGACAGTGAAGCAAGGGGAGGTTAAGTAGCCGAAGTTCAATGTCACACAATTAAGAAGTTTAAGTGGGGGTGGTACTTGAACCCATGCACTATGAGTTCAAAGTTCTGGCTTTAAGCACTACCTGATACAGCCTCTCAAGACATATAATTGAAAGAACTCATCAAGAAATGTAGTCATGAAAAGAGGATGAGGGGCCTGTAATTTGAAGGCAATGAGGAATCAACAGTATATATTTTAAGTGAGAAACATCGAGAACCAACAGGGAGAACCCAGCAAATATATAAGAGCCAAAAGAAAATTCTATGGTTAAATATATTTGGTTGGTCCCTTGTGAGCCTACATCTGTTTAGAATTGGTCACAATCTGAATTTTTCAACAGAAATGTAAAAGGTACATTAATCCCATCTATTCATCAAAGATAAAATCTTGCCTACAATGAACTCGATTTAATTTTTATTGTACATAAATAAAATTAAATCAGTCATAATATATGCAAGCAGATACATTTGTGAAAGAAAAAGAACATAAGAAAAATGAAAATTAAAGAGAAAAATGGAGAATTGTTAAAACAAAATTCCCAATGCTTCTTCTGTAGTAAACTAATATTTACTTATGGCATCATAAATACCTGAATCGTTTTGAATTCTTCTTCCAGTCCTTTGACAATATTTTTTTCAAACTTTTCCCAGAAGTTAAATCCATGTGGCTCTAAACCTGGTGTTCTCTCCAGCCATGCCTTAAGTAAATATTATTTTTAAGTAAATATATTGTAAATTTTTAAATATGTAAAATATAATGTAACTAATATTTATGAAAATTAAACAGAAAAATCTTTCTTCATGGTTTTGAAAAACATAGAATAAGTTTTTTGTGTAAATATGTTCTTTTTCTCTTTATTCATTTAAAAAATAGCAATATATTATATGTCATCTCTTAATCTTTAAGGCAATCACATTACTAATGTTTACTCTTTATTGAGAAATATTTTATCATAGAAATTCCAATTTTGTTCCATAAATCTATGAACATATCTAAATGTTATTTTAATGAAGTCTTTTGTTTATTCTCAAAATACTTATGTCTTAGGATCTGAAGGAATTATGACACATATATGATCTCTTTTAAATGCAGGAGTATGGTATACTTTAGGAACTTTGAAATAAACTACTCAATTATTTTAAGATTCCACAAGACTTTTTAATCTAGAAATAAAACCTAATTCATACATCTCCGTGGGTTATTTAACCTATTTTTGGTTTGAAATTAGCTTTGTGATTCTTTCTTTCCCTATCTTTATAAACTGTTAGATAGTATAATATATCTTAATCTAAATCCATAGTTACAATATAGATTGTAATCCAGGGGTTTAGTGCACAGGGTATAATTCACTGAAAGAAAAGTAACTTGCAAAGGAAAAGCCTTCTGAAGGAAATCAGGACCATGTAATACTTATTCAAAAATTTACTTATAAAGAAACAAATTGATAATTCCTCAAGACTATTTATAGGCCTATGGGGAATTAAGATATGAAGGAAAAAATTCTGAAGAGTATATATACTCCTAGTAATTTAGTTTAACTGAGAAAAATACACAACTTGTGGAGCTATTCAAATAGGAAATATTTCAAAAAAATAAAGCTCATTGAGTAATTAACCACACTCAGTTTAAAAATCAGCTAATTAAATGTTGTTTAGTAGGGGTGTTTAAAAGAATTGTTTTAATAAACTGAGGAGGTTATTAAATATTAACATTTAGTTGCTTGTATAAATGTTTTCGAAATTCTCAAGAGTCCTTAATATCTTAATTAGTTGAATTTATGAATTTAAGTATTTTTATAATTTTTTTCTGTTCTTATTTGCAATGACTGTGACCAAACTTTGCTATGAGTTTCATAATTCTTATTAACAGAAGCTGAATTAACAAGTTATATTGAGTTAGACTTTAGAAGTAGTAGTTGAGCATGTACCTCCACTAGTTGCAGAAGTGTTTTTTCTTGCTCAGACTTAAGTAGCAGTTCATTATCTTCTCCTTTGAAGTTATCGCGATAATGTCTCCTGTTATAAGGGACTCTCAAACTCTGCAGGACACCTATCTTGTTTTCTAATAGTCGAAATTGCAAGCTCTGGAAGCCAGAGGCTGGAGATAAGTACTCTCTTTGAAAATAAATGGAGGAGGGGAAGAAAAGAAAAAGGAAGAGAGGAGTTGACATTGTAAATAACTGCAGTGATTTCTATTGTGAGAGATTGTCAGTTTTACTTTCCCAGGTATCATCAAGAACAAAGACAACTGCTTGGACCTATGGTTCAGACTTAACTGAAATATGAGTTGGACCTATGGTTCGGACCTTACTGAAATAAGGAAAATGAGTTACTTAAACATCATTGTTGATATCTGCCCATCAATTTAAAGTCGAAATGTTTGTATAGTTTATATAATGGTATATGTGTATGCGTGGCCACGCATACACATATACATGTATGTGTGTGTACTAATTTTTTTCCTAAAATAAAGACAGGTGGAGATCAAGCAATATTTTTTTTTCAATAGCGCTAAAAAGGTTCTATATAAATTATAAATACTATTCAACCCCTCCTAAAACTTACATTCTGTGATATTGTCTTTGATCTCACCACCTAGTATTATTATGAGCACCAATAACAAGAAAAATGAAAGGGATGTTGCCTAAGACAAAATAGACCATCAAAATATGTTATTACTCCACCACCCAAACTCTTACATCTTACATCTTTGTAAACTTCCTTCATATAATTGGTACTAAGACTTCAATTTTTTAAGTCCACCACAAAGGAATTCTGCTACATTTCCTATGGTTGTGAAAGATGTTGGACGGCCTATTACATCATTAAATGCACTTAATGTTCTAAGAAAATATATTCTCAAACTTAATATGAAAAAAGATATATATGTGGCTTTGATTGCCTGGAAATGTAGAACTAAAATTACAAATTAATCCATAACTTATACTGACACTTTTGCTGACATACTTCTTTATGTATCACTCCTGTTTTTCTTTTCTTTTCAGCTTTTAATTCTCTTTTAAATTTAGTTATACGTGTTATATATGTGTCATTTTACCCATTTTGATAAGTGGTATAAAATTTTTTTGGATAAAAGGGCACAATGATGAATTGAAATCAACTGATCATATTATGTTTGTATGTAAAAGTGAGTGATGAAATGTTTTAATAACTTCTCAAATACTTTGTGATTAAGAGTCCAAGTGCTGATGGTGACAGTGTGTCAGTAGGACAGACTCCTCAGATCGTACAACACACATGTACTCCTTTTACCCTACCAGAGTGAGAAGGTAAACCCCACTGCATTATCACAAACCCCCAGGTACACACCTGAAGTCATTGAAGTCCAAGGGTGTCATCGTTTCCAAAACGGAAAACTGCTCTATCAGGAGTCTAAGGATCACCACCACTCGCTGCATTCGAGCGACAACCTTAAGCATATTCCTTTCATCCCTGACCTGATGGTTAAGAAATGACACATTGAGTAACAATTCTGATTTCCAAAAGATGCAAAATAGGCTACAAATAATAATGCATTCCGATTAGTTTTATCTCTACTTTATTAAAAAAAAAATTGGAACTAAAACTTGCCATAAATCTAGATGAAACTAAAGGCAGCTATGAATTGTGTGCAAGGAATGAATGCAAAATCAGAATTATTTTTCTTCCTTTGAAAATAGAATATTACACGGAAGCCAACTAAAAGTAAATTCTGGAACACATTACCCACTGATTTCAAAGCAAATTTCTCTCTAAATTTGCTTCAAGGAATAAAGGTCAAGGTAACATGGAAATTTCCAGGTGAGGATTAAGCAACACCTGAATAAATCTGCTCTTTACTAAGGGACAAAGTTGCCATTGGCATAAAAGTGAATTGTATTCACATATATAGAAGAATATTGTCTGTGCATAAATGTTCTTTGTTTCTGAACGCCTCCTGTAGCAGGGGCTCAGATATACAAGACCTAAGGTTGTCTCCTGTGTCTGGAAGGCATGTGGGAGCAGGAAGCAGGGTGGGAAGTTAGAAAGTACAGCTCAGACTTCTACCATCACCTGGAGCTCTGCCGTGTTCTCCTCTTACTCTGATCCTTCCTGTCCTTTTCTTCCTTATCCTTCCCTCCTCCTCGACTCTTTTCTCTTTTTCTTCCTCCTGCTACTTTTTTCCTACCTTTTCCTTCTCCTCCTGCTTCACTTTCTTCATTATTGTTCCTATCTTCCCACAGCAAACACTCATTAGAAATACAATTCCGATACCTTAATTAAAGTCTCTAGATGAGCTATTCTGGCATTCTGCCATCATCTAAAACAACTTTTCTCAAGGGCCAGAAAACATTGAGTTCTAAACAAGGGGCCTGAAACTGAAATGTGAAGGAACCTTAAAGCAATGTATAGCCCTAGGAAAGCAAATGGCACTGGGACTAAACTCTTATGACTAAACTCTTATGACTAAACTCTTGTCCACTGAACAATTTTTTTTTCATTACGTAATAATTCCACCATTTAGTGTTAAATGTTTCTCATTAATTCTATTTTCTACATTTACCAAAAAGAATATGAAACCAGGATTGTGACATAATAACTCACATGGCCATTCTGGAAGAGCTCTCGAACAGAATCTAATTCCCAGAGTATTTGCTTAAACCAGAGTTCATAAGCTGCAGTGAGAAAAACCATTGTCAGTTGCAAAGTTTTGGGGAGCCTCTTTGACCATAATTGTATGAAAATATGGTTGAACACATTGAAAGAAATACAAATTAATTTAACAATCAATAAATACCAATATAGCCCCACTTTTTATGCTATAACCAAAATATTAGTGGTCGACATAATCATCTCCTTTCATTGAATGTTTTAATATGCCAGGCATATTATCTATATGCTTTATGTTTGTTATTATTACACTGATTGCTCTCAAAACATATATCATTTTGGGTCTTTTAGGATATAGCACATAATCTAATTCTAACTTCCATTGGAAACTGGAGGTATGTGAAGATGCAGAAATGATACTCAGCTTCATCTATAAACTGAAACATCAATATTTACTTACCTAATCCAATTGATAGAGTTTTGGTTTCTAGGGGCTTAGTATATTATGGGAAGGACAAACTTATCAATAGCCTAAATCTAAACCTTTGTCATATTCATCTATTTCCCTCAGTACCTAGCACAGTGTTGACAAAAGATAAACACTGGGTGATTATTTTATGAATAAACAAATTAAATACCCAGTGTAGTCATGAGATGAGCACAGAAAAATCAATAATCTTAAGATGTCTAATGCATTTTGTTCGTGCTATTGTACGGATAAAGGTTATGTTTTTTGACTAAGTAGGGAGATCAAATTATATTTTAAATTACATTTAAGGAGATTTGCATAGGTTGAGTTTTCACATTTAGATAAAGAGCAAATCAGACATTTCTTGATCAGTTTGTGTTTCTGTTTCTCAGGTTTAACTTGGTGTGGCTAGTCCCATGACCCACTTCAGTTATATGTTGTAACTGAAGGATGGAAGGAAAGTTTCCCTATCAAATGATGATAGCTGCTGTTACTCATATGCTTATTATGTGCTTGGGCTAAGTGCTTAATGCACATTATTTCATCTTCTTAAGAACTCTGTGAATGAGAAGATACAATAATTCTCTCCATTTTACACAAGAGGAAATAGAGATAATTACTGGCCAAGAAAGCTGATCAAGATCACACAATTTCCAATGGGAGAGTTGGGATTCTAAATGATATTCCGATTCCAAATTTGTGCTATCCTTCCATGATCTCTCTCCCCTATTGATTTTGTCTTGATGTAAGCCATCAATACAAATATAAACATAAAAACAGAACAAGTAACACATTAAGCCATTTATTTTTCATCTTTAATTTTTTTTTTTTTTCTCAAAGGAATTGATCATTTTAGCCAGATAGTGAAGCATACGACCATTTGAGGAAAAGACACAAAAAATTGGTAGGGAAAGGAAACATGTCTAGAAGTGGGGCAGTGACTAGATTGGGTCATTGGGCCCTGGTCAGCCAGAGTATTATGACACCACTAATCTTAGAGTAAATCTTAATATTTTAGGGTCACAGACCTTTTCATGAAATTTTGCAGACAATTTCAAAGAGTTCAGGGAATGCCTGAACTCCCAAAGTCATAGACTCCTACATTAAAAACCACTGCCCAGAGATTTAAGTCTGAAGAGGATAAACACACATTTTAGATAACATTTATGTTGCTGTTTAGTACCAGATTTATATGGGATTATGTAAAGTCATAATAAATTTGAGTGACCTCTTTCTTGAAAGTCGTTTTTCAATCTTTCAATTGAAAAATAGTAACATTTTAGCTTGCAAATTCTTTGTGAATTCCAAGAAATAAAATGTCCCTTGGATTTAGGACAAAACTAAAGTTCAACCTGATCCAATTAGTGGTGTGGTAACATGAAGACTCTTAAAAATCCTAGAAGAATGTCCTATGAGAATTTACCTGACAGCAAAATATTCTAGAGCATTTCTAACAAAGGTGATTCCTTGATTTTTCACCATCCTACAGTTAAAAGAATTGTAGGTTTCCTCATTATTGATGGGAAATGCCTGTGGAATAGCTATTGTCTGACCTTTTGTGCAACTTACCTTGATGAGTTATGATGAAAAGATGTTCATCATGGATTTTCTTTCCTTTCATTTCACTTTGAAGCTCCTGTGCGTTCAAAATTTTTTCCAACTTTAAAGAAGAAAATAGGAAAACTAATTGTGTACAAATGTCCACTTATAAAATAATTAAGTTATGGAGATCTAATGCCTAGCATAGTGATTACAATTAATAACATTGTATTAAGTGCTTGAAAGTTGCTAAAAGAGTAGATCGTAAATGTTCTCACAACAACAGCAACAAAAGAAATGGTAATTATACGACGTGATAGACATGTTAGCTAAGGCTACGGTGGTAATCACACTGCAATATATATAAATTGATTTGTCCATCAAATCAACACGTTGTACTCTTCAAACTAGCAAAATGTTATATGTCAATTATATCTCAATACAACTAATTTTTTTAAATAACTGATTTTGAAATTGCAAAAGTTGGTTTTTATCAACTTTAGTAAGAAGTAGAATACAACACTAAAAAAAGTCCTAATTCTCAAGTTCTCAGGATCCATTCTATTTCCTATTTAACAATGAATGAGTCTCGTTGTACAGGATGAGTTGAATTTATGGTTTTTATTTTTTCCAAATAAAATTTACATTTGGTAGGATTCTATCACGACAAACGCTCTTACACTCATTGAGGAGTCATATTTCTTCTATCTCTTGAAATGAATATGGTAAAAACTTGATAACTCGCTTAGCTGACTGTCTATCTTCTGTTCTTCTCTTCCCCTAAAGAGCCTATTCTAAGCTCTTATAATAACATTCTTTGTCAGCTGATCCTGAGAAACCCATTGGTGAAGGCCTCCAGGGCTCTAATCATTTCACTTTTTTAAAAACATAGAAGCCCAACAGCCTGAAACTTACCCCAGAATAATCTCCAAGTACCTCATTTGTATAATCCGTCTTTATTAATGATTTCAAGAACACATGTGCTTTTAATACTTCAACTTTATGATAAGGGATTTAAAAGAGAAATTTTTCAAGAATCATTTGTTATTATCTAGGCTGGGATTTAGTGACCGTGTCTTATTTATACGCGTTGTAAAATGCCTGCCAATTATCTACAATAATCTTATCATTTATACTCTTCTGCCCAGATTCTGCATTCTCTGCTTGTACTGTAACAATGGAATCTAAACCCTGTAAGATACTCAGCCACTTACATGCAGGTAGTTCCCATAGATAAGTCCTCCTTTCCTGGCTCTATTCACACCAGTTTGTGATTTGTCTTCTTCACTGCCTTCCAAAGATAGTTTTCTTAAAGGATGTCTGCAAATTAAATAAGTGAAGAGAAAAAACAATAGATCTTGAGAAAGTACAGTAACTAATAATATGAATGATTAAAATTATCTTATTGCTAATTTTAAAAAAATAGATTATTAAACAAGGGAATTAAGGTGACAGTTTTCAATGCTCTTGAAATTCAGAAATTATTCACACTTGGCATTTCTAACAGTATAACCATACTTAGAAGAAAGGTAAATACTTACCCAAAGTCATTTCCAAAAAATGGGCAGCCACTCATTGTGAAAACACACTGTCTGAGAAACACTGAAGTTTGGTTCTGGATAGATGATATCATTGACCTTCCCTGATGTCCTGCTGCTGTCTTTTATTTATTCTGTTCACCCCGGACCTGCCAATCAGGCTTCTGTGTGTACTGATAGCTAGGCTCGTATTTCAACTGGTGCAGAAGTTGAACCTCTGTAAACCTCAGAATGGATGTTTGTTGGGGACAGTTTATTTGCAAGTATAGTGAGTATTCTGCCAAACTGAATCATTTGACTTGACCAGTTCTGCTTTTGTATCCAAAGTAACAAACATTCAATAAATCAATAGAGGCCAGGTTTAAAAAAAAAAAAAAAAGGGAGATAGTTACCGTATTTCCCCGAAAATAAGACCGGGTCTTATATTAATTTTTGCTCCAAAAAGACACATTAGGGCTTATTTTATATTACGAGCATCCTGAAAAATCACGCTAGGGCTTATTTTCCGGTTAGGTCTTATTTTTGGGGAAACACGGTACCTGTTCTATTCCAAGAGCACAATTGGCATAGTGTTAAGATATGTAAATTGATAAGCTTATAAAAAAACACAAATATTTATTTAGTCTCAGATTTTGATGTTCTTAGAACATCTAAGCCAAAAAAGTAAACTTGAATGTCTCTAGGGAAAGAAAATCATTATGTAACAGGGACAGAGTCCACGCTCAAACCCCATTTGCATCCCATCTCCACAGTTCTTCCGGCCTAAATCTCATCTAATAGTTAGCAACACGTAGGCTGCTGTATTGTCTTAGAACTTCAATGGACATGAATAATTGACTGTTTACCTGAGGCATACCAATAACAGGGCCCTGGGAGTCATCCACCTTGGGGTGCTTTGTCTCTTAACAATAATAATGTGCCCACAATTTCAAAATTGTCAGTGATAAAATATTGTTCCTAGCAAACATTTTTTATAGGTCGAAGTTCTATTGAAGACCGTCGAGCAGGGCAGAAGCTCCATCACCCTGTCTTTAGTCCACCCTGCGATGCACTATCAACTAGACCTGCAGACAGCATTTTCCATGATTTTACCCTGAAAATGGCCCATTTATGTCTAATTCACCAAAGTAATTCAAAGTCAGAAAGTTTATTTCTAGTCTTGGCTTTACCACTGACTAATGGTGTAATATGAAAAAACAAACAAACAGCAAAAAAACGATGTAACATGTATACATGTCAACTCCCTCACCAAAAGAAATGAAGATGTTTATAACTGATTATAATTTTGAAGCTTGTCATCCACACTACAATCCTGACATTGTGACTTTATAATGAACTATAATGTTTAATGCAGTTTCACAGAAGGATAAATAATCTGAAAATGCTACGTTATAAGAGAATGGGGAAATCATCCAAACCACATCCTAGACCCTTCAGATTGCCTTTTTTTACAGAAAACTCTGAAAATTGCTTACACACTGGATAGGAGTTTGTCTGGAGGAGAGGTGGAATTATTGTCCCTAGGGCCACGGCCCGGGGTCTTTGGAAGCAGAGAATGTTTAATAGACCTCCTCCTCCACTTGGTCTTTCAACTAGGTATGTGCTTACACAGAATATAGCTAAATAATTTATTCTACTCTGCTGAAGCCTGTAAGATAAAACAGAGTAGAATTAGCAGGAACTGCTGTTGAGTTGAATTTAGAAAGTGAATAGGAATTCACTTTATTCCTTCAGACATCACAGTATTAGTTTCCACCAAAAGGCCATGTAAAATCTATTGTGGAATATTACATTCTCTTCTTCCCCATACCCCTCAATGCTTAGCGCTCCTGCAATCATCCCTACCCTGCAACCCGATTATTGCCATCTCTGTTACTCAACAGTTAAAGATTGTGGCGGGCACAGAAATGCTAAACCGAGAGGTGGGTTCTCGTGGAGAAATGCTTCAGCATCATATATTTCAGAAAATAAGTCTGAAGGTACTCTGCATTCTTCTCCAAATGTTGTTGAGGAATCCCCAGTTGTCCACAGTGTTCACCCCAGTAATGAATCTTTACTGTGACCTTTCCTCGATAGCTTCCTGTCTCACACTCCCTACTCCCTCATTGCTTCCTGGGAGCACCTCCCAAATAATGTCTCACAGCTCACGTCGTTGTCTCAGGCTTCACTTTGGAAAAAGCCAGTCTAATACATAGATAGATCTCATATCCATCAACAAATAATATTTGCTTAATTACTAAGAAAAAAACATAAAAGAAACTGTTAGGACACCAATTTCAAGGGAGGGGTACTCATGTTGCTAATTATGGATCAATTAAGGGTCTATTTTTTTTCTTCTGATGGATTTTGGATGACTAGTTTCCAAGGGGAAAAAAAAAGTTCTTGGGAGATGTTTTTATGTAATGTTGCTCTAAGTCTCTTTGTACCTAGGTAAGAAAACTCTCCTGCCTCACAGCAAAAGTATCACAAAGGAGATAGGAGCAAGGGAACCTTTCTTTCTTTCTTTCTTTCTTTTTTTTTTTTACTCTGTGCTATGGAATGTGGTATTTGTAGAGAAATGCTTACTGATAAACTCATATTTTATTTCCTTATTTTTCTTATTTATTAAAAACTATGAACATTATAACAATAATCCCATTGATATTTTAAACGTTAGTTGTAGTAATTTCAAACACAAGGTGATAAAAACTTCTTCTGTCCACAATTGATGGTGTAATTAATGTGTTGTAAATTTCCAATCAACATTTTAACATTCATTCTTATCCCAGGTCAAACATGATAAATTGTCATGTAAAATTTGTCAAAAATCA
The DNA here is from genome assembly GCF_004115265.2 of Rhinolophus ferrumequinum. NCBI lineage: Eukaryota > Metazoa > Chordata > Mammalia > Chiroptera > Rhinolophidae > Rhinolophus > Rhinolophus ferrumequinum. Next base: position 26,190,502 of record NC_046301.1, on the reverse strand, counting down.
TGCTTTTCATTATATAATTTAATAAGATATGTAGATTAATATACTATTTGTAAATGATAAATGATAAAAATTATCCATATAGTATGATTGTATCAAAACAAACTTTAGACTTCATGTGTTAAATGGTATAGTCTTCATGGTATAGTCTTCACGTGTTAAATAATTTTAAAAAGTGCTAAGAAGATATAATCAACCACCTTAAAATCAATAAAAATCATGAAAAAATCTAGGAACTGTAGTCATAATATACAGTTTGAATCTTAGGACATTATTGCTTTCATAAGTCAGAATGGTTGACTATCAGCTATTTCATAGGGTCTAGCTTATTAGTATTATATTAAAGTAATAATGCAAAACAAAAAATACCGTTAAAGGGGCTTCCGAGTCAGGAAAATTCGCCAAATGCTCAAATAGACAAGTCTGTTCTTTATAAAGGAAGAAGAAAGCAAATTCTAATGCTTATTTTGTATATCTTGAAAGATTCAACAAAATCTGCATAATGTCTAAACTTATTAGCAGAGAACCAAAGACTTCACATCCTTACAGCAGATTGTGTAATTTTTAGGTTTTATTTCCCATCACTTCCCACCCAAACATCTCATAATGAATCCAGAATATAGAGACTAAGTTCTGGAATCCCCAAAATTCTCCATGCTTAGAGTTCTCTCCCTACCCCATCTATTGATTTCTTACTTATTTTTTCAAACATAATTCAAATAGTACTTTCTCTCTGGCATGCTTTCTATATCTTCAGCTGGAGTAAGTTCTTCCTCTTCAGAGATTCCACAAGACTCTAATTCTTACCTCTGTAATCTGTTGCACCTACCTGTCATTGAGCCAGGTAAACAAGGACAAAACAAACATTTCTCAACAACAGTGAACTTCGTCTTTTCATCACCTTTTGTTCAGCCAAGTCAAAGATAGATTTAATAAAGGAAAAGCTTAGGTACTTGCAAAAGAAAAAAAAACATATTTACAGTATTTAGAACATGGAAAGGAATGTACATGGATAACCTATGAAGAAAGTCAATGAGCTTTGTTTTAAAATTATGAAGTTTGGTTTCTGTGGATAGTATGTATATACCTAATCTTTGCACACAAGCAGGTCTGTAAGTCAACAACTTGTGGAGCACTCTCTCAGTAAAAGTTGTTCTGGTGCAGTTAACTGTCTTCTGGGCGTTTTGAATTCTCATGAGTCCAAGATTAAATTAATTATTTCTGAATAATTGGCCAGTATGTGTGAAATGATTTGCAGAAATGGATGTAGAAAATTCAATAAAGAAAAGGAGAAAAGAACTGTAATTTTGTGATGCTTACTATATGCCAGACACTATGCTAAGTTTGTTCCATATGTTCATGCGTTTCGTCCTCTGAGAACAGGCTACTACGTCTGCTAGTGTCAGGAGGGGGAGAATCCCCCCTTCCACCCTTCTTTACTTCTTACTGCTGGAACAATAATTAAATAATAAAATTGATACAAGACTAGATTAACAGGAGAAAAAGATTAATACATGTACACGATAGAATCACAATATGATGCTCAGAGCATAAAACGAGTTTCAAAAAACTGATAGAGCTAGGCACCTTCTTATACTTTTTAGATAAAAGAAAGTTCTTTGAAATTAACAGGACAATGAAAGTTGGTGTTTTTGAGAAAGAAATCTAAGCAAGGTTTGGGTTTATGTAATATTCTAGTAAAGGCGTTTGTTTATACAGACTTTTTCGACTCTAGATTTTATAACTCTTATGATGAGGTTGTCTGTCAACCCTCAGGAGCAGGAAGGATGCCTAGCCCATGGAGATTTTTTTTTGCATTTAGAAAGACACAGGAGAGTCCTCCTGCTCAAGTGATTTTAATTTGAAGTCATCAATATAAGGAGGAGGTTTTCGGAACTCCAATTTATAGTCAAATTGGACAGAAGTTGGGGGTAAACCCTACTTTTGATTGGCACCTGAAGTGGGGTGGGAACAGTCCTGTGGGACTGAGCCCTTCATCTGGGGTGGGGACGGGTGTGCTGAGTTCAATTGTGGGACAATTGTAGGACATCCAGCTGGCATCCTGCTTTCTTTCTCCTTCCCTTTGGATACTTTATGCTCTTGCCCCTCCCTGGTGTTTGGTTGGGAGCTCTGAGTGGCCACCCTCTGTACCCTGTTGCTCTGGGGCAGAGTCCCTGTCTGTGAGGGCCACTTTTTCCTCATGCAGTAGCTGTTGTTTCATGGAAATATGCATGACCACAAGCTTGCCCTCCTATCTGCTTGATCTGCAGGTTAATTTATTGTCCACCCTTTTTCCTGCTATCACCAGAAGTGCAGGTGAGATTTTAAAGTCTGCACTGAATGTAATAGCAGTCATCATAGTTCTGAAAAAAAGAAAAAGAGAGAGAGAGAATTACTGAGTGTGGGGAAAATCCTCCACACATTTAGTGAGTAGAAATGAAGGGTTCTGTGTAAAAAAGGGAACACAACAGGTGGAAACGTGAGTTTTTCCTTTATACATAATTTTACTGATTCTCCTCTTCATGAAGCATTAAGTTCCATGTTTTGCATTGTTGTGAATCTAGGAATACTTTTAATTACCTTAGGCAATAAAGAAATCAATTTTTACAATAATAGTTTGTTACTTTTACTTTGAATTTGACTTTGATTTTATTACATGTCAAAATTGCAATATCCAGAATCTGACCCATAAGACAAGTGTCGTGTGGGGCGGCCTGCAGGGTCTCTGGTCCTGCTCCCCACATAAGAATGCAGGATATGGTGAGGCCAAAAAGGAACACCCACGGAGACATAGGTAGGGGAGTTATACCACTATAGTCTTGCTGGTGGCTGGGTTGGAGACACAGGAAACAGGAGCCACACTGCAACCTGCCATCCACTTCTGTGCAATCCGCCGTCCTAACTGCAATCCGCGCTTGCCAGCCACCATCTTCTTGCTAGCCCCCATTTGCTGCTAGCGTAGCCACGGCAGTTATGTTAGTGGCCAATGGCTCTCTGGTTACAGCTGACGGCCAACTAGCCACAGCTGATGGCCATCCAATCACAGTTGATGGCCATTTATTACCTGAGCCAGCACCTTTCCACGTGAGGCCGAGAGCCTGGAAACTGCACTCCTGTCTCTGTCCCCACAATAAGTTTACTAGTATTTCCAAGAAGTAAGGCATTTGCCTTACCTGAACAGTAAGGCGAGGGAGGCACACGACTCAGGGGCAACTTTAAATATTAGCTAGAAGTTTCAAACCACTGGGGGATCTGCTGGAAAAATAGGAATAATGAAAACAAAATGATAATACATAAAATTAGAGAAGTGCTCAAGAATAATTTCTAAGGCACTTAGAAAAACCCAGAAAGATCCCTATACTTTGGGGAATAAGTCAGCAAAGGGTTTTGTCAAAAATCGAAACTCCTAGAAAGGTTCTTAAAGTCTTCTTCATGGATGATTTGCATAGAGGCCAACAAGTCCCACCTTTCCTCATCTCAGACTATGCCCAGGTTTGTCCTAGAGAAATCCAGACTCCAGGATTTCAAGCAATATTTGGATGTCACGGAAAGGGAATGACTACCTCCAAAATAATGCCACTGCCTACCCAATTCCTAGAGTGAGAAGGTTGAAAGACATTTCTCTGCTCCAAAGGCCAATGGGCAGAAGTGAAAGCAATTGCTGGAAAAGCCAGTTGCAAAACAATCCCTACACTTGAATTTATTGATTGAGTTTGTTGGATATGACTGGCTACAAGCAGAAAGTATTAATAACAACTTGATTCCTTCCGACAGGGGTTCCCTCCCCTCTGGGTAATATGCCAAGCTCATCTTCTAGCTTTTCCAGTCACTCCCAGATACTAACAGCTCCAGGTAAGACCAATACAATCTCTTAGTCATATTTTTATTTTAAAGTTTTCTTGTGTTTATTTATTCCTCCCTTTCCCCGCCACTTGGGCCTGTCTTAGGTTGGGAAATTCACTGGGATGGGGTGGGGATGGGGCAAGAGCCTTGAACATCTTAGAAGAGCGGAAGCCCTCTCTCTCTTCCTAACTTCACCGCCCCCCGCCCCTCCCACTGTGTCTGGTTCAAGACCCTCAGGCTTGAGCTCAGGGCAGAAAGGATTAGAGGAAAGAGACTGAAAGACCTGCATTGATGTAATCTAGTGCTGGTACTTCCCATGTTCCCTGGGATTAGACTTATTATAGTGAAGTGGAGAAATTAAAGCACGAAGATGGTCTGTCACTTGCCCACAGTTAGAAAATGGAAGAGCCTGGATTTGAACCTGGGCAACCCAGCTCTGGAGTCCACTCCCCTTGGCAAGGAGAATCCATTCCCTTTGACCTGCGTGGTGCCTCATGTTGCCTCTTATGATCTCCCCTGGCATCAGGTAGTGCCCCACCCTCATACCACACACCCCTTCCTGGGGTGGCCGAGCCATGCCCAGTGCTCGTCTCTGCCAGGGTGCATTTCAAGACGACTTTCAGTTGGATTTCTTCAGTGTAGTCAACACTGGTGCTCAGGGGAGCCCAACTCTGGGCATCCATCTCTTCACTGAGCAGTGTTTTCACTCCGCTACTAGCCAGCTGCTTGGCCAGTCTCTAGCCTGTAGATTTTCAGACATGCAAGAGGAACGAGACCCTGGAGTCCCCAAATGTCCAGAGACACATGTCAAGCCCCAGAAAGATATCCTTGACTCACTTGGCTTCATGTGTGAAAAACTCCCAGCAGTCTCACAACTCTCTCTAAAGAAATTCTCTCCCTCTGAATTTTGCCTCTTTCAAGTATTTCTAATGTACCCCAAGGTCGGCTACGAGCTAAGGATCACAGAATATATACTTCACAGTCTTTTAACATTTCTTCTATGGGTGCCATGATATCTACTGTTCTTAGCCTTTGGGGACTTTAGCCAAAACTGAAAACTCAGGGAGCCACATTGAACATCTTGTGATACATACCAGACGTAATACTCTCTGAAGCATAACTCTGTCCTCCAGGTTCTTCTTCCTTCACAAAAAAAAAGAAAAGAAAAAAAAGAAAAGAAAAAAAGAAAAGAATAAAGAAAGGAAAGGAGAGAAGGAGGAAAGGAGGGAGGGAGGCACAAAAAGAATGAGAAAGATAGAGAAAGGAAGAGGAGAAAGGACCAGATTCATATTGAGCACTGACATCACTGATGCCGCTAACGTGGCACGAAGCCCTGTGTGTGTGTAATACTTAGTGAGGCTTTCTGTGGAGTCTTTTAACAACAACCTTTGAAAAAAAGATGTTACTGTTTTTACCGATAAGGAAATGAAGAGGAAGCTCAGGGTAGCTCTGACTCTCAGAGGTGCCCACAGATGAAGGCGGCAGCCTTCTGCAGTTCAAACATCTGAAGTCTTGTCTTGACTTGGCTCCTCGGCTCCTGCACCCACTGCTTCTCCCTCTGTTTCTCTGGCCACTCCTCCATCCTCTTGCTGGTTCTTTCCTCCCAACCTCTAAACACCTCTAAGCTCAGGGGTCAGACCTCTCTGCTTTCCTCCCTCCACTCATCCTCTGGACGATCTTATCCGCAATAGGGGCTTTCGATGGGCTCTCTCTGCTGCTGGCTCCCAGAGTCACATCTCTAGTCTATACTCTCCACTGTCCCGCTGCCTGCTCGCTCTCTGAAACATTACATGTCCAAAGCTGAGCTCCTGCTAGTCTGCCCTGAACCTGCTGCTTTTCACCGTCTTCCTCATTTCAGTGAGTGGCAACTTCATTCTCCTAGTAGCTCAGAATAGAAACCTTGAAAGCATCTCTGACTCTTCTTTTTCTCTCCTGTCCTATATATATATGAGTATGTATCTAATCCCCCAAACATCCTTCCAAGTGTATCCCGAATCCAGTCCCCTCACCACTTGCATGCTGCCTGGACGGAGCTGCAGTAGCCTCCTGAGTGCTCGTCCTGCTTCTACCCCGGCCTGAGTCTACTCTCCACAGGGGAGCAGCAGAGTCTGATCCTTTTGAAGGTAAGTCAGATCTTGCCAGACCTCTGGAGACACCTCACCGTCTTATATGGAGTAAAACCCCAATCCTTCTAAGACCTCTACCCCTGTGAGAGCTGACCACCAGCTACTTCTCCACTCTCCTCTCCTACCATCTGCTTCCCCCTCCTACCACTGCAGCTGCCCTGGCCTCCTGGTCCTGCGAACATACTACCTACTCCCCACTTGAACACCTTTGCACGGATTCTCTCTGCCTGAAACGCTCTTCTCCCCAGCAATCACATAGCTTCAGGACTTGACTCAAATGGCACCTTTTTGAGGGGCCTCCCACCCCTGGCCACTCTTTCTGCATGAGATACTTCGTATGCAGTACCTCAGATGCTCTTGACTTCTCCTACCTGAGCTTCCCTACCTGTACGAGGTAGCAGACGCCACATGACCTGCTTGCTGCCCACATATGTGCAACCAGAATTGTGGTGAGGTTAATTCCCCAAAGGGATGCAGGAGCCCATAGTCCAATTCTTTTCCTTTCCTCCCTTCGGACAGATGCCCTAAGACATAATGGTTCTTACGGCCTCTCAAAAGTCGCTGTGAGATGCAGCGATTGGTTGCACTTGACTTCCACGAAACACATCCTTGCCTTGATTCTCATGCCTTTCCTGCCTCACCACTCCTGTCCATCACTCTTGCTTCCCTAGAATTTTCTCACCACTGAAGTAGAAGCACATAGGTGTTAGTTTTAATCACTGTGTTCTGAGAAACTCACTTTCTAAAATTGTAAGCCCAACACACACACACACACAGCACATACCCCTGCCTTCCCCTGTCCCTTTTTCATCTCAGCACTTATCACCATATACCACACCATATATATTCACTGATTTATCTTATTTACTGTCTGTCTCCTTACTAGAATATAATCTCCACAAATTTTTCCTGTTTTGTTTACTGTTGCATAGCAAGCACCTAAAATATAGTAAGTGTTCAATACGTATTGTGGGGACAGAGCCCCAAAGAGCAGTTTCCAGGCTCTCGGCCTCACATAGAAAGGTGCTGGCTCAGGTAGTAAATGGCCATCGACTGTGATCAAATGGCCATCAGCTGTGGCTAGTTGGCCATCAGCTGTAACCAGTGAGCCATTGGGCACTAATATAACTGCTGTGGCTATGCTAGCAGCAAATGGGGGCTAGCAAGAAGATGGTGGCTGAGCCTGCAAGCGGCACAGTGAGAGTTGAGAATTGTGTGGCTCCTGCTTCCTGTGTCTCCAACCCAGCCGCCAGCGAGAGTATAGTGGTGTGACTCCCCTACCTATGGCTCCGTGGGTGTTCCTTTTGGCCTCGCCATGTCCTGCGTTCTTATGTGGGGAGCGGGAGCAGAGACCCCGCAGGCCGCCCCACACGACACATGGCGCAGCGAGCAGGGTACGGTGTCGGCCAAAGCTCTCCGAAAGGCATGGAGCAGTTTGTGCGTATGAACACTCAGCCTCAGGAAGACCAGGAGGAGCAGCTGCCGGAGAGCTGGACCCCCGTGGAGGGGTGGGAAGACATGGACGGTTCCCCAATCAGCATACGCCGGAGAAAGCGAAGGTCTTTGCGGCCCTGTGGGCTGGGAAGTGCTTGCTGAGGCAGCCCGGATGCAGGACTTGTAGTCCCAGGAGGAAAGGCTTGCTGAGTCCTCCGTGGGAGCTGAGGGTGAGGTCAAGGTCGTCCCTCACCCCCAGGACAGCTCTAGCGAATGACTATGGACTATGGGGAATTGCCTTCCATCCCTAATTTAATGGACAACTTGACTGTTTGTTTGGGAACATACCACCATGTAGTGGAACTGGCGGATGTTTGCTTTTGTGTCTTCACCGGCCGCCATCGAGAATATGTAAGCACCTTGACTGTGAGTCGCTGTTGTTCCAGCACGGTACCCTGAGAGGCCCAGAGAGAGTGGCAGTGCCCTGAGAGCCCTGGCTGTGTCCAGGAAGTCTGGCTGTGTCCAGAGAGAGTGGCAGTGCCCTGAGAGCCCTGGCTGAGTCCAGGAAGTCTGGCTGTGTCCAGAGAGAGTGGCAGTGCCCTGAGAAACCCTGGCTGTGACCAGAGAGCTTGGCTGTGTCCAGGAAATAGCTTTCACCTCCAGGCTCCTCACACAGGAGGGCCCCTCGCGGAAGACGCTTGTTGCGTAGATTGTGAGGCGAGACCCTGTATGGGTGGAGTGTGGGGACAGAGCCCCAAAGAGCAGTTTCCAGGCTCTCGGCCTCACATAGAAAGGTGCTGGCTCAGATAGTAAATGGCCATTGATTATGATCAAATGGCCATCAGCTGTGGCTAGTTGGCCGTCAGCTGTAACCAGTGAGCCATTGGTCACTAATATAACTGCCGTGGCTACGATAGCAGCAAATGGGGGCTGGCAAGGAGATGGTGGCTGAGCCTGCAAGCGGCACAGTGAGGGTTGAGAATTGTGTGGCTCCTGCTTCCTGTGTCTCCAACCCAGCCACCAGCGAGAGGGTGGTGGTGTGACTCCCCTACCTATGGCTCCGTGGGTGTTCCTTTTTGGCCTCACCATGTCCTGCGTTCTTATGTAGGGAGCGGGACCAGAGACCCCGCAGGCCACCCGGCATGACACATATTTATTGAATGAATGAATGAGCATGAGAAGGAGCTTTATCGGAAAACAACTGTGGGAAACCAAGTTGATATGTACCACTGACAGGGAAGCAGTAACTCCCTAAGACAGAGCAGAATCAGACCGGCTGTGCACAGGGCCTAATGGGAACATCCTGAAGCTCAGTGACAGGCTGGTCATTTCCTGTCCCAATGGGTGGGAGAGGTGTGGGGGTCCTACAGTGACGTGATGCTACATTCACTTACGGTTTATGCCTACGACCCTGGACAAACTCGCTTCATGCATCTTAAAGGAAATGTGTTTTGCTGTTGTCACTGTGGATACTTTCCAAATCGTTAATGTAGATCTAATGTGTATTGTTCTACATCCGGGGGTAGAGTGTAATTTAGATAACATCTTTACTACTATTAAAAAAAAAAAAAATCCTAGTAGTTCTGTAATGTTGTAGTTACATTTTACCCAGGAAAATCACCTTTCATGAGAAGAAAATGTTAAAGTCATATCAAATGTTTCACAGATTCACGGCTGATGTAAATAAATTTTGAACAAGAGAATTTGCCTCACTCGTCATTGTGGGATTAGAAGGAGCTCTCCTGCCTTTCACATCCTCTGCCAAGGCGAACAGAGCCATCTTTCTGATCAGTTTGGAAATCAGCCATGTCCAGAGGCTTTTACAGCAGTCAAGCAATATTTATGGGAAATACAGACGACCTATGAAATATCTAAATTACTTGTCTACTGGAAACAAGATCAATACAGAATAATAGTGTATTGTGAGTGACTCTGAAGCTAGAGAAGCCTTTATTTTATCTTGGGTACAGACACTGCACCAGGAAAGTTTCTAATGAGGGAATTAGTGTATTTCAGAAGAAAAAAAAATCTGGTATTGATAGGATTTCAAATTGTTGTAACAGAAGAATCAGTCAGTCCTGATAGCCCCTCAGAGGCAGCATGGAAAAATGAGGGTGTTCCTCATACAGCTAGTGTGAGGGTCACAGAGAGAAATTAATAATTATTATTATTGTATAATTCAATTCCTGGTGCAGAATAGTTAGTCTATAATTGGTAGTTATGATTAGTAACTCACTAGCCACCCAAAGTGAAGTCATTTTTTTAAAAGATTTTATTGGGGAAGGAGAACAGGACTTTATTGGGGAACAGTGTGTATTTCCAGGACTTTCTATTGGGGAACAGTAGTGTGTTTTTCCCAGGACTCCTCAGCAACACCCAAGTCAAGCTGTCCTTTCAATCTTAGCTGTGGAGGGCGCAGCTGCAGGTCCAGTCACAGGGAACAGAACGCGCTCCAAACAACTGAGCCATCCGGGAGCTCACTCAGCTCAAGGTGCTATATTCAACCTTAGTTGCAGGGGGTGCATGCAGCCCACAGGCTTAAATGCATTCCTTGCATTGTCACATTTAAACCTCTTAATTCAATAACTTTGTAGGTGAGAAAACTGAGACTTGGAGAGATTAGGTAACTTGTTTGTATGTGGTCTATTAAATCCAGGTCTGCTTGAAGTCAAACCTAGTCACTTTTCTATTATTAAATGTGTCAGGGAAGCCCTAGGTTTTAGCAGATATAACTTAAAGGACACCTCAAGACACAAAAAAAGAAGAAAGAAAGAAGAAACATCCTCCATCCCCATCCCGAAAAAAGAAACATCCTCCATCCCCTCCTTCAATAAGAGAAGCCTCTTTTGTTTTTTGCAATGAGGGACACTTACTTTCTTATTTTTTTCATTATTTCTTTTCACGTTTGTTTATGATCAGCATATGTCTATCTCAAAAACAATTTCTAAGTCTCATAAGATAGTCTCAACTTCATTGCTCCCATTGCTCCCAAAATGAGAAAGTAATTCTTTAAAGCAATTCCCAAATCTTTCCCCAAAGTATCTGCCCTCCTATTCGAACTTGCTCCCGAAAATGAGATAATCCTTTAAAGCGCCCTAGTTCAGTTCAAGCCGTTGTTTCAGTCTAGTTGTAGGACAAGCTCCCCACTTTCGCTCTCGCAGGATGCCCACCCCCCACGAGGCTGCCCAATGGCAGCCCGGGGTACAGCCACCACGGCACAAGATGGCCGCCGGCCACCCACTCAGGGCAGCACAGGGCAGCCCCCGGGAACACACAGTAGCACAATGATGGCTGCGGCCGCACGGGTTGCCGGCCACTCGTGGCTAGCACACGGTAGCACACAGCAGCCGCTCAGCTGCATTACGCAGCGACACACACTGGCTGCTGGGCCACTCATGGCAGCACACGGTAGCTCACAGCACCCCGCGGCAGCTCACGCAGCTCACTGGCCCTGTGGGAATCGAACCTGCGGCCTCGGCATTAGGAGCACGGAGCTCCAACCACCTGAGCCACCAGCCCGCCCAGATACTTGGGTCTTTTTTTTTAACTTTTATCATGAAAGAACAAGTAGAAAATGAGTACATCGGGTGCATTTAAATGTGCGACCTCTGTTGTCTTTATATCCTCTATTGTTGTGAATCTAATGATAAAATAGGATCACTGAGAAATGATTGTGAAAGCGTTCTGTAAATGGTAAATTATTATTGAACTATGTTTACTGAGAGCAACAATAAGCTGGTGCAAACGGTGCAGGAATCGAACCTCCAACCTTGGCATTAGGAGCATACAGCTCCAACCACCTGAGCCACCGGCAGGCCCAGATAGTTGGGTTTTTTTTTTTAAACTTTTATCATGAAAGAACAAGTAGAAAATGAGTACATCGGGTGCATTTAAATGTGCGACCTCTGTTGTCTTTATATCCTCTACTGTTGTGAATCTAATGATAAAATAGGATCACTGAGAAATGATTGTGAAAGAATTCTGTAAATGGTAAATTATGGAAATAATGTTTACTGAGAGCAACAATAGTAAATTGGTGCAAGCTCACCGGCCCACGTGGGAATCGAACCCGAACACGCAACCTCAACATTAGGAGAACAGACCTCCAACCAGCTGAGCCACCGGCCGGCCTGGATAGTTGGGCCCTTGTATTTGGGCCCTTGTATTTAACTTTTATCAGGAAAGAACAAGTAGAAAATGAGTACATAGGGTGCACATTTAAGTGTGCAATCTCTATTGTCTTTATATCCTCCACTGTTATGAATCTAATGATAAAATAAGATCACTGAGAAATGATCACTTGGTACGTTCCCAAGCAAAGAGTCAAGCGGTCCATCAAATTAGGGATGGAAGGCAATTCCCCATAGTCCATAGTCATTCGCCAGGGCTGTCCTGGGGGTGAGGGATGACCTTGACCTCACCCCCATCTCCCATGGAGGACTCAGTAAGAGTTTCCTCCTGGGACAAGTCCCGCATCTGGGCTGCCTCAGCAAGAACTTCCAAGCCCACAGGGCCGCAATGACCTTCGCTTTCTCCGGCGTATGCTGATTGGGGTACCGTCCATGTCTTTCCACCCCTCCATGGGGGGCCAGCTCTCCAGCAGCTGCTCCTCCTGGTCTTCCTGAGACTGAGTGTTCATACGCACAAACTGCTCCACCGCCCTTCGGAGAGCTTTGGCCGGCACCGTACCCTGCTCGCTGCACCTTGTGTCACGCCGGGGTGTCATGTGAGTTCTCTAGTCCCGCCCCCCGCACTAGAACACAGGATATGGTGAGGCCAAAAAGGAACACCCACGGAGCCATAGATAGGGGAGTCATACCACTGTACTCTCGCTGGTGGCTGGGTTGGAGACACAGGAAGCAGAAGCCATACTATCCGCAACCTGCTGTCCACCTCTCTGCAATCCGCAACCCGCACTCCGCCCTGCTACCTGCAATCGGCGCTTGCCCGCCACCATCTTCTTGCTAGCCCCCCTTTTTCTGTTAGCGTAGCCACAGCAGTTATTTTAGAGGCCAATGGCTCACTGGTTACAGCTGACAGCCAACTAGCCACAGCTGATGGCCATTTGATCACAGTCAATGGCCATTTACTACCTGAGCCAGCACCTTTCCACGTGAGGCCGAGAGCGTGGAAACTGCACTCCTGTCTCTGTCCCCACAATAAGTTTACTAGTATTTCCAAGAAGTAAGGCATTTGTGCAAGAATTGAAAGACTCCAATTTGCTTTAAGGCATGGATATGTTTAAACAGACCAAATGGAAGAAATGTATTTAGAGTTAATAGGATAGCATATCAATAGGAACCCCAAAACATATCTTTGGTATAAGAATAAGTGCTTAGTATTTTCTACATACGTAGTATTTTTTTTTATTTCGTAATACCCTATATATTTTCAATTTAGCCTAGGTTTTAGAAGTTAAAATTCACTAGTTCCATCATCTATCCAATGATAAAGAATTCTTTAAAATAGCATACCGAAATATAAACAATCTTAAGTGTTGATTTAAATAACATTTAATATAAGGTTATTTAAATTCGTACTAAAAACAGTCACTCAGAATACTGAGCATCCTGACTGTGTCACAAGCAGTGCTGCAGATCCTAGGATTAATATGATGAGCAGGATGGAATATATTCTTTCATGAAGCCAATACCCATGAGAGGGATATGACAATAAAAATTAAGACAAATTAAGAAATAAGATGGTGATTTTAGATCACAATAAGGACAATGAATGAAATAAAACAGGCCAATGAGACAGGGAATAACAGGAAGTGGGAAGGCTTGATTGACAAGGAAAGGCCCCTCTGAGAGGTGACACTGACTGAGCCCAAATGGTGAGAAGGTGGAAGCCAGATCCAGATTTACGTGAACATAATATCAGATGTAAGGATGCTTGTCCCTTGCATAGACATTTAACTCCAATGCAAAGGTATAAAAACATACAAATAAAATTGTATAGCCAATAAATATAAATTCATAAATCTAACTTCATGTTCGGTTGAAATTGTGTGGTCAGCAGTGTAACTACTTACACATTTTTAAATGCAGGTCTTTCTGAGTTTGGCTTGCCTACAAGGAGAGGGCAATGTGATGTCTCAGTTCTACCAGCACTTTCGTCTCTTTATACAAATGTGAAACGCGTCTTCTAACAAAATGCAGTGATAATATCCAGGCTGGGCTTAGTGTAAACAGTCATTTACCTATTACGCTCGCCTGTATTCTTGTCTCATTTGTCTACCACAGTTACCGGAGTTTGGGATTGTGACATTAATGTAAACATAGCTCCTCATATCCCTCTGCCTACCTGCCTACGTAGGAGCGTCCTCAAGGCTGAGAGGGTGGGTGAAGGCTCTGCATTAACCCTCACCTACTGTGGTAGAACGCTCTTTCCATGAGCATGTGCAATGCACTCAGCTAAAATTGCGTAACTAAATAATGCAAAACTATTGCTGTTTAATGGGAATAAATAACTTACTTTAACATATCATTTTCAACCCTTTGATATGCTATTTTCAGAAAAATTTAAAAGAAGACAGAAGAATTATGAAGATGCCATTTTTTGAATTTTTTTCAAACTACCCATTCCAGTTCAGATATCAGAAGTGAAGTATAGTGTTAATCTGTTTTTAAAAAAACAATTTTGCTTAGACAAAAATGTGTTCTTCTTTGCTCCCAACAAACAAACAACTAACAAAAACAGATTTTTGAGATGTGTATTTCAATGGCCACCAAATTGTCAGCTAACTCTAGTTGACCGAATATCTTAGACGAGCCCTGTTTCTACCCCATGCCTGATAGAAGCTGGCCCCATCTCATTCTGACAGTGCCAAGTAAAAGTTTCTTTATGCCTCCCAGCAAAACTATTTGGCATGTAATCTCTAATCTTGGCTGTCTATTTCTAAACGACTCATTTCACAGATGAGGAAGTGAAAGCTCTGGGAATTTCAAAATATTGCCTGAATGCAAAAACTTGTTAGAGATAGAATTGGGACCAAGCCATATAAAAGTATCCAAGCTCTTAAGAGTGCAGTCATCACTCTCCTATGTTACATTTCCTCTCTGAAAAGAGACTTCAGGTCATTTGGTAAAATATACTTACTTATTAATTGTTTACATCTTTCCTATTGCAAAAGAAAAATTAAATACCTTTAAGGCAACTTAGAATATACATTCAATGAGGTGAAAAAAATGCAATGAAAACTAGGCCGATAAAGAGAACACGGCAAAAGAAAAATAAATGTAGATAAAGCCAGGAATGAGATTCTTATCAAGCAAACTGTAAAAATCTAGACAGGTTTTGGAGATGGGTAAAAATTTGGGTCTAAGTTTTCTAGCAGACAATACAGAGAAGGAAATTAGGTAAGTACATGATTTAGAGTCCCATTAAAATAAAGATACATCAATTATTCAGGAAATCCACAAACAGTCCTGGTAAGGACACAAAGAGAAATTTTCTTTGTTCTAATATAAGGAGATATCTCAAATACATATGATGGGGATGGATGGATGGATGGATGGATGGATGGATGGATGGATGGATGGATGGTGATGGATGGATAGATAAATCAAGCACTAATCTCAATCAGTAGATATTCTATTATGGATTCTGATGTTCCTGAAATGCCTAAGAAGCTTTATTAATAGACAACAGTTTTAACTCTTCACTTTAGGGAATGGCCTGGAACAAAATTTCCTTCATTGATTTCATAGGAGTAATAGAAATAAAGGTTTCTATAATCAAATGCTGGCTGTACACAAGCAGGCTTAGATCCTGCACAGCTTCTTAAAACTTTTAAAATTGTCAAAATGCATGGTAAATCACCAATTTGGATGATTCAGGTTTAAAAATCCACAGAAATTTATCAAAAAACTAGTATCATATAGAATGAAATTTGGGAAATCCTATACTGAAAATCCCAAATTCTGCCTCCCTCTCATCAGGATCTTGACATCTCATTTGGTGAATTTAACTTTTCCTGTGTCAAACATGGTAAAATAAATGAAATACAAAGAGAAACACTGGGATTATGCAACAATTAGTGATTGGTGATTGGGTATTATAATTTCTATCCAGAAAGCAGGAGGAAAAAGTGGAGGTGAAGTTTTCACTTGTGAGGTAGAAGTCTCTCATGTTAGTGGAAAGAAAATGTGAGTTCCTTGGTCTCTTTTGCTGCAGGAAGTAATAAAAACAATTTCATAAAGTGTCTTCGTGTGGTCAAAATAATGGATAATCTCCCAATACTTCCTTAATTTGATTGAAGTCTTTCCTTTATTGTGTCTTCTTATAGCACCATCTGCCCACAGTGAAATTGAATTCCTGTGATTTCAGAGGGTTCATTATTTATGTATTATATAAAATCTTTATGTCTATTATACAAAATGCATCTGACAAATGTTTGCTTTGTCTCTGCATCTAGAGGGCAGGTTTTATATACTCCAGAGAGCACAGTAGGTTGTTTTACTCCTGGTAGACACTATGGAATTTTGTGAATTTGATTTAACGATACTGCACGACAGATTTGATTGTATAAAAAGTTTTCTTAGTGATGCTAAAAAAACAAATAACAGCCTATAGACCACATATGACTGAAAATTGAAATTATGATATTTTCTATCTAAAAACTAAAAAATGTGCTTTTAATTATAATTACTGTCCATATTTTAACAACAAAAAAACTTGTACAAGTCTTTCCTAATTGACAACATGAGCTAATCTGTAACAATAATTACTAACATATATTGATCTTACCAAGTAGCAGACACATGTAATCTCATTTCATTCTTGTGACAACTTTATGAGATGCCATTGTAATCATTAAACAGAAGGAGAAACAATACCTTGGAGAATCTGAGTGATCTCTCATGGTCCCACAGTCAGTAAACAGTAAAATCAGGATTCAAATCTCAAGACTGGTTTCAAATATTGTTTTAGTCCATTTGGACTACTGTAACAAAACTATCACACACTGGATGGTTTATAAATAATAAACATTTATTTCTCATAATTCTGGATGCTGAGAAGGCCAAGATATGGTGCTGACAGATTCAGTATCTCATGAGAGCCTACTTCCTTATTTGATGCTCAGATGGCAAATGGGACCAAGGAGCTCTGCTGAGTCTCCTGAATGGAGCCCTGATTGCTTTCATACGGGCTCTGCCCACCGACCTGCTCAACCCCCATGTCATGCGAGGTCTCTGGTCCTGCTCCCTGCATAAGAACACAGGATATGGTGAGGCCAAAAAGGAACACCCACGGAGCCATAGATAGGGATTCATACCACCATATTCTCGCTGGTAGCTGGGTTAGAAATACAGGAAGCAGGCTCCACAGTCTGCCATCCGCTTCTCAGCCAACCAATCAACCCCCTAGCATAGCCACGGCAGTTATATTAGTGGCTAATGGCTAACAGGTAACAGCTGATGGCCACCCAACCACAGCGGATGACCGTCTGATTACAGCTGATGGCCGTCTAATAACTGAGCCAGCACCTTTCCACGTGAGACCCAGAGCCTGGAAACTGCTCTCTGGGACTCTGTCCCCACACCCCCAAACCCCCCCCACCCTAATACCATCACCTTGGGCATTAGGATTTCAATATATGAATTCAGGGGCACACTTAGTCCTTTGCAAACACAATGTTCTCTCTACTCTCTTATCTGCTACCTTTCAAGAATGAAGTAACTTTGTCTCCTAAACAAGCTTATTATCTTGATATTTGTTCAAACTGGTTGACAAAATATGATAAGCAAACTGATGAACTATAATAATAGTAAGGT
The DNA here is from genome assembly GCF_004115265.2 of Rhinolophus ferrumequinum. Taxonomy (NCBI): domain Eukaryota; kingdom Metazoa; phylum Chordata; class Mammalia; order Chiroptera; family Rhinolophidae; genus Rhinolophus; species Rhinolophus ferrumequinum. The sequence continues at coordinate 26,173,323 of NC_046301.1, read as the reverse complement.
GGAGCACCACCAAATGTAAAAGAAAAAAATTCTAAATTAAAATTAAAATTCTAAATTAAAAAAAAGAAAATGTTTAAATGTTGAAAACTAATGACAACTTGTGGGGACAGAGTCCCAGAGAGCAGTTTCCAGGCTCTCGGCCTCACGTGGAAAGGTGCTGGCTCGGGTAGTAGATGGCCATCAGCTGTGACTGGTAGGCCATCAGCTGTTATAGGTTAGCCATTAGCCACTGATATAACTACCGTGGCTATGCTGGCAGTTGATTGGTTGGCAGAGAAAGGGATGGTAGATTGCGGCTAACAAGTGGGGTTAGCAAGCACGGATGGCGAATTGTGGATCATGTGGATCCTACTTCCTGTGTCTCGCCTGGCTGGCAGTGAGACTGGGGTGCAGGAGGACCCCTCGTTGGGGTACCGGCGGATGTTTGCTTTTGTGTCTTGACCAGTCGCTATCGAGAATATAGTGGTGTGACTCCCCTATCTATGGCTCATTGTTGTTCCTTTTTGGCCTCACCATACTGTGTCCACCCTCCAAGAGTGGGACCAGAGACCCTGTATTACACAACTATAATTTTTTTAAGTCAAATTTTCATTCTGACCTGAGGGAGTCCTGGCTTTTTTTAAGCAAAAGGTTTCCATCGCTTCAGGCTAAAAAGGCTACCATACCAGAGCTGCCGCCACCAACCAAGAACAGATTTCATTTTACAGATATTACTCTCTCATTGATTGTTAAATCCACTTCACACATCAATGGCTGGCCCATTCTGCAAATAAACTTACACCAATAGACTCTAGCTTTCTTTTAGCCACCTGCTTTGGTAGTAGTATCTATGTTGAGAAACCTGTTTTCCCTGGGGGTGTTTGGGTTTGCTTTGTAGACAGTGAATGCTCAAAACTGTTAGCGTAGAAGAGGAAAACGTTTTCCTAGACCCTTTTAGGGTCCCTGGCTGTATCTGAAAATCATACTGACAAAGACCGACTAACAGGAGAAAGTATACAAATTTTATTAAATTTGTACATGTACACAGAAGAATGTACAAGAGATTAAAGAACCTAAGTGACTAGAGCAGAAAGCTTCTATATATTTTAGACAAGGAAACAAATTTGTGAAGAGTTGACAAGACAAAGTGGTGTGGGCTGGAGGTAGTAAATAATGAAGAAGTAACCAGGAAAAGGTTTGTTTAACAAGGTTGGTTTGCAGATTCTTCAGGTGATTTCTGTGCACTGATAGGAGTCTGCCTGTCCTCAGTAAAAGGAGAATTTATTTCCTGCCTTTAGGCAGAAAGGGGGTGCTTTTTTGGCATTTACTGCTTCTTAATTGACTTTAGCTCCAAATAATTTTTATGTTGAAGAAGCATATTTTGGAGTGACATATTCTGGTTTCCTTCATTATTGACTTCTTGGTCACTTTGGTTGTCCTTTATATTTATTATGTAACTACGTGTTTAAAACACATATACTTACGCACATGCATACACTCACACATGGAACATTTTCATTCAGCAATTTATTTGAAAACCTCATGTTTTTTTAGTAGAGAGGTTATATCAAATTAAAAGCCCTCACGAAAAGAATGGGTATGAATTTTTCTTTATTCAAACAAAAACATACACATTGTAACAAAACATCAATACAAAAATCCACCAAGTCAAAAGTGAAAATTACCAGGATGCAAGCTGCCAGAAATTCAATTATTATTTAATCATTTACTTGACTCATATGTTATCCAAATTTCCCCTTGTCTAGAAAAATAATTGCTTTTAATATTATAATTTTAGGCAAATCTTTCTTTACTTCTGTTGAATAGTGTAAATACGTATATATTTGACAATCCCTATTATGTAATTCTTCACCTTCAGCAAAGACATTCATATCCAAAGAACTGTAAGCAAACCAGTATCTCTTGATTAACCAGTTATTATTACTCTAGTGAAAACCTCCTCTAAAATTACTAGTTCTTAAAGAAGACATTTCCAGAGATGGCTGTTTCCCCCCCACCCCCCAGCCCTATACCATGTGGGTTAGAATTCTACTCACATTTGATTATTGTTTTTAAACTATTCTCCTTTCTTTCTCCCCAAAAACATTATTCCTCATTATTGGTATTGTCCACTGACCCTTACATCATGCTTCTCAGTGATTTTCTCTGATTTTACCTACCTGCTTGTTGTCGGTCTCTTCAAAACTCCTCCTTTGTTAGTCCTTAGAATTTCCAATATATGTATATATGATCCTGACAATGAGGTGGTCATTCAGTTTCTTGAACTCTTCTCCTGCTCCTCTCAGGATCTTGAACTACACTATTTCTCAGCAATATTTGACAGAGTTGATCACTTTTCTTTTATAATTAACATTCTTCATTTAAAGTCAAGAATATCTCACTCTCTTGATTTTTCTCCTATCTCACTTTTACTTGTCATTCAGATGGCCTTTTGCTCCCCATAGCTTTTAAAATTGGAGATTCAGGCGTCAGTCCTTGGTCATCTCCTCTAGCTGTATTCCTTGACTTGTTGGCACATTCTAATGATCTTAAATACAATCCATTTGCCACTATTTCCCAAATAGCTATTTCGAGCCCAGACCTCCTTTCTGAACTTCAGACTCATATCTCTAAATTTCTACACAACAAATCTTCCTGGGTAGCTAATAGACATTGCAAACTCAACAATTCTAGCACTGAACTAACGTTTCTCCTTCCACAAAATCAGAAAGCCATTTTTATCTCATTTGATAGCAAATCCATCCTTTTGGTTACTAAACTCAAAAATCACAGAGTCATCCTTGGCTGCCTTCTTTCTCATGACCCACATGTAATCCACAAGGAAATCCTTTAGACTCTTCCTTTCAAATGTGAAAATCCAATAACTGCTTGCCACCTTTTCTACCACCCACTCACTACTACCCCCAACACACACACACACACACACACACACACACACACACACACACACACAGACACACTTCTCAATACCTCAAGCATGAGTAAATGTAAATTGGAGCATGTCACTTCCTCTTTAAACAAACCTGCAAAATTCTTCTGTTTTATTACAATAAAAGACAAAATCTTTACCATGGCTTATAAGCCCAGTATTACATGGCCTCCCATTACCCTTCTGATCTCCTCTATTCCCTCTCCATTACTGTAGTCAGCTTATACTGGGTTCTTTGTTCCCCCTCAAAAGCAAGGAGCTTCCACCTTGGACCTTGGCCCTAGCTATGCAGAGGAACTGGAATGTTCTTCTCCTTTTGGAGAATTCCTTCATTGTTTTCAAGACTTTGTTCAAATTTCACCCTCCCAAGAATTCCTACACTTGCTATCCCAATTATTACCATAATCTACACCAATTCCTCAATGAGGACCCTTGATCTCTGCTGTCATGTTTTATTTATTTTTTCTTCCCGAGCACATTGTGTTCTAATGCATTAGGTAACTTACTTACTGATGAGGTTTATTGTTACCTCGTGCTAAACTAGAAGCTCCACTAAAATAGGGATCTTTGTTTTGCTCACTGATGTATTCTACACATCTGGAAGCAGCATGTGGACTGCATTAGATAGTCTACCTTTATTGAATGAAGATAATTATTCCTGGGAATTTAATGCTAACCCAAGGTACCATGTACAAATAGTTCTCATTGTTCTTGATTTACTGAGAACATTACAAAGGTTTTGGACTTATGCTATGACATAAATGTTGATGAATTATTTCTTGTCATTGCAATAATATTTATTTAAAGTCTACACCTATCCTTGCATTCATCTAAACTGTTGTACTTGTTTTTCTATAGATCTGCCAAAGAGTTTTATCTCACATCTAACTTCAGCGATCACCTTTGAAAAACATAACAAAACTAGGCTTTGTCATCAAGCTTAAAATTCCTGTAGTTGCCAGGAAACCTCACAACTTTTTATGAATTCTCAGTTAAAACCCATCTGATTTCTCTTCAGTGTGTGTCCTAGTTTCCTAGGACAGCTATGACAAATTACCACAAGTAGGGTGGCTTAAAACAACTCTCACAGTTCTCTAGAAGTCCTAAATGAAGGTGAGGCCAGGACCATACTCCCACCGAAGGTTCTAAGGGAGAAATTTCCTTTCGTCTTTCAGCTTCTGCTGGCTCCTGGAATTTCTTGGTTTGGAGTAATATAACTCCAATCTCTGCCTTCTTCTTTATATAGCCTTCCTCTCTGTATCCAAATCTCCTTCTCTTATCTCTATAAAGACAACAGTCGTTGGACTTAGGACCCATCCTAAATCCAGGATGATTTCATATTGAGATCCTTAACTAATCACATCTCTGAAGACTATTTTCAAAAAAGTCACATTAAGGTTCTGGGTGGACGTGAATTTTGGAAGGCACTATCTATCCTACTCTAATGTGTAAAATCCACATGGGGGATATTTTTAAATCATCTGCATTATATTAGCCTTCACAATTTGTGCCTCATGCATGTTCAGTTTTGAAATTTTGCCATCTTTGAGTTGTTTGCTTGCTCATTTGTTTTGCTTTATTTTTTGTAAGATGCACTAAGCACGCATCTTACTCATGTAGAATAACCCGTAAAGGTATGAAAATAATGGCAAATCAATATTTTTGTCCTAAGTAACTGGAAGGCAAGTAGATTTCTCCCAAATGATCTATTACACAAAGAGATAAGATACCCAAGTTGAGAAAACAGACAGAGTTATAAAATTGCTGGTAGAATGTTTGGATAATGTGACCCTGTCCAGTTAACATTGGTGTCATGTGCTATACGGGCACATAATTTTGCAAGCTCCCAGGACTACAAGTTAAGCATTAATGAAGTCCTTTCCCCTACTTCGACCAATGCCAAGAACATTTTCAATACTGCGTGCAGCTGAGTGACAAACAGGAGCCTCCCACAGACTGAGCCAGTCACAGACCATGGCAGAGAATTGGAGTAAAAAATTCAATTAGCAGAATCCTTAAAGCATACCAGCCAGGGATGGGTTTTCTGAATATACAAATAATTAGGACATATCCATGGTATATGTAGTACATGTTTGATACTGATGATGCTGCAAATATGTAACATTTTCCTGTACAGGTGTTCAGAACAGGCATCCCCAAAATGTGCCACTTTCGTATGTGAATCATTTTGAGCTGAAGACAATCCAGAGATTGCGGACTCATGAGAAACTTTTGCCTCTCCCTTAAAGATTTCAATTAGGGGTCTTGCCCATAATACTTATCACCAGAAAAAACTCCTTAAGACTTTTCCATAGGGCTGGATAAACTTCTAATTACTAACCATCCTGCTCTTCTTCTTGTGCTGTGAATGAACTTCCTCCCCTCTGCAGCCCCAAGGCTTCCGACCTCCTCCTTAATTGAGAATGCTACATAGGAGGTCTGACAATGAAGTTCGTAAACTTGTTGCAACGATGTTGCTAACCTTTTTTAATATCAGAGGGATAATTCATTACAAATTTGTACCAACTGGACAAACAGTCCAGTAAGTTTACTATTTGGAAATGCTGAAAAGGCTGCGTTAAAAAGTTAGATGAAAACAATCTGAACTTTTCACCAACAATTCATGGCTCTTGCATCACGACAATGCACCAGCTCACACTGCACTGTGAGAGTTTTTAGCCAGTAAACAAACAACTGTATTGGAACACCCTCCCTACTCACCTGATCTGCCCCCCCCACCCATGACTCCTTTCTTTACCCAAATATAAAAGAAATATTGCAAGGAAGGCATTTTGATGACATTCAGGACATCAAGGGTAATATGATGACAGCTCTGATGGCCATACCGAAAAAGAGTTCCAAAATTGCTTTGAAGGGTGGACTAGGTGCTGGTGTCAGTGCATAGCTTCCCAAGGGGAGTACTTCAAAGGTGACCATAGTGATATTCAGCAATGAGGTATATAGCGCTTTTTCTAGGATGAGTTTGCAAACTTAATAGTCTGACCTCGTACACCTCATTTTCCCTTTTTTGTCCTGAACCTCTCATGCATGTGGGGCCTCTGACTCTCATGTGTATATGAGGATTAAACATACGCATGTAATTAAATTTGGTAATTTGGTCTGGTTAATCTATTTCATGTCTATTTGACTATTACACCAGGTGAGAGAACTTTGAGGGCAGAAAAAAGTTTCTTCTTCCTTGATAGTTGGTGCTCTGAGCAAGATGTCTTACCAGCTGGGCACTCCTCCCTCCAAAGCTGCTAGAGAGTGAAAGAAACTGAGACCTCAAGCATGAGCTGCAAAAGGTAAGAATTCTTGCCAAGTCAGATTCCCAGATCTCTATATGCAGAGTTTGTTGGAAGCAGAGTGATGAGATTTTTTTTTTTTTTTCGTTTTCTAAATTTAGATTAGCAGGAGAAAATATTTACCAAACTAGTTTCTTGGACTTAATGACTTTTGGTGATTTCATATGAGCACTCATGGGTTTTGTTCATTGTTTTTTCCCCTTTGTCTGCTGTCTCTCCTTTCATCTTGTTGTATGTCCTGAGAGGTTGGCCTTATACCTGTGGAAATATTTTCTCTCTGGCCTCCACCATCCAGAGGTTGCACATACCAGGCTGCACCTTGCTCTCTGTCTGGCCCATCTCTCAAGGGATTTTTCTGTGTCCATCCATTTCTACCTGGAAATGGTAAAAACAGGGCCCCTCATTCTTGTATTTCACCAGTTGGAGGATGCATATGCATCTGACAGGCATGCAAGTTGGCTGTGGATCTGAGCTTAGGGAATCTAAACAGCCGTGGTGGGGGAGGGAAGGGAGAGGGACGGATGTGATTTCCCTGTGTTTTGGAATGGCTTTTTCTAACTTGCAGAATGAACTTTATCTTGTGAGGGTTACATCTCTTTATATACAAATATAAATAGATATAAATATAACACTTTTTTATTTATTTTGACATTAAATATCATTTTATATTAATTTCAGGTATATAGCATAGTGGTTAGACATTTATATAATTTAAGAAGTGATTGCCCTGACTAGTCTAGTACCCACCTGGCACTGTGCATACTTATTACCATATTATTAACTGTATTCTCTATGTTTTACTTTACATCCCCAAGACTATTTTGTAACTACCAAATTGTACTTAATGCCTTCAGCTTTTTTACCCTGCCCCCAACCCCTCCCATCTATCACCCCAACAAGTCTAGTACACATCTGACACCATATATAGTTATTAGGGGATGCAAAAGTAATTGCAATGTTGCAATTATTTTTAACCTTTTAAACTGCAATTACTTTTGCATCAACTTAATATTTTTGACTATATTCCTTATGCTATACCCTACATCCCTATGGTTACTGTGTAACAATTTCTACTTCTTAATTCCTTCCCCTTTGTTACCTACTCCCCAAACCTCCTCCCATCTGGCAACCATCAAAATGTTCTCTGTATTTGTGAGTCTGTTTCTGTTGTGCTTGTTTGTTTATTTTGTTCTTTAGAGTCCACCTATAAGCAAAATCACATTGCATCCGTCTTTCTCTGTCTGACATACTCCGCTCAGCACAATACCCTTCAAGTCCATCCATGCTGCTGTAGATGGCAAAAAACCCATTCCCTTCCATGGCCAAGCCATATTCCACTCTATATATGTACCACCTACTCTTTCTCCATTCTTCCAGTGATGGACACCCAGGCTGCCTCCACATCTGGGCCATTGTAAACAATGCTGCAATGAACATATGGAAGCACATATTCCCTGGAAGTAGCGTGTTGGGTTTCTTCAGATAAATATCCAAAAGTGGGATTACATGGTCCTTATTTGTTTCTTGTTATAGCTTTTGTTTTAAAGTCTATTTTGACTGGTAAGAGTATTGCTGCCTCAGCTTTTTGTTTGTTTGTTTTCATTTCCACTTTCATGAACTATCTTTTCCACATCACTATGCCTTTACTCTGTGTGTCTTTCGATCTAAAGTGAGTATCTGGTAGGCAGCATACTAAGGGTCTTGTTTTCTTACCCATTCAGCCCCCTCTATCTTTTTATTGGAGCATTTAATCCATTTACATTAAAGTAATTGATATATATGTAGTTATTACTATTTTATTGTTTATATATATACATATTTTTTTTCTTCTCCTTCTTCTCCTCCTTCTCCTCCTCCTCCTCCTCCTCCTCCTCCTTCTTCTTCTTCAATAAGTCCCTGTAAGATTCCTTGTAGTACTGGTTTGAAGGTGATGAACTCCTTTAGCTTTCTCTTGTCTGGGAAGCTCTTTATCTGTCATTCAATTCCAAACGATAGCTTTGCTGAGTAGAGTACCCTTGGTTGTAGGTCCTTGCTTTTCATCATTTTGAATAATTTGTGCCAATCCCTTCTGGCCTGCAAAGTTTGTGTTGAGGAATCAGCTGACAGTCTTATGGGAGTCCCTTGTAGGCAACTAACTGCTTTCCTCTTGCTGCTTTTAAGATTCTCTCTCTGTCTTTAACATTTGGCATTTCAATTATGATGTGTCTTCTTGTGGGCCTTCTTGGGTTCATCTTTTTGGGACTCTCTGTGCTTGCTGGACTTTTATATCTATTTTCTTCACCAGGTTAGGGATGTTTTCAGTCATTATTTCTTTAACTAGGTTTCAATTCCTTGCTCTCTCTCTTCTCCTTCTGGCACCCCTATGATGTGAATGTTGGTATCCTTGATGTTGTGCCAGAGGCCCCTTAAACTCTCCTCATGTTTTTTTTCTTCTTTTTTTTTCTTTTTGCTGTTCTCATTGGGTGTTTTCTGCTACCTTATCTTCTACATTGCTGATTCGATCCTCTGCTTCATCTGATCTACTATTGATCCTCTCTATTGTATTCTTCATTTTGGTTATTATTTTCTTTATCTCTGACTGGTGCTTTTTTTTATGTTTTCTATTTCCATTTTTATGTTTCTTATCTCTTTGTTGAAGTTTTCCCTAAAATCATTGAACATCCTTATAACTCTTATTTTGATCTCTGTGTCTGGTAGTTTCCTTGTCTTTATTTTGTTTAGTTTTGTTTGTTTGTTTGTTTGTTTTCTGCAGCTTTGTTCTGTTCTTTTACTTGGGAACTGTTTCATTGCCTTCCCATTTTGGCTGCCTCCCTGTGTTTGCTTCTATGTAAGGTGGGGCTGCTATACCTCCCAGTCTTAGTAGAGTGGCCTTATGTAGTGTGTGTCCTGTGGAACACAGTGGTGCAGTCTCCCTGGTCCACCAGAGCCATGTGTTCTAGATGTGTCCCTTGTGTGGGTTGAGTGTACCCTCCTGTTGTAGTTGAGCCTTGGTTGCTGATTGCATGTCAAAGGGAGGAATAGACCTGTAAGCTGATTGGTTGTGAGGACTGGCTGTGACTACAGTGGTGGAGCTATGGCACAAGGGCTGACCCTACAGAACATGGTTTGCTTTAGCAAGGCTCTGGTACCTGTACAGTCTGCTCTTTGTGTGTGTCATCATTGGAGGCAGCCAGGTGATGCTCTACCTTGGCCAAAGCTGACCCCCAGATGTGCCAGTCCTGGGGTATCCTGGGACTAGACCAGATGCAGGGTAAATTCAGCTGCAGTCTCTGCCTGTGGCCACCTGGAGTGAGCCACAAATCAATCTGCAGATGGCTGCCGCCCAACTGGGCTTGCAGGTGCCTCAAGAGGCCAGTGTGTAAACCAAGGCCAGCTGCTGCTGGTGCTGAGCTTAGGGGTACTTAGCCAGAGGTATGGGACATGCTGAAGCCAGATGCTGCTTGTTTGGGTTGTATAAACCTTTAAGAGACTTTAGTGTGTTGCATGAGTCAAGGTAAGCCATTTATATGGAAAAGCCACTGGGAGTGGCTTGGGTTGGCCTGAAAGTTGGGTGGGACAGGGTCTCAGAATCTCCAGGGTGGGACCAGGTTGATGGAGACTCAAATATGGCTGCTGCTTACATCTGCATGCCAATAAGGGGGAGGGCTTAACAAAAAACAACAGCTTCTGTCATCTCCTCCCTCTTCGAGAAAGCTGATTCTCCAGGCCTCACCCTGCAGCCAGAAAACTCGGCTCTTCCCCATATGTCCCTGGCATCTTTTGAGCTGCTGCCCCAGCCCTGGAACGCAGAGAAAGGGAGTCTGTGAGTGAGTAACTCTATATGTGGGCCCTTTAATACTAGCCTCTGTGACTCCAGACGACTTTGTCTCATTCAGCCACAGTCTCCAATTGTTTTCACAGTCAGAAGTTTTGGGGACGTCTCTCCCTGGTACTGGAACCCTAGGCTGGGACCCCTCACTCCTTTGAGGGGGACCTCTGCAGCTGAGATATCCCTCCCGTGTGGGTGTGGCACCAGCCTATGTCTCTGCCCCTCCTACCAGTGGCTTCTTCTATATGTCAGTAGTTGTAAGACTTTGGTTCATCTAGACTTTAGGCAATTCTCAGTGATGGTTGTTCTGTAGTTTAGTTGTAATTGATGTGATCCTGAGAGGATGTGAGCTCAGCATTTACCTACTCTATCTTGACAGGCTCATCCTATCAGTATTGTATCTTTAACACTTTCCTTTAGGGATGTCTCTCGTGTCCATAGTTAAGCCATAAAAATGCTTATTTGTCTAGGTCCCTACTAAGATTCTACTCAAGGTTTGTAGGATCTGATGGATCCTTTGAACTAGAAAACATTTCTAAATTAAAAAGAAAAACAGATACAAACTTTTAGAGAGCTCTTATCATGGCTACTCGTTAAGATGTTTTTAATAGGATTGAATGACAGAAATTAGAAAAAAAATCAAAATCCACTCAGAACCCTTTCTATTTGCTTTCAGACATTTGAAGATATTGTAAAATAATAACAATGACGACAACAACAACAACAACAACATTGGAAGTACAATTGTCTTGCACTTAAGAGAAGAAAGGAATGAAAGAGGATAGCAAAATCTTACTAAAAGACAATTTAGATTTTGTATGTCCTATAAACTCAGCTTGGTGACTGAGGTTGGAAGGTCTGAAGCATAGCCAGATAAAAATGTGAGCTATCCTCCATTTGTGGCTAGGGGCCTACCAAACTTTTGCCCGTCCTAAAGGAAATTATAATGTAAAATTACAATGGCTATTAGGAGGAATATTCCAATTAGATTAGATCATTTAAAGGTACACTTAAGAGCTAGAGCTTCCAAATCAAATAAACAGAATGAGATATCTATTTTCAAATATCGATAAGGGTGAAACAAAGAGTAAACAGAAAGGAGAGTCGCAAGACTCATCTCATCAGGGTGGTAATCTTCAGATGGTTATTTTCTAAAATGGGGATAAATACAACAGATGTTGATGGGGTTAAAATAAAAGTTTAAGTGCAGTACAACCAAAGGCTGGATGAGCCAAAGCACGCCCCTGTGGGTCCCCCAACATTAAAAGGCCCCAAACTAGTCTGCTTTATTTACGCCAATTTGGAGAAATTTAAAAGCTGGAGACATAGATTACAATGAGAAACCTACCCGGCAATCTTATAGCAGTTAGACTGGTTAATTAAATTAAAGAATGACCAAAGGTCAGCATCCCTTGGTTTCACTCCTCACTACAAACCCAAAACCTTTTAACCTTTTTTTTCTTTCTTTTATTTCTTTTTTTTCTTTTTTTTCACACAAAATGGGTAAAATGGTCAGGGGATAGGAAGGAGAAATTTCCAGTACTTCTGGATATGGAAATTCTAGGAATTGTGACACTAAACCTATTGGTGAAGGCCTGACTCAGGCTACAGTTAGATTAAACAATATACAGAAATGTAAGACTTGATGAAATTATGAAAATTGGAAAGCTTAAACAAGCTTTATGTAAAGATGCTGTCATCTTTACCTGAACGTTTTATGGGACTAGATATCATATCTGGCCAGGAACAATTCTTCTACACAGAATTGTACAATCAAAACCTGTTGATAAAATCCTAATAGAACCTGTAATTAGGAATATAAAAGTTGATGGAATTAAGGTAAAAGTTTATAGGTGAATTGGTATGGCTTTATATGAAGTAACTGTGTCTGTTTTACCTGACTGTATTATGGAAATAGATATGTGTGTCTCACTGGGGAACATTCTTCTTCCTGATATTGTAAAACAGAAGACATAAAAATTCACCCTTCAGCAATACAAATTAGATATGCTAAAGACAATAATTTTTTTATAACTTCATTGACAGATTTGTTGCAAAAGGGTAGAGAAAGATTAAGGTGATAAGAAGTACCTGAAATGAAAAAAAAAAAAAAAAACACAAAAAACAACAAAAAAAAACTATGTTGACAGAGGGAAAGAAGCAAATTAGGGATGATGTAGCTGGAAGGGTAGGTCAACCTATGACAGTGTTTGAGAAATTGAGAGTAATTGTTGTTAGCTTAGAAACCGTTCTGAAAGTAGAAATGCAGCGATGGAAGCCATTCAAAGCCTTCCTATCTTAACATCCTCAATTCCAAAGACTGAAGACTAAAGAAAAAAAATGTGAGAATATATATATATTCTCCCATAGAAGTGTCTGTTTGCGCTTAATATATATATATATATATATATATATATATCCATATATATCTAGCCATAGCTTCCAAAATCTAGCCATAGCTTCCATAATATTGTCTTCACTATAAATATTAATAAGAAAATCTGTAGCCATCTAAGTAGGTAACCTTAATTTATCCCATCTTCCAGAAACACAGTTCATTCATTTTCATCCCTTGAAATTTCTTAGTTTGCCTCTATATAAGACCGTTTCCAACTTATATTACTGAGTTCCCAAGAATATATAAGAAGAACATACAATGTAACCGTATTAATGTTTAGTGGTTATATACTTATAAAATATTGCCATGGTAACTCTAAGTGGCTCTAAATAGAGATGCATGCAATTCCTCAACTGGGTCAAGAGACGGTGCCATTAATACACAATAGTGCAGATTCTCCAGTTTATTATTTAATATAAAAATTCTGGTAATTTCTCAAAAATTTGAATACAAATACAAAATTGGCCTTTTTGCTTGAATGAATTTATGTACTTTCAACAATCATTTCTTCTTGTGATATTTTCTGGTGTTTTTTTTGTCATTTTTGTTTATTACTATTTCAGTTTTTAAATAGCTTCATCTGTTACTAAAAAACTTCTACCAAAAAAACATCTTTGCCCCCTAAATTGTATTCCAACATGCATTTTGATTTAAACTTGTACCCAGAAAGAGGGAGAAATAAAAGCTAAAGAGACTCTGCCAGGTGGGTCCCTGAGTGTCAGCTAGTCTGGTCAGGGGTATTCTAAAATCACAGATATCTGTTGTTGATATCTAAAACCATTAAATATCTCTAATTCTGAAAAAGCAGTTTTCTAATTCTATTTCTTCTTTGGTTTCACTCTATGATTGTTTCTCATCAGTCCATAAAGGCCCATAGCTGGTTCTGCCTGCATTTTTGGTTTGCAAATTATGTGCTTTCTAAGGCAAAACTTAGCAACACAAACATTTAAATTGCCCACACGTTTTACAACTTCATCTGCAGTATTTAATATAAAGGGCACCAAAGGAACATGGTTATTGATGAAAAGTAGATATACCCCCAAGGACTCCTGCTTACTGAAACTGCAAATGGAGCAGATGGAGAAATCAAAGGCATATGCTGAGAAAGGTGGGTAAAGAGTAAAATCCTCAGAGCAGTTACAATTTTCATTTCTAATAGCCAGAAATTAGCAAAGGGAAAAGGGGATTGTTTTTTCATTTGGAAAATTTGATTTCCAAGGTTAACTTGAATATAAGTAATACAGTTTTTGTTATTTAGGAAAAGAGTAATTTGTATGAGAGAGTCAAAAATAGTTTTAAAATATTACTATATACTAGAATCTGTTTTGTTGTTTTATTTTGTTTTGAGGGTTTTTTGTTTGTTTGTTTCTATTTATCACATACCTACAAGTTTTATTTTTAAAATATAGCAAAATTTATTTGATGTTCTTCAAAATGCCTCTGTAAAGATCAGTATTCAATGCAAGGGCCATCCACCTTAATTACATAGTGTATGCTTCAGTCGGGAAAGTAAGAAGCTTCCTGCTTTGCAAGCAGATTGACAATTCACTAAACCAATTCTAATCTTCCTCACAGTGATACATCACCTTGTTTCTTCACTATTCATCTCAACTAATATTTTTTAAAAGCCCTTTTAAAATCCTGGCAAATGACTGAGAATATACCAGTACAACCAAAGCAATTGTCAAGAAGTAGATCTATATTAAACAAGCTAATTTTTGACAGATACAGTTTTGACAGATACATATTTTTCAGGGTAATGCTTACAACCAGCAATACATTGGTTGGCCAGTTACTGATTCTTAGATCACTCTTCCCCTTTTAACTGCTTTGGTCCCTATAGTAGGAAGGCTGCCAGGTACACAATTATACACCAGAGACTGACCTATTCTTCCTTCAGAGTCAATTCTTCTTATGTGGTTGTAACTAATGGCCAAATAATCCACAAAGGAGCATTATTAAACTTATTTTCCTAATAAATAATAATAACAATAGTTTTTCTTATATTTCTGATTTTGCCCTGGGACTGTGCCAATTAATTTATATTATAGTACCTAATTTGATAGTAAAAGCAGCAGTAAGTGGGCTACTATAAAATTTTAGTCAAAATTCAAGCTAATCAGATTAATACAAACTTCGCTGCTTAGTGTATAGTTTTGTAATTGTGTCCCAACATTTTACAAATGAAATCGAATCCCTTAGAAACTGTTCATAGGTGCCTTTTCTAGATTTTTATATACCCATTACTTAAGTTTAGTCAAGTGATTGGAAACTTACAAAGTATTAAGTAATGATTTAGTGATAACTAACACTTGAAACCTTTTAGAAATAAATTACTGCTGATTAGTTGACAAAAATAATACTTCTTGAGTTAAAGCAAAATATGTAAAAGTCAATTCACCTAATTATGAGTCTTTATGAGACTTGATAGTCTGGAAAAAATGAATTCACTGTGTAAAGAGATAGAAAATAGATTACTTTAATAATGCAACTTTAAATATCATGACTAAATAACCAACTGAAATAAAATAATTGTGTACCTAAGCATATAAAGCAATGGATGTTACATTCAGCCATATAATACACCGTGATAGGACTAAGAACAGATAGTTTTTTAGCCCCGCTTATGACTCTCAGAAGAATCTGCCTGATTTTCTTCATGATATCTAAGGGACTTCATGATTCCTTAGAGAAAAAGAGTATTTTAAAAATTAGAGATACGTTTTTAATTATTGTAAGCAGTTATAAGATTTTTTAGAGTTGTTGTAAGCAATGCATTCAGGATAGATTGATTTTGAAATTGGGAGTAACAACATATACATTTGCATTAACAAGAATATAGATAGCATTAGCATATTCTCATTAGACCCATGCAGTCAATACTTCTACTTCTCTATCCCTGAATAGTCTGTGCAATTCAAGATGAAATTTAATGTCTTACACATAAATAGTAACCTGTTTAACTATATGTGAGTTGTGTTTTTCACAGATTGCATTAAGATTTCCTAACTCATTACTTTTTATTTCATTTTATTATTTTGTGGGCAAAACCTTAAGGACTCTTGGAAAAGATAAAGCTCTGCCTTTCAAAGAAACCACCTCCATCTCGCACTGACCGAAAGAAGTTTGACCATGACTTTGCTATCTCCACTTCCTTTCATGGGGTACAGAATATTGTTCGGAACCGGAGCAAAATTCGCAAGATGATCTGGATGGTAGTGGTCTTGGGCTCAGTCTCACTGGTGATGTGGCAAACCTACGGTCACTTGGTCAACTACTTCTCATGGCCAACCACAACGTCTGTAGAGGTTCAGTATGTGGAAAAGATTGAGTTCCCAGCTGTGACGTTTTGTAATTTGAACAGGTAAAAATTACTCTTTCTATAACTTTGGTAGTATAACTTTTCTTGGATGATTGAAATCGAGTTTTATTATGCAACATTTAACATATGTCACACCATTTCAGCTCTTAAGTTGTACTTAAACACATAAATTTGGGAAACAAAAAGCTTATTGATTTCTTCTTTCACTTATTTTTCTTCTTCCTTCCTTCCTTCCACAATTACACGCTAGTCAATGCACCAAACCCTGTAATTTAAATAGATGTAAAAGTCTTGATCCTTGCACTTAACAAGCTTGTTAAATAGTGAAAAAAGAGAGAAACATAAACAATCACAGTGCAATATGTATGGTAATTGTACAACACAATACAAATATGTGCAAAGACTCTGAAAGCACAGAGAATAGGTGACATGGAAGTCAGAGGATTAAAGGATGACCAGGAAATTTCTAGGTGGAGTTGATGAAGAACTTGAAAAGAAAGCTATTGTGCAAAAGTATGGACATATGAAATATTCTAACGTGTATATGATAAGATATTTAATGAAATAAAGGCAGGGCCATGTTCATGGATGTGTGACCTGTGCAGTCACACAGGGCCCTGAGCTCAGGAGAGCCTCACACTTGGTTTGATGATCTGCTGTGACTATCTTGAGTCCTTGACTACAACTTCCTTCAGAAAACTACAGTGCACTGACTGTGCACCAAATCTGCTGTGAAATGGGTAGCTTTCCCCCAGTAGGCCTTCCAGGCAAAGTCCTGTAATTGGCTATCGTCACGCCTGAAAGGTCACACGTAGGATTTTCACCTGGTGGGGGGTGGGTGGGGTTGATAAGGAGGTTCCTTAAGATCCACTGCTTATCAACTATTTGATGATGGACAAATCATTTAACCTTCTTAGCTTTTATTTTTGTATGTACAAAATGATATATTATCTACTTCACATGTTTGCTGTTACATTAAATGAGGTAATATACAAGGTGTGATCAAATAATCCAGTGAATATTTAAATGTAAAACAATTATTATAATAAAAGACACATTGCTATTAATCACCCTCAAAATAATCCCCCTCCCTTCAAACACACTTATCCCATCATTCTTGCCACTTTCTGAAGCAGTTCTGGAAGTCCTCTTTTGTGAGCGTCTTTAGTTGCACTGCCGTGGCTGCCTCGATGTCCTGAATCATTTC
Organism: Rhinolophus ferrumequinum; assembly: GCF_004115265.2. Lineage (NCBI taxonomy): Eukaryota > Metazoa > Chordata > Mammalia > Chiroptera > Rhinolophidae > Rhinolophus > Rhinolophus ferrumequinum. Next base: position 26,156,354 of record NC_046301.1, on the reverse strand, counting down.
GACTTTGGGGAAGAGTCAAAAGTCGCACAGTTCCAGATCCGGTGAATAAGGTGGATGAGGACACACCATAATGTGTTTATTTGACAGAAATTGCCGTATACCAGAAGCGATGTGTGACATGGAACATGTCATGATGGAGGATGAAGTAAAGATACTCACGAAAGAGGACTTCCAGAACTGCTTCAGAAAGTGGCAAGAACGATGGGATAAGTGTGTACGAAGAGAGGGGGAGCATTTTGAGGGGGTTAATGCCAATGTGTCTTTTGCTATAATATTTTTTTTTATTAAAACATTCACTGTATCTTTTGATCATACATTTTGTCTCACTCCTGAGGCATTCTTTGGACAGGTGCTCAATATATAGTGGATATTATAACATGTCTTACAAGAATTCAAGAAATGTAGCAAGTTCCCAAAAAGTAAAAACAAATCAATGCCCCCCAAAAGATTTTCCAATACTATTGCCTTATACTATTTTAAGTTGTATTTGTTCTAACAAAAGCAAAGATTGGTTGCAGGTATCATTTATTAAAAGAAAGTGTATCTATCATTTCCAAAATAGTAGTGTGAGGAGCTTCACAAACTTTCTCCCCAGAGAAAAACTATAACTGGTGAAATTTATTTTAGCTAAAGCATTCATTTAGGAGTTAACCCTACCAAAAAAAAAAAAAAATCAGACTGTTAAGTTCGTGAACTTAATTGTCTAACCAGTGTGAAACTCAATAGCAGTAAAACTAATAATCCAATTTTAAAATGTTATAAGGATTTGAATAGACATTTATCCAAAGAAGACATGCAAATGGCCAACAGATACATGAAAAGGTACTCAGTATCACTAGTCATCAGGGAAATGCAAATCATAACCACAATTAGAAATCACCTTGCGTTTATTAGGGTGGCTATTATAAAAAAAGAAAAAAAAGACAACATGTATTGGTGAGGGTGTCGAATCTTTGTGTGTTGGTGGGAATGCAAAACTGTGCCTCCTCTATGCAAAACAGTATGAACCTTCCTCCAAAAATTAAGAAAAGAACTACCATATAATCCAGCAATCTCACTTCGAAGTATTTATTCAAAAGGATAAAGGATTACTTGAATCAGGATCTCGGAGATACATTAGCACTGCCATGTTCATTGCAGCACTATTCACAATAGCCAAGATGTAAAAACAACCTAAATATCCATTGGCAAACAAATGGATAAAGAAAATGTAGTATATAAATACAGCCTTAAAAATAAGGAAATTCTGCAATATGCAACAATATGGATAAACCTTGAGGACATCATATTCAGTGAAATAAGCCAATCCTACAAATACTGTAGGATTCCACTTGTATGTATCTAAAATAGTCAAACTCATAAAAATCAAGAGAGGAATGGTGGTTGCCAGGACTGGAGGGAGGGAGAAATGAAAATGATGAGTTACTAATCAACAGGCATAAAGTATCATTTAAGGAATAGATATAAGTTCTAGAAATCTGCTGTACAACAATATTCCGATAGCCAACAATACTGTATTGTACACTTACATTTAAGAGGATGGGCCTCATGCTAATGTTCTTGCCACATAAAATATTTTTTAAAAAATGTTAGCAGGTAAAAACGACAGAATCACTGTATCTACTACAACGATTAGAGTATAACAAAATGTACCTAAATATATTAAAAAGTATTTGGAAATTGTCCTAAGGGAACACAGCAAATGAAGACATATTTATTCAAGAAGAACACTGAATCTCAGAAGAACAGCAAGAGTCTGTAGAACTTGAGCCACAAACCACTCTCTCCCTCCCCCTTTCTGTCCGAGCTTTATACAAGCAAATTCCAGGTAGGTTTGGCCAAGAAGACAGCACTCTTTCTCCTCCCAGTTTTTAGTCAAGAGCTACAGCATGCCCTAGAAGATGCAGGCTAGGAAATGCAGGTTACCAAAGTTTCTCATACAAACCAGCTCCATGTTGCAGAGGTGAAATTCCAGATGAGTATGAGTATAGTTAAGAGATTGGGGCTTTCTTCCTCCATGTAACTCCCACTTATAGGGTAAGAGCTTTGTCCCAGGTATGTTAGGTTGAGATGCTCAATCACCTTCACCCTCGCCTGCTCATAGGGTGGAGGTTCCACACTGAGAGAGGCAAAGTCAGAATACTAGAAACCACTGCTTGCCCAGAACCCTGCTTGTCAAGATTCTTGCCTCTGACCAGCGGGAGAGGCAAGTCCTAAGATTAAAGAACTCTGAAGCTCTTCCCAAGGGAACTCTGCTTATAATAGTGTGGTGAAGTTCAAGTCTAAGGGAACTTTCAGAAACAATACAGTTTTGGTGGTAAGCAGTTAAGAGGAGCGTATTAGCTCCATGACAGCAACAATCTAAATGATAGGCCAGGGGTGGCCAGTTAGCTCAGTTGGTTAGAGTGTGGTGCTAATAACACCAAGGTTGCCTGTACGATCGCCACATGGGCCTCTGAGCTGTGCCCTCCTTAGAAAAGAAGCAGAAGGAGGAGAAGGAGAAGGAGAAGGAGAAGAAAGACTAATAGGAATAAAGCTTTAAATAAATAAATGGCTAGCTACTTTTGCAGTGAGAATCTAGGAAAGAGACACAAGAAGACTTCTTCTGGGGTCAGAAGAACTTTCTGAGACTGACCTCAAAATGAATTTGTTAAGGGGCCAAATTTAATTGGATCAGACTCCGAAACAATTTATGCCCCAGGGTATTATTAAAAAAAAAAAAAAAAAGAGCTTAAGAGAATGAAAGACAAGCCACAGAATGGGAGAAATATTTATAAAAGCCATACTGGTAAAGGAGTATTATCCAAAATATACAAATAACTATTAAAACTTAAAAATAAGAAAATAAATAAGGTGGCTAAAAAATGGGCCAAAGACCTTAACAAACACTTCACCAAAGAAAATATGCAGATGGCAAGTAACTATGTGAAAAGTTGCTCCACATCATACGTTATCAGGGGAATGCAAATGAATGCACAATGAGATACCAATACAAACCTATTAGGATGGCCAAATATGTACAATTACCAAAATGGAAAATTCACTAGATCCATCAGAGGGGCTCAACAATAGATTTAAACTTGCTAGGGGGAAAAAAACAGTAAACTTGAAGATAGATTGATAGAGTATGTGATCTAAAGAACAGGGGGGAAAACTAATGAAGACAAATGAACAGGACCTCAGAAAAATGTGGGATAATATTACATATAACAACAGATGCAAAATTGGAGTACAGAAGAAGTGAGCAAATGGAGTAGAAAAATATATTTTTAAAATATTGAGCTCCAAACTCCCCAAATTTTCAGAAAAGCATGAAACTACACATTCAAAAAGTTCAATGCAATTTCAGTAGCACAAATGCAAAGAGATTAAGAGCCAGGCACATCATGGCGGAAACATTGAAAGCCAAAGGAAAAACAGATTCAATGTTCTAGAAGCTAATTGTAGAATAGGGAAATTCTTGACAAAGAACTAAGGCATCAACAACATTGTAGTGACAAGAGACATCCTCAACTAATTTTCCAGATAGATTCTTTGGCTATCAGTTCATGAGTATCTTATGCAAAATTGTTCAGCAAATTATTGGCAAGTCAAGGAAAGAATTCAAATTGTCTCCTGTCTGATTCTCAAAGTCAATGGTCTTCAAACTTTTTAGTTCATGTGCCATATAAAAGAACTTTGAAAAACTGTATTCCATTCGCTTATTTTAAATTGACATCTAAAGTTGTTACTATAACTTTAAGGTCATGCCTTATTTTTAGGAGATCAAAAATACTGTAAGTTACATGACAAATACGATAAGGATTGACTGCAATAAGGATAAACATTTGATATGATTCCATAAAAAGTTAACTACTTGATTGAATAAAGTACATTGATATAAATAATGTAAACTTTTTTATTTCTAGACTTCACTTAAAAATCCCAATAATCTGGAAGATTCACAAAATAACATTTAAAATAACAAATTTCATTGTTCTACTTCAGCTTTTCTAAATTTAGAGGGTCCCAGTAAGGGCCAAAATACCCAGTTTCTAATGCCAAGTTTCACCCTAATGAGAAATATGTGCATGACAGGGTAAGACAAAATTTATGGAGACTTGCTTAATTCCTAGAATTAATCAAGGTTCCCCTGAAGCAAGCTACAATTTAATTATGCCTCTGTTAGGAACTCTGAGGTTGTACCATACCAGTATGCATTCATTATATGCTAAGATTTGTGATGGGTGACAGGTAAAAACTCTTTGATAAATGAGAGAAGAATTATTGTGAATGCAAGCTCTTTTTTAACAGTAGAGAATATGGAAATGTATTTCCTTAAAATTCTTCCTTCATGAGTACCATCAGGTACATGAATGTCCCAATAAAGTTATCCGCTAGGGACCAGAACAGAGGTCTGCTGACAGATCCCTATTCTTAACATCCCTTGTGCTAATCTTCCTTGAAAGTAGGAATGAATCCCTGAGATGAGGAAACTGTGCCAAGGGACTTCAGAATATTGGGGAGGGTTTACCTTTTGCAGTGGTACCAGGAGCCTATCCAGTGTATATGACAGCTCAGAGTGGATTTTTTAAGCCTCTTATTCTATATGACAAAAATATTTTCAGTAACAATCTTGAAATTAAACAAACGATAATAATGACTGATATATATAGATTCCAATAAAAAATGAAATACGATACAAAAACAGAAAAAAGGAAAAGAATTAGTACTTTTTAACATTAATATATATTTGAAATGAAAATACTTTTTAAATTTTTTTGCATTGATAATAGCATTGTAGTTGCCATTTTTCCAGCCTTTTTTTTCTGTGAATTTGTCAATGGTTTCATCAAAATTAATCTTCTTTATGTATTTATGTTCAGAAGACAGCACAGCCATATTTGTCAATCTAGCTTTACTCACAGTTGATTGAAGAATACATATTAATTTTAATTTTGAAAAGTTTCTTTCCCATGAAGCAATGTCTATACAAAGGAAGACAAACTCAGAAGAATACACGTGGCAGAAATTCATAAAAATCAAATTTCACAATAAGTCACAGGACTTGCAATACTGCTCATGACTGTTTGGGGGTGGGGAATCAATTTTAGTGGCTTTCAAATGTCTCTGTGTTAAAAATTTCCACTAAAATAACTTCTCCATAAAATTCATCATAAATTTCCATTATATTTGGCAAAAACAACTCCTGACATTTTGTTTTCTACTAATATAGAGAAAATAACTGGATGTGATACTATTATTTGATCCATGGTTTTAAAAAAAGTAGCTGTTTCTTCATCTTTACAATAATCCCTGTGTTTTTTGTTTATTCCAAATCTACTGTTTAAATGCAATATATATATATATATATATATGTAAAAGGATTTTAAATAAAAGATAAAATCATGACTCTCATACAAATATAAAATAAACATGTATCAAGATTTTATTAATTAATGAGAGAATTATAAGATGTTAAAATTAGCTGATAGGAAAGTGCAGAAAGCTGATGTTCTTCCACATTTTTCCTTTCCATGAAATGATTTCTAAAATACAAATTTCTTGTTACTACATGGTACAATTAGATTTGTTTGAATGGGATTCAATGAAGTTCTGAGTCAGCCATCAACTTGGACAGCAGATAAAACTTACTAATTTGGGTCATATAATTTGGGGAAGTGTAGTTAGAAGCATTAATATACATAAGAAAGAGATTTAGTAACTGGTTATGGGTAATTAAATTATTCAAACAAATCAGTGTATTTTTATTATTATTTTCTTTTACTAGCATCTTACCAAGATGTTAAGTAAAAGAGTAAGACAAACTATAACTAAGCAAGATTTCTAAAACTATATATTTGGAAAGGTTTTGAAGTTTGAAATGAAGTTGAAAATAAACTCAGAGCAAAACTTTTTGGTTTTATGCTGAACAATATGTCTCACAAAATTTTTCACTTCCATCGTTCCAAATATTGTTAGATTTTATTCATTAAGTTTAATTCACCCACTTAAATTACACTCATGTTCTCAATTATTAGTAGTATAATAAAAACCATCTTTAAAAATATTCTAAAATGCACTCCCCTTTAACCTTTTTATCTATTGTATCTTTAACTCCTCCACATATGGTAATTCCTTCATTTCTCGACATAATTAGTTTCAGAAGAATCCAGTGAACATTGTGTGAGGCAGTATTGACTCAGCCTGTGTGGGATTCCAAAGTCACAGGGCTTTGGAACACATCTTATCAGTCATTCCGAGTCAGAAAGCTGAATTAGGTTAAAGGTCCATTGCTCAATTTAGGGCTGCTCTTCTCCCCAAAATCTATTACTAATGTAGGCTGTTAACTCCTCAAAAGGTAAGTAGAATTCTTTTCAAAGAAAAGCAGGATTGTTAGATATACTGTAGTTAGGTAAAATACCACCATAATGGAAGCTTAAGAGTATCTCTAAAGAAAGGAGGGTATTTATAAGGTTCTAGAACTCAGGCTGGCAATTTTAAGACAGGCCTTGTGAGGCTGGTTAAGTAAGGTGTTATATTAGAGGCTGATCATGAAAGCAGTTTCTTATCTCTAAATGAATATGTGATGTTGCTTTGGTATTTTATTTTCCAGTTTTGGTTTTGTGTATGCCCTACCTTGACCAACGTGGCTTGTCTGAGAAAGAAAAATTACATAAAAGATAACAATATAAAGGGAAGTGACAGAAAGGAGGCCCAGGAGTGAGTTTACACACAAACTACGTATTACATGGTCCTGTACACTTATCAAGAGTGGATCACACATTTCATTTCATGCTTTCTAGCAGTCAATTTAAGGACAGAAAGTTTTTGTTTGTTGTCTGTTTTTTATTAAAGTTTATTGGGGTGACAAGTTAGTAAAGTTACATAAATTTCAGGTATACAATTCTGTATTACATCATCTGTAAGTCACATTGTGTGTTCACCACCCTGAGTGAGTCCTTCCATCACCATATATTTGATCCCCTTTACCCTCATCTACTACTCTTACCCTCTGGGAACCACTAAACTATTGTCCGTGTCTATGAGTTTTTGTTTCTCATTTGTTTGTCTTGTTCTTTTGTTGTTTTTGGTTTATATACCACAGTGAACTCATGGTTCTCGACTTTTTCTGTCTGACTTATTTTGCTTAGCCTTATAATCTCAAGATCCATCCATGTTGTCACAAATGGTCCTATTTCATCTTTTCTTACTGCCGAATAGTATTCCATTGTGTATATATACCACAACTTCTTTATCCATTCATCTATAGAAGGACATTTTGGTTGTTTCCATGTCTTGGCCACTGTAAATAAAGCTGAAATGAACTTTGGAGCACACTTGTCTTTATGGATAAATGTTTTCAGATTTTTTTGGTAGATACCCAGGAAAGGGATTGCTGGGTCATATGGTAATTCTATTCGTAATTTTTTGAGGAACCTCCACACTGCCTTCCATAGAGGCTACACCAGTCTGCATTCCCACCAACAGTGTATGAGGGTTCCTTTTTCTCCACCGCCTCTCCAACACTTGTTACTGTTTGTCTTGCTGATGATAGCCATTCTAACCAGGGTGAGGTGATATTTCATTGTGGTTTTTATCTGCATTTCTCTGACGATTAGTGATGTTGAGCAATTTTTCATATGTCTGTTTGCCATTTGTATGTCCTCTTTAGAGAAATGTCTCTTCAGGTCCTCTGCCCATTTTTCAATTGGGTTGATTTTTTGCTGTTGAGTTGCATGAGTTTCTTGTATATTTTGGATATTAGCCTCTTATCGGAAGCACTGTTTGCAAAAATCTTCTCCCAGTTGGTTACCTCTTTATTTTGTCGATGGTTTCTTTTGCTGTGCAGAAGCTTTTAAGCTTGATATAGTCCCATTCATTTATTTTAGCTTTTACTTCCCTAGCCTTTCAAGTCAAATTCATAAAATGCTCTTTGAATCCAAGGTCCATAAGTTTAGTACCTATGTTTTCTTCTATGCAGCTTATTGTTTCAGGTCTTATGCTTAAGTCGTTGATCCATTTTGAATTAATTTTGGTACATGGTGACAGATAGCAGTCCAGTTTCATTCTTTTGCACATGGCTTTCCAATTCTGCCAGCACCATTTATTGAAGAGGCCTGTCTTTTCTCCATTGTATATTTTTTGCTTCTTTGTCAAAAATTATCTGCCCATATTTATGTCGTTTTATTTCTGGGTTCTCAATTCTATTCCATTGATCTTTGTGTCTATTTTTCTGCCAATACCATGCTGTTTTGATTATTCTTACCCTGTAGTACAAGCTAAAGTCAGGGAGTGGAGTTTATCCCAGGGGCACAAGGATGGTTCAACACATGCAAATCCGTCAATGTGATACATCACATAAACAAAATAAAGGACAAAAATCATATTATATCAATTGATGCAGAAAAAGCATTTTATAAGATACAACATCCATTTATGATTAAAACACTTAATAAAATAGGTATGGAAGGAAAATACCTTAACATAATAAAGGCCATATATGACAAACCCTCAGCTAATCTCATAATTAATGGTGAAAAACTGAAGCCTTTTGTTCTATGTTCAGGAACACGACAGGGCTGTCCCCTATCACCTCTGCTTTTCAACATAGTGTTGGAAGTCCTCGCCAGAGCAGTCAGGCAAGAGAAAGAAATAAAATGCATTCAAATTGGGAATGAAGTAGTTAAACTGTCACTCTTTGCAGATGACATGATGCTATATATAGGAAACCCTAAAGACTCCACCAAAAAGCTAGTAGAAACAATCAACGAATACAGTCAAGTTGCTGGCTACAAAATCAATGTACAAAAGTCCATTGCATTCCTATATACTAACATTGAAATCTCAGAAAAAGAAATTTAAAAAAAAACACACACAAAAAAATTCCTTTTGCAATTGCAACAAAAAGAATAAAATACCTAGGAATAAACTTAACCAAGGATGTGAATGACCCATATGCTGAAAACTATGAGACATTTATAAAAGAAATTGAAGAAGACACAAAGAAATGGAAAGACATTCCGTGCTCATGGATTGGAAGAATCAACACAGTTAAAATGGCCATATTAGCCAAAGCAATATACAGATTTAAACAATCCCCATCAAATTCCCAATGGTGTTTTTAAAGAAATAGAACAAAAAATCATCAGATATGTTTGGAACCACAAAAGACCCCGAATAGCCAAAACAATCCTAAGAAAAAGAACAATGCGGGAGGTATCGCACTCCCTGACTTTAGTTTGTACTACAGAGAAAGTTTGTTCAGTGTTAAGATTTATAATACCAAATACTAATCACATTTTGAAAAAACTATAATTTATGCAAATAAAAAACCATACATAATGCAAGGCAGAAATCCTCCCCCAAAGTAAGAGAATTATAAATTACTTACAGTAGTTAAAGCAAATATATTACTTCTGCTTTTATTGCCAGGAAAACATTTCATAATAAGAGAAGCATTTATTTAATCAATATTTACCTAACACTCACTACATTTCAGGCAGTCTTCTCAAGGTTTTAGGAAATAACATTTAATTATCAAAATAACATTCTGAAAGTGGTTGTAGTAACATGTACAACTTTAGAAGTGAGTAAACTGAGTGACAGTGAGGTGCAATTTGCTATATCATACCATTACGTGGTTGTAACAAAGCTGGCTTGATCACAGAAACAGAACCACTCTGAGAGACATAAAATATGGAATCTATTATAGGGATTAAGCCCCACTGAATAACAGGGGCTGATTAAGCAGTCTTTGTTACGACTATTGCCTCTGATTCTGGTGCTGGGCCTGAAGTCAGCAGTCAGAAACAAAGATACATTTGAAGGGAAGGAAATGAATACAAGCTGGAAGTGTGTGTCTCTATTTTACTACCATCCATCTTGATGGTGACCAACAGGATAAGTTGGCACCTTCTCCAGGCTGCACTCTCACTTGACACTGGATTTGAAGAAGCTAACAGTGGAGATTGGACAGGAGCTAAAGGAAATGTGGTCCTGGTTATTGTCCCACACCACAAGTTCAGGCAGGAGATCAATCACAGCGTGTGTGAGTGACCACAGCTTCTGGCCTACAATGAACTTCAGATTGTAAACAGATACATACAAGAAAACAGACGTTGGGAAATATAGTTCCAGCATACAGAGTAGCTATGCAGATGCTGTACAAGGCCACAATAATGGCGGAACTATGATTTGACCCCAGGAAATCTGGCTCCTATGTCTCCTGTATTCTTAACCACTGTACATTTCCACCCATCCCTTTATGTTGACTCTAAAGGATCCATTAGGATGTGCCCAGATCAAAGTCTGCGAGGTATTCCAGGTAAGTGAAACTATGTATACAAATACAAGGTAAATTGTAGGATGTGACAAAGACCTCTTAGGAATCCAAATTTTTTGAAAAATACTATGAATGAGGGAAAGTATACGAGAGAAGCTGGAGAAGTTGATATTTGAAGGTCTAGATATTTGGTCTCTGTCCTCTAGATAATAAGTTTTCATTATTCTAAATATTACCTTTATTCCTACTACTAGGTTCCAAACAGATGCTGCAGCCAAATTTGGCATTATTTTTTTCTTATGGCATGTTGTATCCAAAGTCCTCCATCTCCAGGAAATCAGTGCCAATTCCACTGTCTCTAAAGAGGTTATTGATTTTCTTGCAAGTCAACAAAATTTCAGCATTACAGAGTTTGTCAAGAAAAATGGTTTTTATCTCAACAATAGCACTTTGTTGAAATGTGACTTTTTTGGGAAGCCATGTGGCTCACAGGTAATGATTTGATATTTCTTCAAATATCATCAATATAATAAGCTACTTTATGGTACTGTTTTACATTGAAATAAAGTTCACTCCCATGAGAAATTAATATAAATTGTCTCAAAGATTATGTTCCATTAGCTCAGCCTTATAATAGCAGGGGTTGTGGAATACATATGAAACATATTTTCTTTTACAAGTACTTAGATAAGAAAAGGTAGAGAACAGAAATCTTTGGTTACCTTTCTTGCAGGATTGTCCTTCCAAAAGAAAAACAAATTTAACACAAGAGGATATTTTAATTTTTCCCATTCATCAGTAAACAACATGTTCCAAGATAGCGTTTTTTATTATCACTAAGCAACCAACATTCTGTTTTTATGCTTGTGATATTATATTAAAGGCTATTGAAAATGAGAAGTCCCCAGCATTTGACTATGAAAATTATATATATTTCTCTAATAACTCATAACATCCTGTTTTTGTTTATATAATTAATCTATATTTAAGATAAAATGTTTGACATATCTGGAATCTATTACAAAAGGATATGCAGGTAATTTAATCCCTATTTCCTGTTTTAGCAATTCTATAGCATGTGCTATTAAGTGATTCTAAGTAAATTTCACCAATTCATGTTTCTGGGATACAATTCCTTATCCTATTGGTATTCTTCCTATTGGTATTCACACAGTAAACAGAAATGCCTGAGAGACATCTAGCAGAGATGAAGCTCTGCTCTAAACTCTTAATTTGGAGAAGTTTTTCCATGTTTCTTGTTATTTACCATCATGTTTGAACTCTTCACTGAGGAATTTTGTATCAAACATGACTTTTTCAATGGCAAATTCTAGAAACCCAACTCTGGTAAGCTAAAGAGTAAAAGGAATGAATTGCTTTAGTTAACTGGAAACTCTAAGAGTGGGACTGGTTTCAGAAAATGCTCAGCCAAGGGATTCTGAGACTACCATTCTGTGTCTCTCCATCTCATGACTCCCCTTGGCTTCTCTCTGTATAAGTTCTCACACAGAACCAAGATGGCTGCTGACAATTCTAGCCTCTCATCATACGTTGGCACTCCAGTATCCATTCACTAATCCCATGGAAGACTCTGATTAGCTCTACTTGGGACACATATCATTCCTAAACCAATTTCTGAGAAGAGGCAGTGAGGTATTATGATTGGCCCAGCTTGTGTCACATGTGTACCTTTGTAATGGAGGTGGTTGGAGGATGAGGGTGAAAGGAACAGAGCAATTTGATGGCTACCTCACCATGACCATGAAGGCCTGGGGAGAGGTGGTTCCTTGAAAAAAAAGGATGCTCTCCACTGGCAAAAATATGTTTCCTAAATGTAAAACAAATAACTTTTAAAAATTTTATATACAGGCTAAATTATATAATTGTATCAATTAAATAGTCATATACAAAATAACTAGTATATATTATTTTTAAAAAATGAAAACTCTCATTGAATATAAACATTAATCACCAAACTGTCTATTCTTTCTGATATTTCTGCTGTGATTTAAGGAAAAAAAGTTATAGCAATTTAAACTTCAAAAGTAACCAAAATACTCAACTGATGGTGTTTTATTTGGTTCATTTTCATATTGGAGGATTTTGCACATGTCTTCACTGAATATGGAAATTGCTTTACGTTTAATCATGGTGAAAATATCGAAGCAAGGAAAAAAGTGAGTGTCTCTGGAAGAGGCTTAAGCTTGCTCTTCAATGTGCATCAGGTATTACATTTTCTTAAACCTAGCCAAAGTTTAAGACAAACAATAATGACTACAGGTTTCAAAAGATTTGATCAGAATATTATGCCCTGTCAAATTGTTCCTACAAGTTGGATATTATTTTGGCTTTTGTTGTTTCAGCCAAGATTTCTGTGGATGCAACTATTGACTTACATATTTAAAAGATAAAATTTAGAGGCATAACCTATACATTTTTAGCTATACTACTGACTACCATTATTGTGACACCAGCAAACGGTCATGCCAGAAAAGAAGGAAACCAAATATTTTTAAATCACTATATACAGAGGGTGCTAAAAAAATATATATATATACACATTTTAAGAAAGGAAAAAACTGCATTAAAATTGTAATACTCAACATATACCAATAACAAAAGATGAATTCAAGTCATGTGTATACATTTTTTGGCACCCCCCCCAATCCCCCAGTATATGGTTAAGATAATGCTTTGCATTTTAGAAATATTTTTTACATTTACATGTAAATAATGCAATACATTTTAGAAAGAATCCATACATAGATATTTAACAAATATAGAATCTATGGCCTGCAGAAGTGATGAAAAATAATTGCTATGTAAAGAATATTGTATAAATGGACTTTGCCTAAAACTAGTTTCTGTAAATGTGTGATTGGTCTAAAAAGTTCTAATTATTTGGCTTTTAAATGTCCAGAAACCTAAGAAAATCAGGAACACCTGATATAGCTCTCATCTAAGGTTCATTTTCACCTTCTGTCTTGCACAACCAATTTAGTATTATACATTTAGCAGTATTAGACTCCTTACTTGTGGTTTTATAAATGAATATTCTGAAATGCTGTAAGAATTAAGTATCCAAAATCACACAATAATGGTAAAGATGAGAAATAAACTGAAGTCTCCCCAAAACCCATCAAACTACTCCACCTCCCAAGCCAAGTGAATGAGGTCATTGGCTACTTTCAAAAACTATCTCTTCAAGTATGTTTCTTAGCTTTGCTTGTATCCCATTCAAGGTACTTTTGCTTATGTTCACACACAGCACTGTACAATGCATGTGCCCATGACTGTATATCTATTTGATCAATGTTTTTAAGTTATTCAAATATGAGCCATATGGTCACTTCAAGTATAATATTATGAATTTTACAAACTAGAATTTCCCCAATATTTTTAGAATGCAATTAAATCTGTAAATTCAATGCAAAATTCCATAAGTAAATAGCACTGAAATATTTCTCCATATTAGCTAGTAAAGGGTTTCTTACAGAGTCATAACAGACCCAGCACAAATGGAATATTAAACAAGTTAGGCAGTTGACCCATTTACAAGAAAAATCATCATATTCCCAAGTCCATTCCTTCTCCTTAAAGCCTGAAATTACAACTAATAGCAAAGTCACCAGAAGTTCAGTCTTAAATTTTTTCATTTGACATAAGATTTATCAAAGAAGAACACTAGTATTAAAGAAATAGTATGTCTTCACTCTTTCAAGAAAATGGGTTTGAATTTTAAAGAAGGCCAGAGATTTTAATTACAAAGAGGAGAGCCAAATAATTTTCTAAAACAAATGAAGCAAAAAGAACAGCCAAGGAGAAAGCAAATAAAAGGCAACTAGGCCAAGAGAGAGCCAAAGGAAATCAGATGATCATAAATTCATCTAAGGCCAAAAGTGATCCATGGAAAACTGCCAAAGTCTTGAAACATTCAAGCATCAAAAGTATGTCGTAAGTGTTTCATTTTCACCGTTTGTCGATAAAGAGATTAAAGACTGATATAAAGTATTTGATTTTAAGTCAGTCAAATGGTATCTTCTGGTGACAAATCTAACTCTGAAACTGGTATAGAATTGATACCCATTTTTAACTGGGGAGGGATGTATTTTTGTTTCAGGAGAAATTCACTGATGACCCTACCCTTGGTTTTGTTGATGCTGGGATCATCTTTGTTATCCATTCACCAAAGAAAGTGCCACAGTTTGATGGTTTAGGTTTGTCGTCACCCGTGGGAATGCATGCGCGGGTAACAATCCGCCAAGTGAAGGTAAATACTGGCAAAATGTATAGTGTGAGGGAATTATGTGGGGTAATACATGCATATATATATGCATAAATAGTACTTTCACCAGAAACCCTTTTTTTCCATGCCTTTAGAACATCATTGGAAATTCCAGTTTCATTTCAGATTCTTTCCCTTTACTAGCAGGCAAATATTTAGTAAAAACTGTGAACTTACATATATGATGTATGTAAAAGCTGGGAAACTGAGCAAATCCAAGGTAACTTAAATTTCATTAGAGATGGAAAGTCTCACTGAGTGTGAGGAGACAACTAAGTTGCTCAGCTGTGTTTTCTCACTGGGACATTCTGGGGAGGATAAAAATGAAAAATAAGTGGGAAGAGCAGAAATCTTGGAGTCAGACATGTCCGCCAGATTTCCATTCGCCAGCTGCTTGCTCTGTAATTAATTAAATTTCTGAATTTCCATCTTCTGTCTGTACACTGGGGGTTGGGGGAATAACATTTCCTTTTCACTTTTATTATGAAGTTTAAATTAAATCACATAAAGAAAGCAATCACCATATCGCATGGTACATAATAGGTGCTCTATAGAGGATTTTATGTGTGTGTGTGTGTATGTGTGTGTGTGATTTTAGTTGTTCTTTTGTGGGTGAGCTGATTAATATGCTAACATATCATTTCTATAAATGATAATATTCTTTTCATATGAGTCAATTTTTAGAGCAATCACTCTATCTGAATTTATTGATTCACTACGGGTATTGAGAATTTGGGATGTATGTTAAAGAATCTCTATTATTCTTACCTTCAGAAATTTTTCAGGCTAATAGCGTAGGCAAAATAGGTAAATGTAGTCAACTAAAAAAAAAAAAAACAACAATCAAAGAGCTCTGAGAGAAAAGTAAAAATATGTATCAGCCTCTCTTCTTGGGGTGTAAAGAGGTGGATTGACTCAGATAAATCTCGTGAACCAGGTGTTTGTTTTTTATCTTAAGACAGTTCATCAAGAATACCCTTGGGGAGAATGCAACCCTAACATTAAGCTGCAGAATTTTAGTACCTACAGTACTTCCGGTTGCTTGAAGGAATGCAAAGCGCAGCACATAGAAAAGCGATGTGGATGTTTACCTTTTCTGCTTCCAGGTAAATAAAGAACAGCAGCTTTCCTCTTCTTTAATTATATTTCCCTAACTTGACAGATGGGAAGTCAACATATTTTTTTTTCCATTCTTATGAAATTCTATGCTAGAAAGTCACCCACTTGACAAATACAACCTCAACTGACAAGTTTTAACTCAGGAAATCATAGCAGAGATTTCTGGAAAAGAAAATTTTGTTAACAGAGCCAGTCACCAATTCTTATTTTCAAAATATAAAATTGAGTGCTTTCAAATATCTGAAACTGTTGATCACAGTTTTCTCTGTTTGAAAGAAAAATTAGATCATTTATATAAATCTTATGGATCCTGGTTATTTCACTGTGGGGCAACTCTTTATGTCTAGAAAAGAAACTCCATGCTCCCTTTGCATACACTTTGAAACATTCTCAGAGCTGTGGATATTTGAGACAAGCATTGAATGCGGTGGTAGAGTAGGATGGGTAAGAGCAGGACTCTGACAAAGGCTGCTCAAATCAACTCCACAATTTCTCATCTGTGTGACCTTGGAATTAACCTCTCTGTACCTCCAGTACAATAGAGAGAATAATAGTGTCCTTACTTATAGGTTTGTCATAAAGACAGAATGAGTATGTAAGTGGTTTAAACAGTACCTGGCACAGAATACATTCTATTTAAGCGTTCGATGTTTTTATATAGATTTCCTTCATTCTCCCTTCTCCAGCATATTTCTAAAAATAGTGGAACATATTAAAGGCAAAACCAGCTTGGCTTTGTAGGTTTGTCACTATGGTCTCTCTCCTCTCCTGTCCTCTCCTCTCTCTCTCTCTTTCCCTCTCTCTCTCTCTCTCTCTCTCTCTCTCTCTCTCTCACTCACACACACACACACACACACACACAAATCAATGGATAGCAGGAGAAGGATAGAAAGTAAACAAAACGAGCCAAGACCCCCCTAACTGATTGGGCAAGGCACATTCTGAGCCTGAGTTTCGTCCTTGGTAAATGGTGATTCCCACATTACAGGATTAGAGTAGGAACAAATGAGATGACAAATGTGAAAGCAATGTTAAGTTTCAAAGCTACCAATATTTTAAAATTATTATTCCCACTTAAAAATTTTTAGAACTATATAGACAGATGGAAAGAAACATAGAAATAAACAAAACATTATGCATCTTCCCAATGTATGTTTTCACTGGGTGAAGCATGTTTTTATATATTTTTTGCAAAAAGATGGATGGATGGAAAGTATTTTTGTAATTTTGTCATTTATTTTGTAAAATGTAAATTTTCTATATTTATACTTACTCTTTTTAAGGAAATGGGATAGAGTGTGACCTACAAAAGTTTTACAACTGTGTTTCTCCTACTCTTGGTAAGTGGCTTAGTTTATCTCTTTATTTTCAGGATTTATATGAAAGCCATTCAGAGGAACATAACCCATTAAATCACATATTATGAATAGTCCATAAATGAAACAAAATAGAGACTATAAGGGAGTTTTTCAATGTTCTTAAAATTAAGGACAGTAGCTTACATAGACACAAAGCCCTCTGATTTCAATATACATTTGAATTAAAGATATGTAGTGACAAAGTAATAGCAAAAGAGTATTTATTTTTATTCCTAAATTTGTATGTTTTCTTAAATTTTATACTTTTTTATAATTAAAGTAACTGGTGTTTTTTCTTATTACACAAATACAGCATGCTTGTTGTGACTAGTTTAAACATTACAGAATAGAAAAGAATCATATGCAAATTAGAAGTTACACCACTCTGAGAATTATTTAGGTGACCATCCTTATTTCATTATACACACATTAAATATAAATGCACATATAAAATTTTTATATAAATTAAATCACAACAATGCATGCCATATTTATTGGGGACAACTTCTTATTAAACAGCAAATTTTTTTTTGCTTGAATCTCTCTTATCTTAACCCCCAACCAATATTAACACTGGTATATTTTATCATAGTTTTTTCCACGTATATAGCTTCATATTTATGACTTTGAGTCATTGGCTGTTTTACTAAAATGGAATCGTATTATACAACTTTCTATGAAATTTGCTTTTCCAACCCATTATGGAAATCTATCAAAGACAACAAGAATAGGTCTAACATATTCTTTTTACTGGTGGAAAAATATTTCATGGAATGGGTATGGGTAGAAGCGATCTTATATTTTATAATAGCTGAAATGTTGAATATGAAAAAGTCATGTTACTGACCAATGGAATTGAAGTTACATTGCCAAATTTCTTGTAATTTCCTATCCTTGATGAGGGTTGGAGGGGAAGTTTGGGGGAACAAATCATGCATGCATTTCTTTAGGGAGTGTTGTGGGATAATGGGATCAGAAGACTGATGTGTGTGTGTGTGTCTGTTTGCATCTATTTGTATGAGTATAGAGTAAGAGTGGTGGTTATTACCAGTCCTCTTAAAAAACTAGAGACGCACGCAAAATCACCCTGAAGGAGAATCAGAGTTCTAGTCTGGAAATCAAGCCCAAAGTTGGTCATTAATCAAGGAGTTTGGGTAAACAAAGCATTCATAAGAAGAAAGTGTTTCAATAACAAAACCACAGGAAAACCAACAACCAGAATATCTACCAAGAGTGAGGAGCAAGGAGATTAAGCACCAGGAAGTGGTCAAAAGGAAAACTGAAGACAAATACCACTTCTCTCAGGGAATTTTCCCAGTACACTTTTGAATGGATAGCCAAGTTGTTCCACAGGGCCAAGAGAGGACAGAGGACAGAGAACCTCTGCAGCTGACTGAGAAGTCACTAAGTCCACAGAAATAAGAGACTCTAAATACCCAGCAGCATATTTCACTCCATTCTAAGTTGAAACAAGCTCAAGAGTAAGTTTAGTTTAAACCTGAGTCTTTGTCTTTCAGGATTACATTTGAATGTTCCTCTCAAAGAGACACAATGCTACACCAACAGCTTTCCATATTTCTCCTGTCCAAATGTCTGAAATTTTATGGAAATAAGCCCCAGGACATTCTGGAAAGAATTTCTTATTTCTAACAAATATCTGAATCTAGTGGCTCAATTAATTCAAGGATAACAAATCCTATGTTTTATGTTTTGTCTCCTTTGCTGTATTTATACTAAAAAATAAATAAAATATAAACACCTTTTGTTCAGAAAGTAATGATAGAGCTTATTAACCACTTTTTTCAGCACTGAAAGTGAAATGATATTTTTTTTAAAAGCTCTGTCTTCCCCACTGTGAATATCCTTTTCTCTGAATATCCTGTCCTGATTTTCATCTCAGATCTCATTGAACTTAAGGAGTTATGTACAATGGGAACACATAATTCTAGCTGCCCTGTTCCTTGTGAAGAAACAGAATACCCTGCTACTATTTCTTATTCCACTTTTCCAAATCAAAGAGCTTTGAAACATCTTTCCAGGAAGTTGAATCAAAGCCAAAACTATGTCAGGTAATGTTTTTAGTCTTATAAATTATTTGTAATTAACATGAATATTTTCTTTACTCAAAACTTTCAAAGACTCAAGAAATAAAATTTTGATCAAAGGAGGCAATGGTTCTCATCACTGAATTAACAATGAAAGCCTAGAATTTTAGAAGTAGATAAGATCATCTCTTTCATTGCCTTAGTTCAATTGTATGAAAAGTAAAACGAGGCCTCCTTGAGTAATTTGCTGATGGTCTTACCTTTATTGGCCCAACTGGCAAAAATAATAATGTTTAATATCAGTAAATAAGAATATCAGTTAATGTTTTAAAATATTTAAATTCTTTCCCTGTATATAATATAGTTTGAGTCTAATAACTATGTAAGATAGATGGGCAGAGATCATTATTTTTGTCTTATAGATGAAGAAGCTGTGACACTGTAACTAGTACAGTGTAACTGCTGCAGCCTTCTTGTCCCTAAATGTCCTATCTCCAGTGACGATAATGCCTTTTACCTTTCTAGTACAGGGAGAGTACGGACATGGAAGATTTATTTTTGCTTTCAGGAGACAAATAAGAGTCAAAATATCCTCTTCCGTTGATTGTTTCTTATGTCACTTTAATTCAAAATAATCAATATGTCAAAATGGCATATTTTGGGGTAGCATATTCTGCTCCCCTTCATTATAAGTCACTCTATAATTAATCTTATCACATAATTGACATGTAGGAACATTACGTTGTTGTGAATATTGGAGACCATTACCAGAAAAACTAAAGCAAATAACTGAACAAGTGCAGCTAGACTCAGGGGTATCTAAAACCTAGACAGAGTCAGTGGTTACAAGTGACACAGATAATTAAGAAACTGGTTTGTGCACAGGTACCAGAAAATCGAACAGTAATAAATCAGAAAACACAAATGCAGTTAGTCAGGAGAGAAGCAATGTGAAACCTTAGCAGCAATAAGATATAAAACAAAGCAACCCCTAACTTAATCATGAAGCCTGTACGTATTTCTTCTTGGACACAAACCAACCACAGATTTTAACCAATCCAAGGCCTCATGTGGCAGTTGACGAACCCTATTGAGGAGATGATAAGAAAACTAGCTTGACTGAAGCAGGTGTGTGGTAATGAACATAAGAGTAAATTGTGGCTGAATTTAGGCCAATTTCATTAGTAAAACAAATGAACTTTGTAAATTGTTCAGTTTTAACAAAATTTCATGTAAAAATTGCATAAAATTGTTTGCTGTGTGCAAAAATAATTTATTCCCCTTAATGTAGTGTTCATACTCAAACTCCTGGAAGCATTTCTTTAGTATTTTGTAAATGCAAAACAAAAAGCAAAAACAAAAACAAAAAAAACACAGTATTTCTCTGATCTCCTCACCGTTATTAAAATCCAGATTTTATTTTATAAAATTTCCTGACAGAAACAAATAATCTTGAACTTAAATCCTGAGCAATTTCACTATCATAATGAGGCATAGATTCAATTAGCCCCAAATTACTGGGTAAGTCACCTGCCTGAGAGAAGTCGAGTAAGTATCACAATATTTTTGTGGGTAATAAATTTATCTTCTCAAAAATGGAGATGGATTATGCTTGGAAATGGTTGTGAGTTTTGTGCTTAGAAAATAAAACACTATTATCAGTGTGCATGCAAATTAAGAGCACAATGGAGGACAAAATGATTGCAATATTATTAAAATTTCTAGACTTCCAAGACAACTTTATTATTTCTTCCACTTTGACAACTGTTTTATTATTTGTAAATATTACAATACTCTCTGATTATCTACTTAAACATGGTACATTATCCTGTTACCCAGGGCTAAACCAATGGAAATTAACTAAACATATTAATGATATATTTTGAATTAAGTATATTTTGAAATATTGATTTATAAAACTGTAAATAACATGGTGAGTGATTTATAGCTATCTTCCTTAGGTATATTAAAGAACACCATATAATTCTAGGAAGCACTGCTAATAAAATCCATTCTTAATGACAATTATTATTGCTAACTGAAAATAACCAGATGGTTGGTTTCCACCTTAGCTTTTAAGACAGACAAGTTAATATTTAGCCATTTATTCATTGGTTTTTCAATTTGTCCCCTTTAATTTGTCCCCTTATTTATCCATATAATAAGCACCTATTTTGTGTCAGGATTCAGAGGCGTTCTAGGCATTAGAGATACCCTGTATAAAGAAAGACAAAAACTGTGCACTATTGCACTTATTTCCATTGGTGTGAAGTTCAAGATAAAAGCCTGGGGTGGAGACTGATAGTGAGAGGGCATCCAAGACTACATAAAGTGTTATCATTTTAAAATAGTGCTTAGCCACTTTGGTCACATATAAAGATTTTTAGAAGACATTAAAAGACAGAGTCTCTAACCTAGTATATTAATGATGGAAGTAAATAACTACCATTTATTGTATACCCAATATATGCCGATTCTTTAATATATTATTTAATTTCTCCTCATCCTAACTCTTAAATCCGGACTCTAAAATCTTGACTACAGATGAGAAAACCAAGACTCAGAAAAACCATAGTGTTTCTCCAGGATCACATTAAGTTACAAAGGCCATACCAAGATTTGCATTAACATGAGACACACATTTAAATGTTTGTAAATACTCGAATCTACTCCATAGATATTTAGATTTAATGTCTTTTTACATTGTAATGCTCAGGAATGAGGCATAGAAAATTGTTGGGTCTGTAGACAAATTATTTTCCCTGAGTACCAACATGAAAAGAGTGCCTTCCAAATGACGGTATTATGATTAGTATCAAATACAATGATGGGTGTCTAATTCCACAGTAAATAACATCTGAACCAAAAATGAATATTACTTTTGTCAAATAGGAATTAACAGTAGTGCTGACAATCGAACTAGATTAACTCTGTTTTTTATCCCCAGGGAGAATCTCGTAAACATTGAAATAAACTATAGTGACCTTAACTATAAGATAACGCAGCAACAAAAAGCAGTGAGTGTGTCTGAATTACTTGGTAAGTGTTGCTTAGCTGCACCTCAATTTTTAAAAAGACTTTCTATCAGATATTTTTCTTTTGCATTTAGCTTATCAGTGGAGGAAAAGAATCAATAGTGCTTGTCATTCACCTGCCACTTAAATCTGAAACTTTTCCACTTCCTGGATACACTTTCAGCAAACCTCACAGGGGCTTTCACAAAGAAAAGACTGGTGTGCATTATCTCATATTCACACACAGCATCTTGCTTTCCCTTCAGAGAGCCACGCTCACCATGTAACTGTTATAGAGTGTTCAGCCATCCTACATTGGGGTACAGTATCAAGCATCTCAGACCTCCACACAGAACTCTACTCAGAATGAACTGACAAGAAGATTTGGAACAAGGAAAATTTGGCATTTAAGTTGCCGCCACACTCTGCGCACACTCCTGCCTCATACAATCCTTAATAAACTTAGATCTCACTGCATTTTACAGGAAGTCATATAGGAGACAGGAGAGGGTATCATAGGCAAAATGACAACAGTCAGACACTGGCCGCAGAGCCCCTGAATAGAGAGGAAACATACAAATTCCTCAAGCTCCTGGGGAAGTCTATACTTACTTCATCACACTTTACAAAAACCGCATAATCCTAAAAATGGCTCAGGGCAATGAGGAAAAGATGAATAATAGTATAATCTGTTTAAAAAGGCAGTGCAAGAGTAGTCAAATTCATAGAGACAAAAAGTAGGATGGTGGTTGCAAGGGGCTGAGGGCGGGGGAAATGAGTTATTTTTTTAAAGGTTCAGAGTTTCAGATGGGCAGATGAAAAAGTCATAAAGATAGATGGTGATGGTGGTTGCACAACAATGTGAATGTACTGAATACAAGATTGTTAAAATGGTAAATTTTATGTTATGTATATTTTACCACAGTAAAAGGCACAAACAACAAATACAAATATAGGTTTAGAAAATGTTTTAAGAAGATGGCAGTGCTGTGTTAATATATTTTAGTGTAGTGAAATATTACAAATGCTTAAAAAGAAATAGTTTGAACACGTACAGTAACAAATTGCTTAGAGATTTATGTTGATGGAAAACATCATCGCCCAATAATGCACGTGAATATCCCATTTCTACTCTTCATTCAGCACATGGAAATGAATTTGTAATTTTCTAGGATGTTTTCTGAATTTGTCTAGATTTAATATCCCCCAAAGTTTTTGAGGTATATTCTGGATAAAGCTTTATATAGGCTTTTTCTCTCTACTTTTGAAACGATTTATATAAATATTATAACCATTATTTTAAGATCCTATTGTTATTACTTTATTTATACCAAACTTAAAATCATACAATCAAGTCACCTTCATAAAATATCAATTATTATTAACTTATTAGCTTCAAATAATTTAAACTCGAGTAATGTTTCATTTGCTTTTTATGAAAAAAAACATGATTTGCTCAATTTCTTTGTTGGTTTTATTTCAGCAGATGTTGGTGGTCAACTGGGCCTATTTTGTGGGGCCAGTATAATTACCATTATAGAAATTATTGAATATGTATTCACCAATTTCTACTGGATGTGCATTTTGTTCTTGCTGAAGATACCTGAAATGACGCCAGGGGCTCCTCCACCTCAGAATCATTTGGGGAACAAAAATAAAATAGTGGAATGCTAATGTTAACTTAAGACCAAAACTTTTGCTTTTCTCTTCACAATACTTTCAGATTTATTAATAACTAACTCATTGCTGGGAAACTTCATGTAATAGTTTTGGGGAGTCAATATAATCCATTGTAAATATCTATCTCTTTACACATATTTTAGATCTTTTTGTCTGTACTTATGTATATATGTATTAATTTATATGTGGAAAAGAAACAGGCACTGTCTTTCTTTTTTCTCACAATAAATTCCCGGCACCTAAACAGTAGTAGTCACTTCATAATTTTTAAATAAGTGGATGCTTTTGTAATGAAAAAAAGACATTTGCCATGCAGGGTGTCATGCGGGGTCTCTGGTCCCGCTCCCCACATAAGAACGCAGAACATGGCGAGGCCAAAAAGGAACACCCACAGAGCAATAGATAGGGGAGTCATACCACTATATTCTCGCTGGCGGCTGGGTTGGAGACACAGGAAGCAGGAGCCACACGATCCGAAACCTGCTGTCCACTTCTCTCTGCCAACCCACCTCACTTGCTAGCTGCAATCCACTCTTGCAGGCTCAGCCACCGTCTTCTTGCTAGCCCCCATTTTCTGCATAATTTTCTGGCGTAGCCACGGCAGTTATATTAGAGGCCAATGGCTCACTGGTTACAGCTGACGGCCAACTAGGCACAGTTGATGGCCATTTACTACCTGAGCCAGCACCTTTCCATGTGAGGCCGAGAGCCTGGAAACTGCATTCCTGGCTCTGGCCCCACACGCCACCCCTACAGGGTCTCACCTCACAATCTACGCAACAAGCGTCTTCCGCGAGGGGCCCTGTGCGAGGAGTCTGGAGGTGAATGCAGTATCCTGGACACAGCCAGGGTCTCTGGGCACAGCCAGGGTTTCTCAGGGCACCACCAGGCCTTCTGGGCACAGCCAGACTTCCTGGACTTCTTAGGGTACCGCCCGTCTCCCCCGGCACAGCCAGGGCCTCTCAGGGCACTGCCACTCTCTCTGGGCACAGCCAGACTTCCTGGACTCAGCCAGGGCTCTCAGGGCACTGCCACTCTCTCTGGGCCTCTCTGGGTACTGAGCTGGAACAATAGCGACTCACAGTCAAGGTGCTTACACATTCTCCATGGCGGCCGGTGAAGACACAGGAAGCAAACATCCACCGGTTCCACTACATGGTGGTACATTCCCAAGCAGTCAAGTGGTCCATCAAATCAGGGATGGATGGCCATTCCCCATAGTCCACAGTCATTCGCCAGGGCTGTGAGCCTCACAATCTGTGCCCCCTCCGCAGGGCGAGGGCTCCAAGTCCTCCCCAAACTGGGGGTGAGGGCCTCAGCAAGCACTTCCCAACCCACAGGGCTGCAACGACCTTCGCTTTCTCCGGCCTATGCTGGTTGGGGAACCATCCACATCTTCCCACCCCTCCATGGGGGTCCAGCTCTCCAGTAGCTGCTACTCCTGGTCTTCCTGAGACTGAGTGTTCATACGCACAAACTGCTCCACCGCACTTTGGAGAGCTTTGGTAGGCACTGTATCCTGCTCTCTGCACCATGTGTCATGCAGGGTGTCATGTGGGGACATGGTGAGGCCAAAAAGGAACACCCATGGAGCCACAGATAGGGGAGTCATACCACTATATTCTCGCTGGTGGCTGGGTTGGAGACACAGGAAGCAGGAGCCACACTATCCGCAACCTGCCATCCACTTCTCTCTGCCAATCAACCTCACTTGCTAGCTGCAATCCGCTGTGCTAACTGCAATCCGCTCTTGCTAGCTCAGCCACCATCTTCTGCTAGAATAGCCATGGCAGTTATATTAGTGGCCAATGGCTCACTGGTTACAGCTGACGGCCAACTAGCCACAGCTGATGGCCATCTAATCACAGTTGATGGCCATTTACTACCCAAGTGAGCACCTTTCCACGTGAGGGCAAGAGCCTGGAAACTGCACTCCTGGCTCTGTCCCCACAACAATCTTTATTGCTAAATATATAAATTAGACCTGATAAATAAACTGTATATGAAGAGACAAGATATATTTTTTATTCAAGAAATAGTATATATAATTTGGGATTATAAAATTTCTGAGATTTTCATTTTCACTAAAATTTAACATAATTTTATTTATGTATTTATTTTGGTCTGGAGAGTTCTATTATAAACTGACTTTTGCAGGTGCAGTGACTATACCTATTTCTTACCTAGATGGGTACTTAAAATAAATCTATTTGAAAATAAAGTTAAATCTGAAGTATATTGGGAGCATATAGCGTTTGTCATTTTTTCCAAGTACCACTATGTGCTTATTTAATAGACAGAGGAAATTCAAGAGTTGCAGTGTTTTCATTACTCCTCAATCAACCTATTTTCAGCCTCTGAGCATACCCAATCAATGGTGAATTTTCCAGAGGCCTGCTCAAACACATTTAAGAAATAATCAAGTCATAGAATTCTAATCCTACATTCATTCTGTCAATTATTGCTGGGTCTTATTTCCTTTCTGGTCACATGAGAATAACTTTTAAAAATCTTATGTTGTTATTTTTTTATTATTAAATTTACTGGAGTGACAATGGTTGGTAAAATTACATAGGTTTCAAGTGTACAATTCTGTAATACATCATCTATATATCACATTGTATGCTCACCACCCAGAGTCAGTTCTCCTTCCATCACCCCTTTTCCTCTTCTACCCCCTTACCTTCTGGTAACCCCTAAACTGTTGTCTGTGTCTATGAGTTTGTTTGTTTGTCTTATTCCTTTGTTGCTTTCAGCTTTATATCCCACATACAAGTTAAGTTACGTGGTTCTCGACTTTTTCTGTCTGACTTATTTCACTTAATGTTATTTTTAAGTTTGATTGTAAGCAAGTGCTAGTGCTACAGGAAGGAGGCCAGTGTAATCTGATAGTACTCGGTCAAATTAGGAATATTTATATCTCATGACCCTGAAATGCCAATAATTGACAAACACCCTAATGCATGCCTTCATGCCTGGAATTTGACAACTGCCCCCTGGAACTCCCCAATCTTCTTTTAACAATTATCTACATGATCATATTGGCAGAATGATTTCTTAACTATTTTTTTTATCATGAAATTATTTTATCCCAAATCATTTCATAGTTTCTAATTTCTTATAACCTTCGAAAAGCTAACCATCTTATATATTCAGCATTTTTTAATTTCTTTCCCAGCATGCTTATGCTGGGCAGTTCTTTCTCTGTCCCACCCATTGATCGTGATGATTTGTTCCTCAGTATCTCTCCTTATCTTCTCTTTTATAGCAATATCCTCATTTATGAAAATTCTGAAATATTTTCCATTCTTTAAGGTTATGCCTTCTCTATTTTTGCCCTACATTCTTCAATCTTTATTGTTTTTTTTTCTGTCTAAATATAGTAAGACATTTAATCAGTATAGTATTTTTTCTTAAAATTTCTTAAACATTGTAGCAAATCAGTAGTTAAATAAGATAATTGAACACTTTACATAGAAATTAACAGAAAAATAGATATATGCAATGGCTACTTTTCTTTTTTTCTTGACGATTAAATATAATCAAAAATTGGAAAATTAAAGATAATAATGAAACAACCATGTACGTAGCATTCAGATTTAACTAATGTTGTATTTTGCCATATTTCCCTCAGATTTACACATATTGAGGCATGCTATATATATTAGTCAGAAACCTGCTTTTTCGTTTCATATGTTTTCTGTGTATTCATGCTAACACATGAAGATCTAGTTTATTTGACTGTTACACAAAATAATGTGTATATTATGATTTATTTATTCATTCCCCTCCAACTAATGCATATTTACATTGTTTCAATATTTTATCTATATCAGAGAAATGAATCACAATGAAACTCTGTGCACATTTTCTTTTGATTATGTTCCTAGAAATGAAATTGCTGGAATTTTTTGGTATATGCATCTTTACCTTAACTATATATTGCCAAATTGCTCTGTGCCATAAATGTATGATTTATATAGTCAACAGTAGCATATGAGAATTTATATTTCCCCATTATATTATACTCCCCTTTAGATTATAATGTGAGTCTTTTAAGTATTTGGTGTTTTGTTTTGTTTTCCCCAATCTGATGTGTATGCGTAGGTATCTTATTTTTGCTGTAAGAATTCAGTGGACACTAAGGGGCAGGATGGAAGTTGAGATGCTCCAGAGAACGAGAGATTATGGAAAAGTAAGAAGAAGCTGCATCAAATATATGACCAGATATCTTTGTAGCTTTGATTGGACTGGCAAAATAGTAAAGCTGTGAGGACATTGTGATACCAAGAGAGTCAATAGGGTGGGCCAGAAGTCCTAGTACTTAAACTAATCTCTTTTAACATACCAGAGCTTGTATTGTCTGGTTCTATGATAGACTAAAGTAAATAGAGGTATTGGCCAACTTCTTGGGTGGTTTTACTGTGGTGTGAGAATAGTCAAAGTGAATGTGATATTTAATGGGGGAAAGAGTGTTCTAAGTGAGAATCTACTCCAGAAAAATTGTCAGTCAATGTACTATGTTCTGACCATTCTTCTGTGGGTAGCCATCCTGAAAGATTTATTATACTTTTTCTTGTCATGAAGAAAGAAGAATAAGAAACTATGATCAGAAAAAACAAAACAAAACAAAAACAAAACAAAAAACACTTATTTAAAATCATTTAGAAAACTAATAAATTCATTTATTCAGCAAGAAGTGAAGGGTAAGACATCTAATGTAAGAACTGTTCCATCTTCTTTGCTATTTATTTTACTAAGTCATCTCATTACTAAAATTCTGAAACCTCACTGGAGCTTCACTCTTTATCTGAAGGCATAATGAAAATCAGCACGTGAGTAATTACTTTTAGATTTAAAGTGATAGAAAGTTTTCTTCTAAAAGGTAACAATAGTAGTAATGATCTCATTAGATTCAAAATTGAAATAAAAATTGAGAAATAGCAGAAACACAAGTTAGATGAAAAGGGATTTAAATCTCCAAGCCCAATTAGATTAAATTGAGACAGGTTTTTCCAGAATTATGGGCTATGAGCAAATAAGAAGACTCAGCACTGAAAAAGTTGTTCAACAATTTCCGCAATAGCATCAGGCAACTCCACAATAGTATCTGGCAACTTTTGTGCAAATCCATATTTCCATCAGCTCTTGCACATCAGCATTAAGTGACCACCTATACAAAGAAGACTGTAAGTAAACAGAGGGTTAGCTCAGATGACTCAAATGTAAACTTCAAATAACCTTTAAAATTTTCTTATGCTAATAACAAAGCACAGTACACCAATTAAATATTACTTCCATCAGTGGCCTTTAAATGTCCTGAATATATTAGTACAACTTTTTAATGCACTGGCAAAATTTCTGTGCTTTGAAGAACAAATCAAAATGCCCTTTAGACTAT
Source organism: Rhinolophus ferrumequinum (assembly GCF_004115265.2). Classification (NCBI taxonomy): domain Eukaryota; kingdom Metazoa; phylum Chordata; class Mammalia; order Chiroptera; family Rhinolophidae; genus Rhinolophus; species Rhinolophus ferrumequinum. The sequence continues at coordinate 26,127,188 of NC_046301.1, read as the reverse complement.
TCTCATCTTCTGGAGCACAAAGGGAGATTTTTTGACAACAAAATGCACTATTTCATTCTCATTTAGAGATAGATAGATGAGAAGAGAGAGAGAGAGAGAGAGAGAGAGAGAGAGAGAGAGAGAGAGAGAGAGAGAGAGAGAGAGAGAGAGAGGAGAAAACCAATATGTGATTGTTTCAAAATTCTTATTTAAAAAAAAAATACAAATTCAGAGAAGGTGAGGAGAAATCACTCTTCACACTACTGGCTATATCAAACCAGAGTTGAATCTTGCAGACCAGATTGGAAGAACTTGGATAAAGTTCTGAGATTGTGGTTGGATATAGAAAGGAAAAATAGGCTGTATAGTGCCAACTTTAGGCACAGAATGTGGGCATGATCATGCACTGGTGGTGCTCATCTTGACAGGTACAACTATTCTGGAGATCAACATGTAAGTACTTAGGCAAATGAAAAAATTAGCACCTAGCAATTTTACCCCTGGAGATATAAGTATATATGATATATATGCATATCATTCATATTTGATATTAGGCAGTATATTATATATTTCTATTATGCATATATAACATAATATATATAAAATCTCCAAAAGTAAATATATATATATATATATATATATATATATATATATATTTATTTGAATTTGAAAGTAGCTATTTGTATTTTACAAGTTCAATTCTTATTTCTTATCATATACCATCATAAACTCAATATGAATTAAGACAAATATAAGAGCACTAACCATAAAATGTATTATAAAAGAAATATGTATACAGCCTCCATATAGTTAAAAGCTTTCTATATATAAAGGCAAAGAAAAATTGCAGAGCTCAAAATGGTATGTTTAGCATCATAAAAATTCTGTATGTCAAAATGTGAGAAAGCGTTCAAGAAACTGGGAAAATATTTGCCTCAAATATGATAGAGTCCAATAATTTATAAGCAAAGAGGCCATTGTAACATTATTTACAATAATGGAAAATTAGAATTAATCCAAATATTGATGAGCAGTATTATGAGTAAGTTGTGAATCAGCTATATAATGAAATAATCATTAGTCATTAAAAACCATGACCAGGAGATAGGCAACAAGCAGTGGCAAAAAGCAAAGTTTTCATGCTTAGGGTAGCAATGCATGTTGAGTATTTTAAATATCTGTCTATTACATGGAGTTAAGGGATAACTGTGAATTGTTTCAGATTCCCCGAGACATACATTGTTTTGTTCTCATAGCCAAGAAAACTAGACAGTGCTACAAGGCCTAGTTGCTCCCAGGCCACTACACTTTTGGTTTCCGAAATGCGTCACTTGAACCTGCCATAGATTTAAGCAGGGTCAGTGCCCTCCCTGGCTGCTCTTCTTTCAAATATTTGCACAATTTCCTGTCACCATTCAAATACTATTTGCTTACGTTCCTCTCTTTGAGGCCAACATCGACTTTCATTTTCAAATGGCAAGTAACCGCACTCCCATTCTTGCCCTCCTGATCACCCTTATTCTGTTTTCTGTCTTTATCCCATAGAGTGCATCGCCTTCTGTCATTTAATTTACTTTTTTATTACAGTTATGGTTTATTGCCTGTCTCCCTCTGCTCCTAAAATGTAGGCTCCCAGGGGAAAAGGAACTCTATCCATTTGTCATTGATTGAACTCATGCTCTCAGACCAGAACCTAGCAAATCCTGTGAGCTCAATTAATATGTGTTGAATGAACAGGTAGGTCCCACTTCATCATAGTAACTGACGTACATGAGAAAAATGAACTGGATCTTGCTACTCAGTCCATCCAGCTTCTAACTGAGTGCTGATGCCTGGCTATGCTAATCTGGTTGAGAAAATCATGGTCCATCCACAAGATGAAATTTTAAACAAACAGTATATATCCACTCTACGAAAAAATTTAAAGATGCGGAAAAATGCTTACATATTATATTGAACAAAAAGGGAAGGATACAAAACTGTGTCATTTTTAAACAAACAAACAAACAAAATATATATATATATGTATATATATATATAAACCGGGAAAAATACTAAAAACACATATACAGTGTTGTTCCCTGAGCATATTTTGAGAAAAAGAAAATTTTCTATTACACTAAGTGAAGAGTAACACAGTAAGTTATTTTTAAGTATTCAAACACTATTTTATAGTGAAGGGAATCTCCTAACTGAAATTATGGGATAGTTTAATTCCAGGTATCTGTTGAGCTGTGGGGACTAATGAGTAAATATGAGTACATATAAGTCAATTTGACAAGAAGACAAGTCATCAGAATTACAGTAGATAGAAGAATGGCCCAGGTGCTATGGAAGCACAGACCTAATTTAGGATGGGAAATCAGGGAGATTTCTTCTATATTTCAGGGAGACCTTGTTAGAAACCTTAGAAAGAAACATTTTTTTAAAAACTTACCTTGGTGAGCAACCCTCATAAATAAAATGAAAATGCTAGTCGATGGAGGCAAGGTGAAGGAGAGTGAGGTAACCAGCTTTACAGAGGATTTCCTCCTATCCAGGGAGCCAGCACTTTTCGCTGATGCCTTAGGGGAAGGTTACAGTCAATGAAATTCTTTCCTTACTTATATGACCCATTGGAGCTCACTATTGGAATTAATCAGTCCTGCAACTTGAAAACTCAAGAGCCAATCTGGTTTTCAGGCAGCATATAAGCCTTCTATACTTACCGTGTTTCCCCAAAAATAACACCTAGCCGGACCATCAGCTCTAATGCATCTTTTGGAGCAAAAATTAATATAAGACCCAGTCTTATTTTACCTGGTCTTATTTTACTATTATATTATGACCGAGTCATAATATAATATAATATAACATAACATAACATAACATAACATAATATGATATATAATATATGTAATATAATATGATATAATATAATATAGGGTCTTGTATTAATTTTTGCTCCAAAAGACGCCTTAGAGCTGATGGTCCGGCTCGGTCTTATTTTCGGGGAAACACAGTAGATTACAAGTTTACCCAATTACTCTCATGACACTTCTCCTACTACATAGCATATGGGTTGTCTTCTTCTTGCCTTATGACTGCTGCCTGTGATCCACGTCAAGTTTTATCATGTTCCCCTTCTCTGCACCTGCTTTTGCCCCTTTCCTGTGCCCCAGTCCTCCAAATCCTGCTCTTCAGTGTTTGTGGTAAGATTTAGGGGCAAAACCATATTGTCTTTATACTCCTTGACCATTTGTCCAACTTGAACTTTATTACTTAACACACAGTCATCTAATAAAACACTCACAAAAACTCACCACTTGCCAGCTACTTTGCTCTCCTAGAATCTGAGAGCTCAGACCATGCTGGTGTTGAAAGCAGAGGCTCTGGCATTCGTTGCGTATATAGTTACTGGCTCTTCCACTCACACTCTGTTTGACTTTTGGCAACTTACCCAAACTTTATGTGCTGCAGTTTACCTTTTATGTAAAATTGAGGTGATAATAAGAGAGTATTTACTCAATAGGTTGCTACAAGGATTAAGCACATGCAAATTGTTTGAAAGAATGTTGGGCGTGTGGGGGCACTAGTTGTCTTTGGTGATGTTCCCCTATTGCCATCTGGTGCCATAGGTTTTGCTGTGAGTTTGAGAGGCAACAGGGGTTCTGATCACCCCTTATCTCAAGTTTTTCATACCCACTAAATTCCATTAGCAGTTACAATGCAGTACAACATTTAAGGAAATGCACATTTTTAAAAAGGAGTTTTGTAACTTTTATTATAGTGTTAACACTATTTTTAAAGGAAGTCCTTTTTTGAAAGGTCTTTACATGTCAACAAAGGCAAAGAGCTTTATTAAAGAGTATGAAAGTATTTCAAATCTCAGAAGTTGATAAATTAAAAACAACATTTGGGAAACTCACAGAGAAGGGCATGTACTCAATATGGTAGGAACATTTCCTCCCAGTAAAATCTGAAGAGTTCATACAGTTCTAGGACATTTTGTTAACAATAAATCAAGTAAAAATTGTTCATTTGTACACAAGCACGCAAAGCTTCTAGCAGCCATCTTTTGCATAATTCTTTTTTAGTTAATACTTTGATAATATTCCTGTCAAGTGCAAAAATAGTAGATTCGGTCTACAAGGAAAGAACAACTTTTAGCAAGAATACAAATAAAGGAGAAATGGAATGTGGGTGGTAACTGATTGATGAGTTAGAGCTTTATAAATAGTCTTAGCTTTGTCAAAGATAATAGGCGCTGCCTAAAGCTTTATAATTACTTCTTGTGAAAAAATGCAAAAGAATTGTCAGGTGAAAATGTAAGGTCCTTTATCATCTCACAACATGAAGTTGCTAATGTTAGTAACATAAAAAATAGGTCTAATTCCTTTTTTCTTAAATATTTTTTCTAAAAATCCCTGAGAACTCATTTTCCTTTATTACTCTTCTTATCACCATCTACATTATGTTTTAGTACATAGTGTTTAAGTGTAAAAGAAATGTTCTATTCAAAACTAGACATTATAAATTAAAATGAATAAACACTTTTGTTTATCCAATGGCCACTTTCACCTTCAACTATTCAGATACGTGTTTTTTTTTGGTTTGTTTGTTTTCTTTTTAGGAACAACAAGGTATGACTCAATGTGCTGACAAGGAGGAAACAAAACAATCAAAAATGTAAGATGACTATTCATTTTTTACGAACGATCTAATCAATTTCCTGTATATCTAGACCTGGACTGCCTAATTGTGGCAATAGCTTCATGTGAACATTGAACACTAGAAAAGTGGATGATGTTAAATTAATTAAACAAGAAGGCCATTAGACTGATATGGCTCTGATGCTGTGGCAGTGTAGATAAACAACCCCAAATCTAAGACTGTAAATGCTTCAAAGTTATGATATTGAAACCTAAGGATAAACAATAACAAACAGCCAACTAGGCTTTAAACTATAGCTAATCAATATTTTTCTTACTCTATAAAAGTCTCTCTCCCAGCTCCTGTTGGTGGAACTATTTCTAGTATGGTGCTGCCTGATTGGAGTGGATTTCTGCTCAAATAAACTCTTAAGTGGATTTTTTTATTCAAATCAACTCTTAGTTTATCTGTTAACATTAGTCTGAATTGAGATGTACTGCAAGTGTAAAATATGTACTGGATTTCAAAGTCTTAGGATGAAATAAAGAATGCAAAATGATTTATTAATAATTTTTATATGGATTACATGTTGAAATCACAGCATTTTAGGCATATTGGGTTAAATAATATATACATTTTAAAATCAATTTCACCTGTTTCTATTTTTTTAACTATGTCTACTAGACATTTTTAAATTTAAAATTTCACATGTCATATGTGACTCATTTTTATGTCTGACATTATCTTTCTATTCAACCATGCTAATTTTCTAGAAAGACAAAAAAGATACTGTGCTTTGGAGGAAAACATAGTTATTCTAATACATCAAGGAATTACAACCACCTCAATATCCTGTTGTAAACTTAAAATTGAGGATATAAAATCATTGAAAAAATATGTACCAAAAACATCACTGCACATACAAACTGACACCCTGCAAAAGGCTTTGGACTCCAGACATACTAAACTCCCAAATCTTTCCTGCCTCTAACTCTCTGAGTTACTGGCTTCTTTTGACAGACCACGAGGATTTCTTGTCAGATCCTAAATTTTAATTCTACTTACTTCCTGAGACTGATACTTTCTTCAGGCCCTGCCTTCACTTGGTCTCAGATTCCAGGACACAAACTCCTAACTCCTCCAGGACCACTACCCCCTCCCACGCAGAGTCCCAGTTGCCCAGGAGAAGAGGAATCAATAGCTGGCTCAGCCTAGGCCTTACACTGCAATGATATTTACACAAAAACAACTGAAATCCTCTTGATTATGTTATTTGTACTAACACATTCAAAACTGTGTGCGATTACAATGTCAGGTCTTGGTGTTGTGGTTGTCCAGAACTTTATGATTGCATGGATATATATCAATTATATTCAAGTTTCTTCATGTGATGCAAAAAAAAAAAACACAAACGTATTTACAGATTTTTAAATTTATTTTTGTTAAAATAATTTTCCTCAGCTTTACTGTGATATAAATGACAAATAAAAATTGCACATATTTAAGATGTGCAATATGATGTTTTGACATATATATACATTGTGAAATGATTGCCACAATGAATCTAATTAACCTAGCTACCACTTCACACATTTACCTTTTTGTGTGTGTGGTAAGAACATTTAAGTTCTACCCTTTTAGCAAATTTCAAGTGTATCACTATGATTAACTATCGTCATCTCGCTGCACATGAGGACTCCAGAACTCATTCATCTTATAACTGAAAGCTTATACCCTCTAACCAACATCTCCCACTTCCTCCAACCCTTGACCCCTAGTAACCATGCTTCTACTCTTTATGAGTTCCACTGTCTTAGATTCTACACATAAGTGAGATCATGCAATATTTGTCTATCTGTGTTTGACTTATTTCACTTAACGTAATGCCCTCAAAGTCCATCCATGTTGTCACAAATAGCAGCATTTCCTTCTTTTTAAAGGCCGAATAATACTCCATTGTGTGTGTGTGTGTGTGGGGGGGGGGGTGTGTGTGTACCACATTTTTATCCATTCAGCCACTGATGGACACTTAGATTGTTCCCATGTCTTGGCTATGGATTTCTCTTTTTAAAGGGCGGTGCTTTGTTATTACAAAATGGGCAATAAATGTCATTAGCAATAATTTTAAAAATTCTCTATGTAACACTCATTGATACTTCCTGTCTTTAATTTTTTAAGACGTTATTTTCTATTCAAAAGGATGCCTATTTAAAATAGAGGTACATTTTCTCCCCTCATTATTAGAGAATCAAAAACACAACTCTTTTATTAAGGACTTTGAACTTAGGAGACATAATTAGATAAATATTATAGGACAAATTTTTAATAGAAACACATACTTTAATACTCTTATACACTGGATTATAATCTTGATTAGTCATTCTGATTTTAGCTTGGAGTCAAAAGTCCTTACCAGGTGTTTGCCTCAGGTTTGTTTATTTCTTAGAGGTTAGCTGTAAAATCCCTCAGTTGATCTATGAGTATTTCAGTGTTCCTACATTATTAAAGAGAGCACTATTAATAGTTTAGATTGTCTTTCTAAGTATTCCCAAAAAGGCCAGGCCAAAGTCATAGCATCACTACACTGGAATTTTTACCAAAGAAATGATGGAATTTTGGAGCAAGGATTAACCTCAGCTATCATTTTGTCTAGCTCCTTTTTTTACAGAGGAAGAAACTGAATCCTAAGAAGGTAAATGACTTGTCAAAACTGCAGGGCTGGCCTTCCTGGAACTGGACTCAGGTCTTTGACTCTCTGTCCGGTGTTTACTGTGCTGGTTTTTTTTTTTTTTTTTTTTTTTAATCTACCCTATATTTCCTCTCTCTAATACAGGAGAAGTGGCAAGGAAGAATCATTTAAATACGTTTTATTGATATAAAGTAAAAGGTTGTCCAATTTTCTCATTGTAAATAACAGTACTTTCTTATTTGTACTTGATAGCTTTTAACATGAACTAGACACAACTTAGTTTGCCTATAATAATTCTATACAAATAGCTTCTATTACAAATTGCCTGTTTTAACAAATTTACAGCTTCCTACAGAAGTTGCAGGAAATATTTGGGTGAAATTCGGAACAAGATATGTGTAAAGAAATGCCATGTTACATAAATGGTCATAGTGAGGTACAAATAATTATTTTTATGACATACCTTTGATTAAAATAATTATTTAAATAATTATTAAATAATTATTTTTATGACATACCTAAGGGCTGGTGGGAGAGATGAATTCAAGGTTGAACACAGGAAGTGACAGTCATTTGGGAACCAAGATGGTGAAATGAACTTCTCTGAGCGACCCTGTGTTCTTCTCGGTTCTTTTCCAGACTTTGATTCTAAACAGCATTCTCTGCCACCCTCCAGAGGTTCCAAAAGCCATTAGTAAGGGCGGCAAAAAGAAAAACATACTTAGAGGTAGGCAGATAAGTAATTTTTTCCCCTTTAAGAATTCTGCACCCACTTCAGAGGCCAATTGCACATCCAGGTTGTCACCTGTGCTTCTGACCAAATGGTTATAGATTCAAGGTTCCCACAACCCCCTCTTTGCATTCCATTAATTTGCTAGAGGCACACAAACTCAGAGAAACATTGTACTTACTAGATTACTGTTTTATTATAAGAAAAATATAGCTCAGGAACAGCCAGATGGAAGAGATGCATAGAGCAAGGTATGGAGAAGAGATACAGAGCTTCAATGCCCTTTCCAAGAACACCACTCTCCTTGCATCTCCACAAATTCACCAGTCTGGATGTTCTCCAACCCAGTCCTTTCGGGCTTTTATGGAGGCTTCCTTACATTAGTATGAGTGATTAAATCGCTGGCCAGTGCTAAGGAATTCCATCTCTAGCCCCTCTCCCCTCCCAGGAAGTCTGAGGTGGGGGGTGGGAGGAACTGAAAGTTCCAACCCTCAGATCACACTGGAAACCAGCCCCCCTCCTTAGGTGCAATCCAAAAGCCACCATTAACATAAGAAAAGAAACCTTTGTTGCTCTCATCGCTTAGGAAATTCCAGAGGTCTAAGAAGTTTATGCCAGAAACTAGGACAGAGAGAAAAATCAAATATATATTTCTTATTATAAATTACAACATCACAATATGAAATGCTCAGAATAGGCACATCCTTAGAGACAGAAAGTAGATTAATGGTTGGTAGGAGCTGAGAGAAAAGGTTAATTGGGAGTGACTGCTAATGGTTACTGATGTCTTATTGAAGTAAGGAAAAATAGTCTGCAATTAGATGGTTATACGACCTTATGAATATACTAAAACTACTGAATTGTACACCTTGAAAGAGTGAATTTTATAGTATCTGAATTGTATCTCAATAATAATAATAATAAAAGAATCCAATAGACTCCAGAAAGCTAGAAAATAAAATTGTCAGAATACAGCAAATTTTTAATAATTGTAGAATCTAGGTAGTAGGTGTGTGGTTGTACCCTGTACAAATCTTTAACGTTTCTTTGTGTTTTACAATGCTCACCAAAAAGCGTTTGGGAAATAATTTCACAAAAACAGTAAAAAGAGAACAATAAGAACCTTTTAAGAGGATTCCATAAAGTAATTTGGAATTACTTTAAAAAGGGCCAATCAAATAATTAGTGTTCACTGAATTTAGAAATTAGGAAGATGACCTTGGGCAAAGCAAGCTCAGTGTACAGAGAACACACTACATCGGAGGATTAAACAGGAGAGAAATGGAGACACTGAGTGTAGATTACTAGAAGAGATGCAGGTCTTTGCTTCCATGACTTTAACTCATCTTTAAACTAGACCATCATAAAACCTAACTGGCCTCCCTACCTCCTCCTATTCCCACCCTACCCGGTCCTCTCGTCTCTCATTCTCTAAGTATTCTTTCTGTATCTTGAATATGTCTCATCACTACAAATACCACATTTTTATTATATGTAGATGTAATCTTTCACCCTTAAAAGATTGTGAGGAGTTCAAGAGCTGATGTCATTGCATTATTTATCTGTGTACCCCCTCCCCACCCCCAGTCTAGACTTGTTTCTGTCATTTTGTTGGTATTAAAGAAAAGTAGCATTTGAGGATATGCTTATCTAACGGGAGCCATTAAACTTTATAATAGCAGTGAATTGAAATTCACTTAAAGGTTGATCAGGTAAAATCATAAAATGTATTTAGCATTAATAAAATGACAACATATCATTTTCGTTGAAGTAAAAACTGTCTAGAGATAAGTGGAAAAAAATAATTTATTGCAGATTGTTTTACACATTAACAAGGAACATTTATACATATATATTGATGTGTTGATATGAAACACTAAATTTAAAGACAAACATTTTTACACAAAAGTAGTGGCACTATATTTTATAAAGAGAGATATTAATAAATTATCAGAGACATTTAAGAACAACAGGCCAATTATTCCAATGGGAATGCATTCTATGTCGAAATTAGTTTAAACTAAGTTTTCCAAACATGATGCTCTGGATATAATCACATTCTTCTAAGCTAAGAAAAAGCAGCTCATTTCTGGGAATAAAAGTCCACTCTGATTAACAGAATGTCCCCACAGTGCTTCCAGCTTTTTTCTAGGATGTGGTTAGTCCCTATCATGGATCCCAAGCTAATGTAATAGCTAAATGGGGAACAGTGCCGCTTTCTGTAACAGCTGCATGTAGTTAATGAGATTTAATACAAGGGATACAATAAAAATGATAGCATTTTAGAGGAATTATAATTGTCACATGATGTGAATGAGCAACCAAATATTTTAATGACAGAAATGTGTATTCTGCATTTCTGAAGGGAAATTAGCACACTTCAAAATAGTCACTATTTTCTTAGCATGGGAGTCTGAAAATAAACCACGTTTGCCCCTAAAACTTAGAATTCACTTCTTTAGAAAATCATTTCTATAATGCTATACACCAAGACGATATAAAGTTTGTTATATGTTATAGTCATTAAAATATACATATGCATACATATATGTGGAACACGAAACAGATTTGGTAAACCATGGTCTGTATACACATGGCCAAATGCTGTTCAGTTTCATTTAATTCGATTCAACAAATATTTATTGGGTGCCTACTACTTGCTAATTACCCTGTTAGGTAATGCTTGTAGTAGATTTTAAGACACATGAAGCGCATATCGTCCACATCTAAAGCCAAACTTTAGATAATATATTAAACCTTGTAAAGAATCAAAAGCAGAGCTAAAGTTGAATAATGAATAGTGAAAGATATACCTAGGAGAAAAGCTTGGGATAATTGAAAAGGACGAAGCAAAATTCTGTATCCATAGGTAACAATTGCTCGCCTTGCTGTGTGTTAGGATAACCAGAACCTAATCTCAGTCTCCTTCCTGCCACAGTCCAAGATTCAGTTATCATCTTGCTTTGTTTCCTTAAAAAGTAGAAGAAACAAGGGATTAATTTTCAGAGATGATAAAGATTGTAGTACTCTCGATTTTTTTCTTTTTTTCTACAAGACTGTGATCTGCATTTATATCTAGTCTTTCTAAATTATTCCCCCCATAACTGCTGAAACAGGGCCACCCAACTAAAATGACCAACACTTGACATACAGTTTATCAGAAGAACCTTAGTAAGCGTGTCAAACCCATAAGTAAATTATTGAAAGTTAAAACAGCTGAATGAAGATAAATATTTTAAAACTTGGCATTCCTTTCCTTTTGGGATTTGTTAAACTGTAACAGCATTTTTAGGGAATGGTACGCATACAGGAAAAAAATATAATCAAGTAGTCTCACATTCTCAAAAGAATCAACACATCAATAGGGGAACAAAGTGTCAAAGTTGTTGTTGACGCAACACATTGCGAGTGGGAAAAGGCTGGGCATGACCTGTGTATACAAGCCCTCAGACACTCAGCCACAGGGTTCCGGTTTGGAGCCCTGATGTTCTGAGACCTGCGGGAGCACATGGCTTCTGACTGGAGTACAACCATCATAAGTACTAGCATGAACCAAAAGCTTCTCCACAGAATCACTTGGATTCTGGGAAATTAGAAATCACTCTTCTCGCTAGGAAAAACACACAAGGGACCAGGACTTCCAAAGATCCCCAAACACTTCACAGGAAGATAGTTTGGCCCTTCAAAGGATCTGAAGCTTCATGGTGAAGAAATACTAATGGTGATCGCAGAACACCTGATGGAGCTGAGGGCTGAACGCCAGGGGAGTCCCTCACAGCCCACTCGCCTCAACTGAGTTTGGGCCAGATTATGGAGGGAGAACAAAAACACAGGCTTTCTCCAGCTAGTGTTTTTGGTTCGAATTTCATGAGTGGACAAAAGCTGGCAACCATAAAGTATCCGCTAAGAACTGGCTCATTAATTGTGCAGTATTTCTGCAGTTTTACTTAAGCGTTCATTTCTGTAAGCAAGAATGCTTTTCCAATGAAACACATTTTCAATGATTATGATTTAGCTCTCATATGTATAGATTGTCTTGAAGAAAAGAAGTAGGCTCTGATTGATCATACCTCCGTTCCTGCATTTTTTCTGGATAGAAACCAAACTTGCATTGGCTCTTTCTTGCCCTTCATGGACACTGGGCCTCTGTGCTCCAGCTGGAACTGCGGGTCTGAATTTTCTGGCATCATGAGACATCTGAAAATCAAGGGATAGGGAGTGGGGAGAGACGTACGGACAATGGGTGCATGGAGAAAGCGACATGTACGACGGATAAATCAATGCAGCCCAGAGAGACACTAACATTGTATTGACAGGTAACTCAAGGTTTTAGGCACAATGGACATCTCAGGAATTCCTAAGATACTATGGAATCTTTTGCAGTGTCAATAATGACAAAATCTTCTCAAATAAAAAATAAACAATCCTGAGGGCAGGGGTGGTTAACTGCTTCAAGGTAACAAAAATCATTGACACCACAGGCAAAAAGACATTTTCCTTGCAAATCAATAAACACCAAAACATGTTCTCTTACCGGTATGTATATTCAGACACATTTATTTTTCCTTTTTCTCCAGTGGTTTCTGTTCTGCTTGTGAGGTTGACGGTGTTTCCAAACAGACAATACCGAGGCATCCTCTGTCCAATGACACCTGTAACTACCTCACCAGTATGTATCCCTATTGTTATCTGCAGAAATCAAAGCTTTGCTTTAATAATGTCAATCCCTAGTACACTAATATGGGCTCATTTTATATTACAGAATAATGTAGAGTCATCATATAAAAATCAGAAGAATTCTCGAGAAAAACTGCAAGTATATATTACAGACAAAATCAAAACCTTCACAAAATCTGTTTCCCAAGAGAAATAGTCCTTTCCTGAAGTCTGAAGATTTCAAAGATGTGAATCTGGCAACTTACATGAGACATAGGAAAGAGATTTTTAAAAAATAAACCAGACAGGATAGGCGGTTTCATCTCATTCTCATGACTTTCAGTACGTGAAACAGACGAGCTGATTTCGATAGTTGGAGAGATTGGCTATCTCCGTGAAAGAATGCAATACAACGGGCTCAATAAAATAGTACAATGTTTCTTGTGAAGATGCTCTTCCTATACACCATTAATGACTGTCTGGTCAAGAGTACGAATCAGTTGTCCACAGAGGTCTACTACCACTATTATTATATTTACTTTATTTACTAACCTGAACAGATGCACCATCTACTTGAACCTGACCAGCAATTTCCATCATGTCCAAAGCCAGGTGGCAAATGGATCGTGCGTGGTGGATGCATGGTTCTGGTAAACCACTCACTGTCATGTACTTATCACCAACAGTCTCCACCTAACACATAGGTAGATGTTGGTTAGCATAAACAAGACTATTTCATTTGCTGCCCCTATACAAAAATATTTGTCAAAGGCTTTCAGTAACTTTAAACTATCTTCTCCCTTAATTCTCTAAAAATTGTAAGGCGTTCAACCCCAAGATGAAACCTTGTAAACATTTGAAATTTACACACATGGCTCTTGAGGTCTTTGATTACAGGCAGATATAGACATAGTATTCTTTTTCGTCTTGCAAGTTCTGGTTTCTCACCTCAGATACCCTTATAATTCAGTAGAACAATGTATTGCCTTGTTTCACCCTAAAACAGTGATGCTTTCATGGCACAAGAGCCGCTGCCTGAAGTTCAATGATTTATCATGGTCATTAACCATTTATTTTTATGATGTGCTCACCAAGTGTTACACTGTACCTTGGAAAAACGACTAAAATAAATAGTTCTTGTGGCACTTATATTACTCCAGATGCCTGGAGATGGTTTAGTTAACATTCTTTCCTTTATGAAGCAATATTCCACTGACTTCATTTTTCCAATATTATATATTTTTTTCTAATTGAAACCAAAGGCAGAAATGCTTTGTAAATGTTTATCTTCAAGTTGATATTATCTAAAATTCCAGCCCCTTTCTCATGTTCCACGACTTCTTTACCGTAAAAAGCATTTATGTATTTCAGTAAGCATGTCTTTTACAGAACACTAAAATGAATGCCATGTTTATATTATGTGTGATAAGCAACCAGCACAGATGCGTGAATGTAAGTGCAAAAAAAGCTGCTGAACATTTCACTTCAACTAGGGCGTCATCTGCTCCATTCATCTTGGTTACAAGGAAGAGAACCTTTTAGAAGAAGTGGATCTTTAAGATAATGATAAATATTGAATACATGGGGGCCTTCCTATATACTGAAGCTCCATCCAGAGAACGCTGACTGCAGTGCCTCTGGAGGGAGGTGTCTGAACGGCACTGCATTACCTGGTGGTCAGGACTTGCCTTATAAACAAATGGATTTTTCCGGGAATCAGTCAGGGTGTCAAATCTGGTATACAGGTCATTGAGGAGGTTTACAATCTTCATGGCCCCTTCTCCAGACGCATGCTTGCTGCAGAAAGCATTGAAGCCCACGATGCCACTGAAGAGGATGGTCACATTGTCATATCTTTTTGCAGGCACTGGACGCTTGTGTCTCAGTTCATTGGCCACGGATGGAGGAAGGACAGAGTACAGCAACCTATTCGGTGGGATTCGGAAAAAGTCATGGTAAGAAATGCTGGGAATAGTTGTAGTGCTTCACCTGGCCATTTCCTAGAACGTCAATGTCATTCGTACTGTAAAGGCCTGGATTTTTATAGGACACCTTCTAAAATTAGTAGTAAATGTTAGCCATACTAATAAGTGAAAAATAAGACATATAGACAACATAAATCATTTGTCTGTTTTAATCACATAAAACGTCCCCAAGGCCAAACCAATTCATAGCAAATCAAAATAAGTGAAACAAACATATAGACAAAGGACTGCAATAGGAAGTCAAAGTTTGGATTGGTAGTCCTGTAATCTGACCCTCCTGTTATGATATCACAATATGGAATTCGTCATTACCAGCACTTAAAACACTGTATATAAAAAAACAAAAAAAAAACAAAAAAAAAAAACACTGAATATAAATAGCACAATGTCAGGAGCATGGTTATTTCTCAGGAGTAAGAAACGTATCCCAATTGTTGCAAAGTAGTATTGAAAGAAGCACATTTCTCTCCAGTCTCATGCATGCTTCACTCTTCTGTGGAAGAAACTAGTAAGACGGGAGGAAATTGGTCTAGACGAGAAAAGATTTCCTTCTATAGGCAACACTGAGACTACTACAATGGCATCAGGGATCGTCCTGAGGGGACACGTGCGGTAAACGCAACAGGAGAAGGATGGCTACTGATGGATTTAAGGGAGAGAAGCAGAAAAAGGGAGACCTAAGGGCTCTTGGCATCAGGACTTAGAGGAACAAATTATGCCTCCTCCTTTTTTCCTCTCTATAGCCAGAGAAAGTTAATGTGCAGATAAAGCCGAGCTCTCATTATTTTCCCTAACTTTAGTGGAATTTCCCCATACTTTCATTCTTAACTTTTAAACAATTTATAA
Organism: Rhinolophus ferrumequinum; assembly: GCF_004115265.2. NCBI lineage: Eukaryota > Metazoa > Chordata > Mammalia > Chiroptera > Rhinolophidae > Rhinolophus > Rhinolophus ferrumequinum. Next base: position 26,111,671 of record NC_046301.1, on the reverse strand, counting down.
AATATTTTAAAGCTATGTTCGAATTTTAAAATGTGAACAGAACTTCTGAGCACAAAAGAAAATCAATAGTGAATGGTTTATAATTAAATCATCTTGGTAAACAAATATCTACAAACAAAACATAACCTAGTTGGTTTTCTAACGTGGCAGCCAGAGCAGGACACTGAGTAACTTACAAACCCATATGACTTTGAACCTGGGTCCTAAGTACTATCTTAGAAGCGCCACAAAATGTGATATTGTTCATGGATAAAGTTGTAACACATCCCAATACAACAGACAGTTTGAGTTGTTTTTCAAGCAGTGGGAGGAATTTCAGCTGCTTGCCCCATATATTTTCTGAAATTTGCAAAATACCTGGGTAGATTAAGGGGGTCAGTTTAGGACCATGAGGAATGTTAAGTGGTCAAAAGAAACTAAACACAGCTTTCAGCTTCAGTTTACAAAGACCAAAACAAGTGAATTAAAAAGCTATGGATACTTATGGAGGCTGGGAGCAGGGGAGATCTCGGCCTCAGGGGAGATCCCAGGACACTGGATCCCACTGTTTTCCCAGCACTTCAACCTTCCCCAGAAGGTCCTCCACAAAATGGTTTGATCAAAAAATATACAGAGAGTGCCAAGAAACTGTATACACATTTTAAGAAAGGAAAAAGCTGTATTAAAGTTGTAATACTCAATATATACTGATAACAAAAGATGAATACAAGTCACGCAGTCACGTTTGACTTCTGCGATTACAAGAGGTGCTCAAAGTTTTACCGTCAGTGTAATTAAAATACAGTTTTTTCCTTTCTTAAAATGTGTATCTATGCTATTAAATAGTTAACTGATGTGTTTCTGTGTGGGCACAGCATCCATCCATGGGCAACTCTGTATGTATCAGTGCAAGAAAAGTATAGAGAATAATGCAATTACCACTATTCTGAGTGTTCAACTAGAGTGGAAGTAAAGCACATCCCTTCTGGAAGTAAAGCAGATCAGTTCAATTCTCCAAAAAGATAACTTCCTATAATATAAATGTGAAAAATGAACACACAAGACCCTGGGTAAAATATCTTATGAGTGTCAGTTACTTAGTCCTTTTAATATATGCAAGCAAGGCCAAGTAGTGTGCACAGTGTGTATTTGTTTCAATGAGTTACTTGAAAATGCACCATTATCTTTAATGTTACTTGCCCAATATTTCATAATTTGATCTACCACTCATAGCAAAACAATAGTTTTATGTTTTGATGTTTTTTGCTAATGTTTGTCTTTACAGATATAATTGTTGTCATTACAGATGACATTACCATTTGTCAGATTCATACCAGCCAAGCCATAAAATAACTCAGAGTCCAAGAAAAGAAATCTTTTCAAATATAATGGCCAACCCTAAGTTCAGTGCTCAGTGTAACCCTCAGCACTTGGCCAACCTCTGGCACACAGAGGGTGCTCGGTACATATTTCTTGTGTACAGGAATGAATGAATGAATGAATGAATGAATGAATGGATAGTCGGACTTGATGCATTTGAATTATCCTAATGATTTTCAGAGAGATGTACTGGCATATATTCCTTCAGTTCAGTTTGCAAAAATAGAAGACACATTCCCACTACCATTAAGACTGATTTATGTCTGTATGCATAATTTCATTTTAAGTGCTGTGGAAGAGTTAATCTACTACTCCAGAATACAATGGCATCCGTAACTTTTCAGTCTGATTCTCAATCTTCACTATAGTACAGTCACAAGATACCATGCCTAACAATTGTGCCCTTCTTTAACCACAAGCTGACATACTTACGTGTCTGTCTTTTTCTTTTCATCTTCCAGGGCTCTTAACGTGAGCTGCAGCCTGTCTGTCAGGATTTCCAGTTCTTGAGTCAGTTTGTATTCCTCTCTGAATTGTTCTCCCAAAAGAACGAGATCGCGCGTGGCATCGTGCAGGGGGATGTCACTTAGATACAGACCTCTCCTTGTCAAATCGTCCAGATTCATCACACTGTTTGCACAGAGAGATGAGGTGACATCAGTCCAACTTGTCCACATCACAACACCAACCTTGATTACTGTCAGGGAATATAATCCTACCATCTCCTACCATTCTAAAGCTTCTCAGGCTGAAGAAAAAAAAATTTTGGACAATCTCGTGAAGACTGTGACTCTGTTCTTTTAGAGATTTAAAAATCTATCAAAGAGCCATGAATTTAAAATGTGTTTTTGTCAAATTGCATTTTCTGATGCCATCAGCCTAAATTGAAAGATAAGGTAGAATATGAAACCTGCTCAGGTTTTTAACACAAGGCTGTGCTTCATTAGTTTTTCCTCATTATCAAGAGATGAAGAAAAATTTATCTTTACTCTCTTTAACAGAGACAATTGTGTTTCTTTTGAGTTCATTTCTGCCTTATGAATTCCATGACTCTTGCGACTGGTTGCTTTTCTCTCTAAACATGAAGATTAAAAGTTTACAACCAGACTTATGATCCATCTTCAATAAGCATTTTATGTCTTTACAACTTTCTGACATATATTTGTATACTACTCTTACTTCTGGTTCTAATTTCTTCTATTTTCTTTGACAAATCTTTCTCATTTATTTGAAACAATACTTAAACTTTCTAAATTTCATCTTTGCAACTTGAGCCATTTTTAGAACAATATAATAATGCTTATCGACTCAGTGAAGCTCTGATAAGTAAAAAGTTGCTTTTGAAAAATGTATTCTTTGGTGAAAATGCCTGACAGCTATATTATTGGTATGATTTTTTTAAATGCAAAGTAATTACTTCTGGGTCTTCACAATAATCGTTTTTCTAAAATGACCTAATTGAGTTGAGGTTTAATTGAAGAATTTTGGATTAATGAAATGTCTCTCTATAATATATTCTCAATAGAAAAATCCATAAATCAAAGCAAAAATTAGCATACTGATATAGAAAAATAAAATGATCAAAGAGTTTACTAATGAAGCACATTGTCACCTTACATTTTGTTAAAATGCATATGTAAATTAAAGCTCACTTGCAGAAATAGACCCCTCTGGAAAGGGGCCAGATCGTCTGCCAAGTGGTATACAAGACCTGCCCACGAGCAGAGAAAAAATTATAGGCTTAAAATAAAAATGCTCATATTCAGTTAGAAAACTTAAATCATGTCTCATTCTTTTAAAAATTATTATTTTAATAAACTATTAACATTTTTCTAAATTTAAACTAATCATCTTGAAATTATTTTTCAAATCAAAATGCTTTTAGTTGACCCCTTTTTGTTTTTTTTTAAATGTGAGTACAAATCTTCTACACTCATCAACTGGTACCATATGACAATCTGCAAATGTGTCTCTATGTGACAAATTTCTGCATATAGTAATTAACAAACAGACTTCAAATTTTCTGTTTCTGTTTCCGAAGAAAGCTTTATCGCCATAAACAGAAATTGTGTCTATTGAAAAGCTGTCATTATACTAAAGCTCTACTTGGAAAGAGGCAGAAGGAAAAAAACACTTCTTGATGGCAGATGAAGATATAATTGACCAATGGAGGTTATTAACAAAAAAGTAAGTTTATATTCCTTAATCGTGTCTCTTTTATTTTCATGATGTATATTCTTAGGAAAAAAGTCATCACTAATCTTATACAGACTAAATACTGTATTAATAATATTAAAGGAAGTTGTTACAAAGTTCATTAGATTTTTCAGAAATTTTGATGGTAAATTTAAGTGAAAAATAATCAAAGTAGACTTTAAATTAAATTTTGAGTCAATAGGCCACCAAAACATGCTTTCTCGAGTATGTTATTAAATAACGTGTAAACATTTTGTTTATATAAAGTTAAAAATATACAAAATATCATTTAACAACAAGTTCCACAGTTATCTTCTATTGTTTTAAAGCAAATTTTGATATATTTTTTGTATTCTGAATTCTCACGCATCTTTTGTTAAAATGCTTTGTCAAATTGGAACAACACCAACTTACAGTTTTACTCCCCTCTCCTGTTAATTGCAAATAACATAATTTCAACTTAATAATGTATTTTGAATAGTGTATCCTGACTGAAATAGCTAAATATTTTTTAATACAAAATAGTTGAAATCCAGAAATAATTTGAAAAGTCATTTGGTGCCAGCTATACCTGTGTATTAATGCCACCAAATTAGATGCTTTCTGAATTGCTTTTCTACAGGATGCCTCTTTGGAAGGTACAAAGTTAGAGAATCAGCTAACTGCAGATTAGGTGTAACATGATCTAATGGCATAAACACTCAGCGCATAGTTCAAGACATGGCAAATAAAACAGAATGCATGCTTTCTTCTGAGTTTCTTACAAATGTTAAATAACACTAACCTTGTTACAGAGAGGTATACCACAAGACTTGTAAAATCTAATTACACTTTAGAATATATAGACACGATTGAATAAAATGTCATTGAATTCCTTCATACCTATAACCACTGTAATTAATCTAAAAATCCTTACCTTGGTGAGCACAGAAAAAGTATGCTATCCGCTTCAGGTAAGTAGATCATTTGACCTTTGAGACGTAAACAGCTGATCTCAGTCCCCGTCAGTTCATCCTCACACTCTAATTTCTCTACATCCAACAACCCTTCCTTGAAAAGGCAAGACATAACCGTTAATAACTAGCACCTTTCTTCCTACCTAACAATTCAGCAAAAAGAAGGACATGCAGCCTTTACTTCCCACCAAACCATCAGGGAGAATAAGTGTACCAGTTAGAACAGGGGAAGGCATTTCACCAGAATTTGGCCAGGGAATAAGCATAGTAGCTCCCTTACAATCACTGCAGAAAAGTGACTTGACTATCTCCTTTGAACCCAGAAAGCGTAGTTGTAGCACTGTTAACATATTTATTTAAAGCCTCAATGAATCTTATTTCTGATTTTCCAGTATGGCTACAACATATAACACCAAGCTTCCTCAAAAAATAAACCAACTCCCCACCCCTTCATTTGTAGAGCAGTAGTTAGTTCCAAATACTTAAGTATGTGTACGTAAGACCTTTGGGAGGGTTGTTGGAAGGATGTGTACGCTAGAACATATTTGCTGTATCAATCCCAAAGACAGAAACTGTGAGATCTGGGTACTACATAAATTATCAACTGAATGAATATTTTATCACTTTTGCTTTCCCACAAGAATAGCACCAAGAATATTGGACACTTTAAGAAAGTGAATGAAGTTTTTCTTTAAAAATAATATGTTTATCAGCTCTGATTTCTAAAATGGGACATTGTAGTTGTGTAGGAAGTAAAAAATGTTGGTTTAATATGTAACACTGGGCTGTGCCATCAAGGCATTCTCAACAGTTACTTTTGTTAATTCTGATTAGATGACAGAGTTCCATTGTGTCTCAGGCAAACCAAAAATAATAATATTGCCTTTGAAATACGGCTCCCTTAGAGGTTTGGCTTTGATTTCATTATACCTCCTCCATCTTATAGAATATCACAGTAACTACTTTTTCCTTCGGAACACTTTGAATATGTAACATACCTTGTTACTCACATTTATTGAAATATCTTAATTACCTTGCTTCTCAATACGAAAACTGTATTGATGTGTGAAAGGATACCATGGAAACTAATGTCAATATGAGGACGGACCAGAGAGAAGACAGACAAAAGGCTGCAATTGCCAGGCTGGAGCTAAAATGTAGATAAAAAGAAAAGAACACTTAATTATTCAAAATACTTTTGATGATTTGATATCATTAGATTAAACCAGCTCAATGTATAGTAATACATTATTTTGTAGAAAAGTTACCTCAACTATGGACTCATATCTTGACTTGTGCAAGTTGATGATTAAATAGACATCAAATAGTTTCATGTACATAAAACCTAATGTGGATTCAGATGACTAATAGTCCAATATAAGCTAAGAAATAAGAGAAGCATTTTCAAAGAAGAAAGAATGGAAAGGTATCTTTTAAAATGTAGCATGAGGTGTGAAATACCTATGGCTTAAAATGAAACTGAAACATCAAAACCACCAGCAAACACTCACAGTTTATCAAGAGATCGTTAATAATAATAATAATAATAATAATAATAATAATAATAATGGGTGGCTTATAACAGACAAGGGACTAGACTTCGAGTTCTTCTCGTGCTCTCTATCCTCACTCTGTATAACAAAGAGAAAATAGGCAGAGAGGGGCAAAGCAACACAATTCATGTCATACAATGAGGGAGAGGCAGAGCCTGCACAGGAGCCCCGTACACCATTCTGCTTCCAGATTTATAAGTTTATGCCTGATCCTATTTGGGCTAATTCTGAATTATCAAGTCTCTTTAATTATAAGCAAAAATTATCTTTAGAGAGCTGTCGTGTACAACTCCAAAAGTTAGTAACTGGCAAGCAGAAAGGAAGGGTTTTACAAATGGGTTTGAATAATGCAAATCAAATGTGACTTCTCATCATCACCCCAACTGTTGTCCTTTGATACTTTTTCTACTAAACCCCATGATAATCTCTATCGTTTTCCTCTTTGGTATTTTTTCAATTCTCTTATTTTCCCTGCAAATGTCAAAAGTCGATTTGGAAGCTATTTTCAGACGGTAGATATCCAATGAATATTTATTCAATGAATGAATGAGTGAAAGTTGATTGTTACTAGAATGCTATCCATTTTCTCATGTAATAAATAGTATGGCATTCCCAGTGCACTGTAAGTGAGTAAAACAGAAAAAACATTAATAAATAGCTGTCCTAGGGAAAGTCACAGTATGCTCAAATCCACTAATCTCACGTTTAAACAACTTCTGTGGTATATGATACGCTGCACCTTACCTAATACACAGTCACAGGATTAAAAGAATTAATAAATCACCCTAACAATTGTGTCGTTAGGGCCTTTTGTCTCAGGCTCCAAGCAAGTGTGATGTCAGTTTACCTGGGGAAGCACTCTGTATATGGCATTGCCACACTGAGTGACCACTAGGTCCCGGTCAAATATTATGTGAAAAGGAAAAGCTTTGCAGAAGGTATATGGGCTGATGCGTGATTCCTGGGTACCATTTTCTTCAAATCTGTCAAGATCTTCATAAAAATCCTCTTCTTTAGATTCTTTTTCTTCAATTAAAAATTGAGTATGATCACATTCTTCATTTCTTTGCTGAATGACCTGGATGTCGAGGTGGGAAATGGTGTTAACTGTATGCGTTTCAATTGATTTACAGTACCGAAATACCTAAGAAGCTGGTTATAGAATTGCATTTAGAGAGTTCATTCTAAATTTTTAATATATGCAAATACTACACATGCCTAAAATAGCAACTATGTTTAGACATGTATTTATGAAATTTGCAGGCTGAAAAATTATTCATAGTAATATTGCAAATCTGGTATCAGTCCCTTAACAGCCCATATAGACTCTGGCAGAATTGGGAGCAAAGCACCCTCTTATCCTGGTGAGCTTCTCCCCCTCAGCCAGCACACTGTGAATGATCTATAAACCATTCAAAGAAGCACCACTTAACATGTGGAAAAAAAAAAAATAAGATATTTACAAACGGAGGGAAATGAAATGATAATCATATTTTCAAATACATGCAATTTCACTTTTTATCCATCAATTGGCAAGTATATAAAATTACAATACCAAATTGGGTAGGATACAGAAAAAGTCATCTCAAACACCACTAGTGGGAAAGTAGTTTGATCAATCTTCCTGAAGGATATATTGATAATATGTATAAAAAGTCCTTTAAAATTATACATTCTTTGATTTTATTCCAAATCTAGGAATTCATCCAAAGGAAGTAAGCATAATTGTGAGCAAAGCTCTATATTTAAAGAAATAATTATATTTCTAAAACTTCCACTAAGCATTTCTGTAATCTCTAAATAACCACATTTCTATAGTTAAAACTATATTTAAACTGAAACTGCGTTTCTAAAATACTATCCACAGGCACATACATTATTAAGGTATAGAAAAGCTTTTTGTTTTTCTTTTGAGTTCAAGAAATTACAAGCAACACGTCCTCCTATAAGGGGAAAAATTCTATCTCAACTGCAGCCTGATCCAAATGGGAAATGGTTGGGGCAATATTTCTTCAGATACAGCTAAATGAAGATAAAATGTTTCTCTTTCTTCACTTTTTTGTTCAGGAATTCACTGCAGCATTTTCTGAGACTTAAGAGTAAATCACAGTTAACAAGGACATTATTTGTACATATTCTTTCAGATATATTTTCCTGGTGAAAATAGGATTTAACTACTATAACTGTCACACTCATCTACTACATTGGGTAAAGATTTGTATTCTGACTTACAATTTAAAAATTCTGCGCCATTAAGGTTGATTTTCCTAAAGTCTCATAAAACGAACAAAACAGAGTCAATCTTAAAATTCAGGCCTAATTTTGATGTTCTGCTCTGCTTCCATTTTAGCTACAAGAACTGAATTACATGCAATCTAAATTTACTAATTAATTCCTTAGTTCTACTCTTTGGCTTTAATTAAATTGGCAAAACAAACTGCTTTTCTGACCATATTTTTAATCTATCCTTGGCATATTCCTTCACGACATGGTGTAATATTTCTAAAGTTGATAAATTGTCTAGTAGCTCTGGACCTGTTAAGTATAAGAATACTTCAGGAAATTAAAACGGTGCCTTTGAAAAAAATTAAACATACAAAATATAATTATCAAATGTAAATATCTCAAAAGTCTATTTGGAGTACTTAAAAAATGAAAGCCACAAGATAACCCAAATATTGAATAAAACGAACCCCACAATTAAGTAAAAACTTGAATTTTATATAAAGTATGCTAATGCTGTTACCCTCCCATACCAAAGACTCTGAATACCCCAGCAACTGAAATTTCCATCTGTGCCCTAATTCATGTTTCTTTCCCGAAGTTTTCATTACCTGCTCCCTGCTCAGCGTGGCTAAGTGAAAAACACCCAGGAGCAGACACAGTATGCATAAACACCCTGATATCGGCTCACTTAGTATAGATGTGTTAGTTTGGTGTCAGGATCAAAGATTGTAAATAAAAGACATATAAGATTTTGATTAAATTCTAGTGAGAGTCCTAATTATGGAAGAATTTCTATCCTTTACCCAAGGTTTTAATTTGTAAATCTCTGGATTTGATAATGTCATGTTACACATGGTCCCACGCTCTAGTTGTAGAAAAACTAAGGATGCACTTGGGAATCACCAACCAGTGTCATGTAAGAATTGACACCAACTCCTAAAGGAAAGCAAACCATGAAATCTCACGTGCTATTACTAGATTAAATATATGGAATACTTTTCCAGTGTAACTAATGTAAATGTTACAATTTTTATTTGTATAGTATTGTACTTAAAATTTAAGCTTCCCATATGTTAGAACATAAGTATGATATGAAGGACTGTCATAAAGAAAGAAAGCTGAAATAGAATATCCCTTCTCCCACTTTTCTCAAACGTGGGGCCACCGAAAAATGACGCTTTGGGCTGAATATGCTGGGCACACAAAAAGCATCTGACTGGGTGAGACTATCTGGGTCAGAAATAGAGAAAAATTATGGTTCTCTTTATTGCATAATTGTTGTGTCAATACCTTGAAATTATCACTAAAAACCGACAGTATGTATTATCAATACCAACACATTTTTCAAGTATTGAGATCTGGCTCCTTTCACCAAGTAATCTAATTTTTAAAAAAGCAAAACTTTTAGTTCACAAAATGAAATACTTCAATTACATTTCAGGGATGGACAGAAAAAAAAAAATCCACCAAGAAGCAATAAACAGTAAGATAATATCTAATTTCACATTATCTTATAATTTGACTGTCCACGTTATGTTTTTTGTATTCTGAAGGCCACAGCCTAGCCAGTCACATACCCTGTTTCCCAGCTAGTGTGTGCTGTCAGGGATCGCAAACCAAATTTCATGTGGCCTCAAGCAATGTATAATTAGAAAGAAAAATCCTCTGCCACAAGGAAATAAATATTCTGCATTCCTGTATATCCTTACATTCCAAGGCCAAATATAGAAGATTGCTGGTTTGCTATTGTTAGAACTTATATATCCCTCTGGTGAGGTCCACTAGCAGCAATAACTGAATAAATTCGCAGAGGACCATTTTTAATGTTCTGCATGTCACCTGTGTTCAGGAGAGTGTCCGCTACTGATCATTACCTTCATGTCGATTTCAGTGCCATGTATTTGTTGAGCTACCGTTTTGATGATTCCAATGACAATATCCTGAAGTCCTTCTCTCTCTGAGTAGTAGTGCAGAATGAGTCCTTTGCCCTTCTCTGCATCAGTGCACCTAAATGAAGGTGCACGCATACCTGGGTAGATAGTAGCAAGGTGGTCGTGCAGAGCATCGAGGTTCTGCAATAAAGAGGAGATAATGACGAATAAATAATGCTTCCACAATGGCAGCCGGCTACTGGAAAGCAAGATAAAGAAAGAAGGGTCCATCTAAGCTTAGAGGGCCTATCAGCGAAATAAACATTCACATAGTACATCCTTCCCAAGCTGTACAGAGACATCTGTACGGCAAGAACCGTAGAGAACTTGATACTAAAGTAGAGTAATTAAGGAAAATATCTGTGGCTATTAACAGTTGATACATTTTAAGGAAGGATAAATAAACAAGTGGGATATAAAAAGAATGTCTGAAGCAGAAAAAAGAAACATAGTTATGGGCTAAAGCAAAGATATGCATATTTACAGAAGTTTGGGGCAGTTGTATATGCATGACATTGTCATTTCATGGTAATATAGCCAATTTTCCCAACTTTTCCAAGACTTGATTTCTTCTGATAAAATGGAGATAACTAAAGAGCTTAGCACGTCTCAGATATAGTAGGCAAAATAATGGGGCCCCCTAAATTTCCACGCCCTAGTCCCTTTGAATATGTTACCTCACATGGCAAAAAAGATTTTGCAGATGGGAATAAAGTTATGGATCTTGAATTGGGAACATTCTCCTGGATTATTCTGGTGGAGCCACCGTAATCACATGAGTGATTGAGTCCTAAAAAGTCAAGTACCTTTCTTGGCTATAGGGAGAGAGAGGAGCAATGACAGGAGGTCAAAGAGATGATAACATGAGATGGAAATGACCCGCTATTGTAGGTTCTGAGATGGAGGGGACGATGTACAAGGATAGAGAGAGTCCCAGGACCTTAGGGCAGCCCCAGCTGATGGCCGGCAAGGAAACTGAGTCCTCAGCCCTGTAACACATGGAACTGAACTCTGTCAACACGTGAATGAACAAGGAAATGACTATCCACTGGAGCCTATGTAGAGGAACACAGCCCTGCTGGCACCTTGATTATAGTCTAATGAGACTTTCAACCTACAAAGCTGTAGGACAATAAATTTATGTTGTTTTGAGCATGCACACTTGTGTAATTTGTTATGGCAGCAGCTGAAAACAAACCAACAAAAAAACTAATACACCAGGCAAATAGTAATCTATTAATAACTGTTGATTTTTACTAAAGAGAATGAGAAAAACAAAACAGTCACAGAATATCGTGGGCCCTAAAAGAAGGCGTCTACAACGAAGGTGCTGCAGATGAGCCAAGCAATCTTTATTGTGGTTCCAAATGTCTCAAAGAGATTAATGTAGGGAAGCAGAAGTATCCAGTAAGATATCAGGAAGAAACTGGAGTATGAGGCGACTCCATGGGGGCCCAAATTTGAGAAATTTCCCATCAGGGCACCTATGGCACTGTGGTTGAATTTCCTGTCGCCTTCATTCAACCATTCACTCATTCTATAAAGTTACTGCATGTACATTACTTACGTGGTGCAGGCTGAGGGCAGGGAAGAGGGTTGGGTACAAATCGGCATGATGCGGACCCTGACTTGAAGCAGTTCATGGTTCATACCACAAACGAATGTGCAGAGTGGCATTTGATGCATAAATAAAGAATCCAACAACTCAGACTAAAAGAATAAGGGCCAAAGATTTCAAAGTGAAGATGAGACCTGAGCTAGGTCATGAAGGTTGACATTCTGATGCGAAAAAACGTTTCAATAGTGCCCTCAATTGGGTAAATCTGCTTTCTGTTTTAAATGCCTTTATGCACTTAAAAGTGTTTTTTGTTTTCTTCTTAAAACTTACACCTGTTATGATATGATGTAATCAAGTCAAACCGTTTCTTAACAAAAAAAACATCAATTCACCCTGATTGCCTCTAGGGGATGCTATTGCCATGTAAAAAGAATCCAATATGGCAGGCGCTAAGTATTGGACAGTTTACATAAACTACAAGCTGTTGAAGTTCTAAAACTACTGTATTTGGTTGAATAGTACAAAGGGTTCTTCCTATGACGAGTTCTTCTCATGGGAACTCTTTCCTGAGAAAGGAAGATGTGAAGACTGCTCTTCATAACATCCTAGATCCCTTACATTTCTGCTGATATTATAAAGTGTCACATTTCCCACAAAGTCAAAATGGAGCCTGTTGCTGCATTTGGGAAATTTCTTAGTGTAGTCATGCCCAGGTACTGTGTTATGGCTCATTTTAGAGGGAAAAAATGAATCAATCAATAACTTGAAATATGTATTTTAATATTCTTTTTCCATTTTCCCTCTACAAAGTATTTAAATGTATCAGTCAATACGCCTATATCACTTTCAGACTCATCTATTTTTATCTTGTGCCATATTATATCATTAGCACATTTCTACATGCAGCTACACCATGAGTCACAAAAAGATAGGCACTTCACCCCCAATTCAGAACTATTTTAATTTAAATAGATGTATTAATATCGATAATAAAATTTTGCTTAAATTTATCACTTCAAAGCAAGTGGGAAAGCAAAACATGTGAAGTCAGAATGTTCATCTTTTATGTCTTTGTGGTAACCAACTCTCCAGAGAGTTACTGTTTTATTGAATTTACTATTAATTAAATGGACAAGTGAAGTGCTTTCCTGTAGCATGAAAGCTTTAACACCACTTAATGTAATATTGATTTCCTTGAAATAGTATCTAACATAAAAATACTCTTGGGATTTCTTTAGTTACAGCTTTCCTCGCTTGGTTTTACTCTTTCAAATTTAAAGTGATTACCACAGCCTGTCTATTATAAGAAATGGAATTCATGATTAACAATTAAATTATTTTCATTTGAGTACATTTATATTGCTAAAAATGTGCCTTCTTTGTAGTTAGACTATAATCGTTTGCAACCATATCAGAGGACACAAAAAAAAAGATTCTCAAAATAGCCAAGAGAAAACCTTGACTGCATTTTACAACTATCTATACAAAGCTAATGATTCATCCACAGGCTGTAGCAATGTATCCTGGAACAAGAGTTTCATATTAAAACAGGTATTCTGTTTTATTTCTAAATATATTCATGGAAGCGGGTATACAAAGAAAAGACCTGAGAGGTCAATTACAAAGAAATATAGACATTAAAGAAAACATGGGAAAAATGTACACAAACATATTCCAGCACACAGCACAAGTCGATTCCCAGAAAACAATAAAGCAAACCTCGTATGTGCTTTCCCTTCATTCTTCTTAGCTTTATGAAATTACAAAATAGGAAAGGGATAGAGAGCAGGTTCACTCAATTATTTTGCCCCAGATGCCAAAAGATTACTCTGAGGTTTCAATTTCATTTCTATATCATTTTACAGGTTTTTCTACAAGCAAAATGAATGTACTTTTTCACAGGAGTTCTACTATTCATATGCAGTGCATCTTGTCACCTAGCATTTATCATTTACAGAAGAAAAACTAGTGTTGACATCCTAGGAAACTGTATTGAAGTTCTAGATTTTGGACACTGCACAGATTTAGGAAACAAAAGAAAATTTATTATTCCTTTGAGAAATACTTTGAAGTTCCATATTTTTAAAGATCTTGGAATGTTTCAAAATAATTACAAATTTTCTCTTTGTAATAAGCCTCACTAAAGTAAGATCACACGTAATTACAGAGGCAAAATTTCCAGACCTTACTACTTCATGTTTCTCCTTCCAGGGCATCTAAGTGAAAATTCCTAAATGATCCACACAAGTGGATGGAGTAAGACCTTGCGTCCAACTTGCGATGAAAGTTTTAGAGAGATGTTTTAGTCTCCAAGAATCTTTACCTTAGTGGATGGGAAGAAAGGAGTTTTCTGTGTTATTGCAGAACACTCCTGAGATTAGATCTGGAAAAAAAATCTTAAAAATTAGTCATTGCAAACCTCTCTTTTTTTAAGGAAAAAGGTTTAGGCACAGCACGTCCTTTTTTTTATTCCTCACACTTCTGAAAAACAAGACCACCAATATCATTTATTTATGAGAGTCATGTAATTGGGAAAACATTATAAATTTTATAAGAAAAAAGTCATTTTAGAATTTAAACATAAAAAATTTAAACAAGCAAGTCCTAAATACAGTGGAAAACCCAAACTCATATAATGGGAAGCACAAGGGTCAGGGTGTTGAGTAGCCTGAGAGCAAGGAAGAAGTTCATGATTTCATGACACTGTTCCTGACTTTTCTCCATGGAGCTGCCCCTTGAGAAACAGGCCTCCGAATGAAAAGACATAGAGAACCTTGTTTTAAAAGAAATAATGTAAGGCCCTATTTAAGAAGAAATTGTACCGGTCACTAAAATTATTCAAATGGAAATACTTTTTGAATTATATATAGCTATCACTACTATTCTCTCAAGAGAAATATTTTAAAGAAAAAAGGCAAATACTCATAGAAATATCTGTGTAAAATATTTCTATAGCTTTTAAACTCATATTAAAAAGAAATCCCCCTTACATAATACTGTATTTAACAATCTGTATTTTGTAAATTGTAAAAACATACACCAGTTATTCAAAGAGAAAAGTCTTAAAATTCTACAATACTTATCTTCTTTTAAAAGTCCTCACTTGTCCATTTTAAAACTACAGGTTGCAGAAATTGGCATTTTAGATGTAGAAAAAACAATTCCTTTTGAAATTCTAAAGTTAAAAATAAAATGAATGGTGCATTTTTTTGAAGAAATATTATAAATAATTTAGGGAAGTATTAGAATTTCACAGCTGTTCAGGAAAATCCGCATATTTCTCAAAATAACACTTTGTACAAACATTTAAAGATTTTAGATGGGTCATCAATCCCAGATTGCTCCTGGTGGTCTGGCTAAATCACCATGCTGTGTTTTGGAAGCCCAAACCTGGGACCTTCATGAATTTAAGGAAATCCCATCGCAAGCTGGACAGACCCACTGACAGAGGAACTCCCATGTATATTAAGTGAGTGAATGGATGAAATTGCCACCCCTCCAAAATTAGTTGATGGAGTGAGAGTTTCCAGCAAACTATGACAGAATATTTGTTTGATTATTCAGCTGAGATTCTAAGCATATTTAAATGGGCCCATAACTTAAATCCCAACTGGTCTCTAAGAGTGCATGTATATTGCTCATTTATTTTTCAGTAGTCAACCTGGCAACCATCAATGCTCATTTTCATTTCATTTTACTTCTGTAAAATTATTGGGGAGATAAAGAACGCATAATATAATAATAATGTAACACCACTGAAAATGAATTGGTAGCCCTACTGTGGATTGACTTAGTTTCCATTCCCAGAAGTCTTATATTAGCTTAGCTTATCAAATATGGCCTAGTGGAAGCTCCTGACTCAAGGAAATCCATCTAATGGGTGGCTTTCTATTCTCCTATGTTTCAGTCCATGATTTATCACTAAATTAAGTTATATAGTTTCACCCAAAATGGGTTCTTGTTATCCTCAATAAAATAACTAACCTTCAGATATTGGTATATTTGCTTCCTATTTTTATACAAACAATAAACCTTAATTAAAAAAAGAGATGCATTCATCTCCAGATACACAGATTGTATCTGTGAAGATATCGTCATTAAGAGATTACACATGGTCTCTGGCTTTATGAAATTTACATTCCAGCCCAACAAACAGGAAATGATAATACAGTGTGAGAAAGACTGTGGCTGGAAAAATAGATGTATTGTAACGACACAAGAAATACCAACTACCCTGACTCAGAAAGAGCAGAGCTTGGAGAGAGGGGTAACATCTTCCCGGAAGAGATAAAGTGACCTACAGGATAAATAAGATTTCCCTAGGTGAACACGAACAGTGTTCCAGACAAAGGGAAGAGCAGGTACAAAACCTCAGAGGAGAGAGAGAATGAATAGGGAATGTAAGCAGTTTCAATCATTTTAATTATTTTTGACATTTTCCAATGAGCGATGGGGAATCAATGATGTGTTTCAGCAAGAAAATGAAATGAGACGTATTTGCAGTTCCGAAAGATCATTAGAGTTACAGAATGGACAAGAGATTGGGGGAGTCATGAAGAGAGAAGGAAAACCATCCAATCTCCAGATAATAGTAGACTCTCCCACGGACGTGTAGGGCAAACGAAGAAAAGTGTTAGAATTCTCAAAAGGCAGCCACATGGAGCTAGTGGCTGTGCTATTGAATAGCACAGCTCTAGAACATGGAGAAGAAAAGCCAAGAGGCTACCTGTTCTCTTATAGCTAGCACCACTACAAACTTAGCAAGTGGTCACAATAAGTCAAAGTTAAAAAAAAAAAAAAATTGTAAAACTACTTGAATATTTGTTTTGTTATGTAAAGGAGCCATTGAGAAAGTTAAAATTAAGACTGAGGAACTGTAAGTTGAAACTTTGTTGACAAAGTGACAGGCGTCAACAAAGGTATTAAAATATGAAATAAATATTGAAAAGTCCCAAATTACAAAATACTTTTGAGTACTCAACTATAACCCATTTAAAATAATTCATTTAAATACAGCCTGTTAAAGTTTAATTTACATATTCCCCGGCAGCTACTTCATTTGGAAGTGGCAGGGTTTTTTTGACATCAGTAGTTTGGTAAATCCATGGCAGGGGATTGCAAACCAGTTTCCAACATGATTTAATGCTGTTTTAAATTTATAAGAAAAATGTCACTGTGTAAACAAGAGACATTTTGATTAAACACTAAAGTTCTTATTTTGGCTGTTAAATCAATAATGCAGCTGGATTGCAAGTCGTTTACATTCCCTCAAAACTGGGCTTCAGTTCAGCTAGTATTGCACTGACATCATTTTCCAGCAAGATCTGGCTGCTTTCAGCAGCCAGTTTAGAAATATCCTTTACAAACAACCACATAATTTTCAGTGTTAACACATTTCAAGAAGAGGGTCTTACAAATGACTTTGCTTAAAATAGGACAGACAATCCAAAAATAGCTTCTCATCTAATGTGTATTTTACTAGTAAAAAATTGTTAAGGTAATTTTAACAAGAATAAAAGACAAAGACCTTTGGTGATATTAGCTTTTATTTCACCAGAAACTGCTTTGGAAGGTCTCCTATTTCCTTTTGATAGTTTAATTAATATGTAATGGTTCTCAGATTTCTTTTGGTGGCATAGCACCTGAAAGCCATGATGTTTCTCCTAAACAACAAGCTCTGGGTAGAACGTCATAGATACTGATATACTAGTTAATTATGTAAACTAGGAGTACCTAAAATAAGATCATTTTATAGACCCAAAACATAAAACCACAACTAGTAACACATACAACCATTTTTAAAAAGGCAGTTAAACACATCACAATAGGCCATGATGAGTCTTTCGCAGAACATTAACTTACAACTTGCATATTTATTGTCAGGAACCAAAAGTTAAAGAAAAAACCTGAAACAAAAATACTAAAATGTATTCAAGATCATCTAATACCTATCATTTTACGTGAACTAGGAAAAATGGCATTATAATTCCATTTTAGCAGCAAGATACTCTCATCCAGCTGGCTGAACAATACTATTCCAGAGGCTATGTTTAAGAATCACAAATTCAAACCTTTTAACTACAAGACTTAAAATCGCTTACCTGTAGAAATTCTCTGACATTAGATCCCAGGACACGCAAGATTGTATCATAACCAGATTCTTGACAAAAGACAAAAAACATCTTCCCAAACATTTGGAGAATTTCTCCAGCATTGAGATCTATTTCACAGGTTTGAAAGGACAACAAAAACAAACAAACAAAAAAACATAATATATTGTTAATGGGAAGAATGAAGATAAGTGCATAAAAAATTTACATATCCTCAATATTTGTGGACAGTGAATATAGATCACACGAAAAATTTCTGCAAATGGCACCATTTCATCTTTTCTGATGGAAGGAGAACAGACTCTGGGTGGTGAACACACAATGTGATATATAGAAGATGTATTGCAGAATTGTACACCTGAAACCTATGTCACTTTATTAACAATTGTCTAACAATTTCTAAAAAAAGAAAAATAAATTTTTCTGGCTGTGACAATACAATGAAATCTGAGAAGACATCATATTAACATGTTAACAGTGTAAATTTGTACTTGTAGGAAAGCAATCAATTTCTCAGTTTCCATGACAAACCCACTTAGTTAATTTTGAGCTGTTTTAGATATATATTTAATGCATAACATTTTTTTCTGAAAAACACAGGAAAATCTTGAAAGTCATCAAGAATACACATGATAATATTTGGTGCAAAATGTTCTTCTTTAAATGTACATAATTAATAAGATTGCTGTATGTAGCATGCAGCCTAATGTCTTGCTTTTTTGTCAATATGCAATTATTAATATTTCCTAAAACTTTAAGATATTTTTCTGTATATAAGTTTTAATCACCATATTATTCAACACAGGAATGCAACAAAAGTAACTCTGAAATGAAAGCACACGTAAATCATAATGCAAATAGAGCTAATAATTTCTTTAAGAAAAATTCCTAAAGGATTTGAGCATTTTTTTTTTAAAGGCTTTGACTGATGATGCAAAATTTTTCTCCAGGAAAGCTTTCTTTACCATTAGGTTCAAAATATGCATGATTTCCTCTTTAACTTTATCCTTAACAATACTAGATATTTAATTTTTTAAAGTTCTATATTTATATGAAAAAAATTTCATATTTGTGTCAATTCTGATTACTAACAAAGCTGGATACTTCTCTTATTATTATTAACAATTTACCATTCTTTTTTTTTTCTTTTTTTAATTATTGTATTCTTCAATAGATAGTATTTGCTCTTCTGGGTTATATTTGGCAAAGCTAAAAAGCTTCTTTGTAGTCTATCCAAACTATAGCCTATTTATAAACTAAGCACTATGAGAATAAGAGACACTACTTTGAGAACAATTTTTTTGCATGCAGCTTTCTTTTAACTTTGCCTTCTTTGCATGAGTTTTGTCTGATACAGAGCTCAGTTTCCTGATTCTTTTACCAAAAGCTAACAAAACTTATGATTGCAAAAGAGATCTGGCGATAATATTTTCTGTATACTACACTCATGCAATTACTGTGCTGTTAACACCATAACATTAAGTTATTATTAAATTATTAATTTATTACATTAAGGATCAATACTATTTTTTCCTTCCCCAACACATGGCTTCCTGTGGGGAGAGGCAGAGAGCTCCTCTGTTCTCTCAAGAGCTTGTAAAAGGAAAAGTTGGACTCAGCATAGCCTGAGCCTCACATTATATGCAGATATTCTCACCACCAGGGTTGTGCAGTGCACAACCTGCATAACTGTCCAATGTGATCTTAGACCACACATTCCTTGAGCTTTTGTGTGTAACTTAACCAAAGAAGGAAAGTCACATTCAACTTACTGAGGACTTTACTCGCAGCAGCAACCAAATCATAAGTTTTAGAATCATCATATATTATTCTGACAAGAAACTGTCCTTCTTCATCTAATTGTGCTTCTTTTCTGGAAAACAAAAATGATAGATAGACAAGGGGGAAAAGCTGAAATCAAAGAATAGGTACTATAGCTACAATCATTGTATAAACAACGATTTTGTATCTGAAATAGGATTTGATTTTGGCAAATTTGTTTAAATCGATGTCATGTACCTAAAAGTCAGTGATAAGGAAGAAATTATTTCATGTTCTTTCCCCAAATTAAAATAATACAGTGAAGTATATTCTAGCAAGACCAACATTTATAAAGTACTCTAACATCCAATACAATACCTTATATTAAATGTAATAAATAACTCGATTTAATAAACAGTTAGCAAATATTTGTTGAGTCCCTATATATGCCAAGCATTGTTGTAGGTACTGGAAACACAGTGTTTGGTAAAATAAACAAAAATATCTGACCTCTTGGAACAAACGTATTCTAGGAGGGGAGACAAATGGGGCATGAAACTAGTAACATATATAATGTTAAGTAGTTTGGAGAAAACCTAGTCCAGGAAGAGGGGTAGAGAGCTCAAGTACAATAGCTGGGAGCCTCGCTGAGTAGCTAGTAATTGAGTAAAGTCTGAAAGAGCTTTGGGAGTGAGCCATGAGCAACCTGGAAGTGTGTTCTGGGAAGAGGGACGAGCGCCTGCAAAGGGCTAGACGGGAGGATTTAGTAGGCATGGAAATCTTACTTTCAGAGCCCATAATTACTAGCTGAATGAATTGGGACAAACCACATAAAGCATATGAGCATCAAACCGCCTGATTTCTAGAATGGGAGCAATAATATAACCCACTGCAGTTGTAAAGAGAAAAGTGTGCAGAAGTATGTTCTAAGCTGTGGAAGCATTATAAATCTTACTGATGACCACAGCACTTCCCAAGTCTACATATTCAAAAAATTAAAGACCTGTATATGAGGTGTAAAATTTTCCTCCCGTTTGCTGAATATACACAGCTATTAAGTGAAAGGAACACATCTTCAAAACTTCAGGTCTTTCTGATACCAAAAGCCATTGAAATATCCCCAAATTAGGACAATATAATGTATAAACACTGGCTTATCTTTGAACATTCTAATTTCTAATTGTATAAAAATATGAAGCACAGATGCTCCTTGACTTATGATGGGGTTATGTCCCAATAAATTCATCATTAAGTCGAAAGTGTTGTAAGTTGAAAATGCATTTAATAAACCTAACCTAGCCTGCATTGAATGTGCTCAGAACACTGACATTAGCCTACAGTTAGACAAAACCATCTAACACAAAGCCCATTTTGTAATAAAGTGGTGAATGTCTCGTGTAATTTATTGACTACAGTATCCAAAAAATGTTGGCAACAAAGAGCACTGCAGAGTATCGGTTGCTCATCCTTGTGATTAGGTGTCTGGCTGGGCGCTGTGCTCACTGCCCAGCCCAGCATTACGAGAGAGCATCGTACCGCATGTCACTTACCCAGGAAAAGATCAAAATCCAAAATGTGAAGTCTGGTTGCTACTAAATGCATAGTGCTTTCAAGCCATCATAAAGTTGAAAAATCTTAAATCAAAGCATCCTAAGTCAAGGACTGTTTATATAGGAAAGAGAAAAAAACTTAAAAATTCTCTACTATCCTGAGATACCCACTGCTAATATTACATTCAAGTTGTTCATGCTTGAATATACTTTTATAAATAACACACACTAGATCATACTACTTCAAAATCTCCTTTGACTTACTATTTGATGGACATCTTTTTATGTTATTAAATATATTGTATCGACATATGAAAGTTTTAGTAGATATGTATATTGCTTTTTTTTTTCACAAGCATAAACAATGTTCTTATGAATATCTTTGTAGTTAATAATTATACTTCTGTGTAAAAGTAGAATAGGTTCTGGAAGATAGAATTGCTGATTTGAAGGATATGGGTAGTCTAATTTTTCTCATTTTGTCACTACCATTTTATAATGAAACTGCATTGATTTACAGATTGGAATTTTGAAGCCTCTAATTTCAGGTATTCTAATAAAATATAATTAAATTTTAATTAAATATATAATAAAGTATAAATTCATTCATGCTCTCACTGTGCCTTATTTTGTTTTCCTCCAAATGGGATAAATTAAATCACATAAATTTCTGTAATAAACTAAATTTCTCGGAAACACTCGCCATTCCATAACAATCATTAAATGAATGAGGTACAAACAGAATACAAAGTCCCTCTAAATAAAACAGAGGAATGGCCATTTCCCTAGAATTCCCCTATGAGTCAATCCATTTCTTCTCTCCTTTCTCTTCTTTTAATAAAATAAGCTTTCTTATCTTTTAGGCTTTACTTCCTGAACTGATCAGCCCAACATGCTCCCTGGAGGGAGGCTGAAAAAGAAATTTAACAGTAGTATGCAGAAGGAAAAAATCATCTTCCCTTCAGAATTTCATACTGAATTCCAATGAATTATTCCAAATACTTAGGATTCCTGATTTACACTTATCTTAGAAATCTTTGGGAACTTTCGGTCACCCTTTAGTTATTTCTTTTTTCATCACCATGCCCTACCCTCACCCTGAGGCTAGGAGTTTTACCACAAATATTTGAGCACCTATTATGCCCAGGCACTTTTCTAACTAAGTACTGTTAGTAAGTCAATGAACAAAACAGATAAATTTCGCCGCCCTCATAGAGCTTACATTTTAGCTGGCAGAAACAATCAATAAGCAATAAATGTCATATATATTCAAATTTTATCATCTATAATGAAGTGATAAGTGCTACAAAAGAAAGCAGATCCAGATGAAGGGGTCAGAGTAGAGATCTAGAAGCAAAGAGCAGGTTTCAGTGTTAAATATAATCATCATGGAGAAGTTAACACCTGAGCAAAGACTGCAGGAGGCAAAAAATATCTTTATGAACTAATCTTTCTGGACCCATTTTCCTTATTTTTGTAACCCATTCTTCATCTTCCTTTTTCACAGGAAAAGCTACTTGGAGACATTACAAACATTTTAGTGAGAATTTAGTGAGAATTAGTTTAGTGAGAATTAGTTCAACTGAGCAGGAGAATTTCCAGTGCAAAACGAGTAATACCCAAAAGAATTAATTTCAGGCAATATTGGTTATTGAAAGTGGTAGAAATTTTAAGCTAATAAAGTTTTTTCAGTGTCTCTCAATTCTCCATTCTTTTCTTCTAAACGCTAAATAAATTTTATTTGTTCAGACTTTATGTTGTCAACTGTTTCAGCCTCCAGAGAGCACAGGGAAGTGGTAATACCAATATATATACACGTATGTGTCAAAGTTTGTTTAAATTGTTGCATTACACAAAGCAATTATGTAATTTCCAATTATTTAAATTATATTTAGTTTATATGTGAGAAGAAAACTACAGGCTAATGTGAGAAACATAATTTAAAATTTTCCCCCAAATGAAAAATTTTGGACATACTTTTTTTCAATAATTTTTAGATGACAGTAAATATCATATGAAGTCATAGGTAAATTGGACTAAAATGAATTCAATAGTGCTCATCCATCATATATATGGCAACTGTTAAGACTGTTATCATCATATATCCTAGTTTGTGTTATTACATTCTGTTGCTTCCTATTATTATTTTAAAATCTCTTGGATAACTCAAAAATAATCTCTCACTATTTCCAAATAGTATGACTTGCAGTAGGCAATGTTATTTTTACCTATGTACTCAATAACTCTGCTTTGGTTAAGGCTTAAATTTTTCTACTTGGTGCATTACTCAATGATAAAGTCAGCAGACAGTAAAATTTTTTAGACAGGGTTTATTTTTAAATTGGCCTATATGAGGTTGGATGTGGTGAAAAGGCATTCTTTGGCTAACAAGTAAACCTAGGTAAACACACACACTTGGTTTCATCCATATCATACATAAGACATAGTCTTTCCTCAAACAGTGTGCAAAATGAGCAACTAAGCTAATCCCAAATGCAGTGCAATAAACGTGGACGTGTACCTGTCTGTGTTTCAGTTCCCTCATCTATAAAATAGAGGAACAGCAGTGCTTACCTCGAGTCATGCTGGCTGACAGGATTAATCTATGTAAGGGCTTAACATAGTGTTTCCACACAGTTAATGCCCAATCCATCTAACTGGCAATAGTCTCAAAGCTGAAGAAGAAGATGATAGAGGAAAGAGAGGAGGAAGAGAAAATGGAAAGTGGAAGAAAAAGGGAGAGAAATGATAAAATCTTGGGCGTTTTGATTCAGCATCAAAATAAGCCACTAAAAGTGCATTCAGTTTGTTCATTAGCTGGTAGAATGTATTAATTCAAAGACCCAAAACAAACAAGTTTTGTCTCCCACCAAGAGCTTTAAAAATAAAGACAAATTCTCACCCGGGACAAAATAACAAATAATCAGATTCTATACATTTGTGCATAGACAAAATCCATGTTTAAAAATTGAGTATGTATAAATGAAAAAATTTCCCAGTAGCAATTAATTTCCTAGTTACTTTTAGAGATAGTTATTTGTTGGAATTTAAACTGTTAATTTATTTACATGAATTACCCTTCCCCTAAAGGATAGTAAGTATTTTTATTATGGTGGGGTTTTGTGGTTTTGGTTTTTGGATTTTGGTTTTTTAATCTCTGGTGCCTAACTGAAGTGCCTGGAATAGAGCATGCACTCCATAACTGTGTGCACGTTTACGGCCGGTTAGCTCAGTTGGTTAGAGTGCTGTGCTCTTAACAACAAGGTCACTGGTTCGATCCCCACATGGGCCACTGGGAGATGTGCCCTCCACAACTAGATTGAAACAACTACGTGACTTGGAGCTGATGGGTCCTGGAAAAACACACTTAAAATAAATAAAAGTTTAAAACAAAAAAAAGTGAAGAAGTTAAATATATTTCCCCATGTGTTTCCAAAATCTGTACTAAAAAATCAATAACATTACTGGCAAAAGTCCACAGTTTGTTTTCAAACTTAGGAATTGCCATATATATATATATATATATATATATATATATATACACACACACACACACACACATATATATATATACATATACACACACACACACATATATATATACATATACACACACACATATATATATGTATGTGTATATATGTGTGTATATATGTGTGTGTGATATATATATATATATATATATATATATATATATATATATACACACACATATATATTTTAAACTAGGTATACAACTGGTCAGAAATATCCAGGCAGCATTTTCTCATAACTCTATACTTAAGGAAATAATCCGTAACTACAAAATGTGAATGTACAAAAACTGAATTCATTCTGATCCTGAGCTCCTGCTATGATACACTTCTCAAGTAAGTATACTATAGGACGAGGACCACTGGCTTTTGGGAAAAGTTTCCCATGGAAGTATGGAACGGGGGTTCTGAAATAGGAGAGCCTGAAGACAGGCATCTTGAAAAAGGAGCCTTAAACCAAGGTCTGGTGTCAGGCAGAAAAGGTCAGCACGCATCAAACCATCAGCCTGACCAGTAACAGCTCAAAGGGGTACTAAGACTTCAAAAACCATTATCAAAAGCACATGCTGTACAAAAGACAGTCTGCAGGTATCGTCTTGACAGTAAATCCTAGGATGGTCCATCTCGTGACTTGTAAGAACATCATAAATGCTGGGTGGTGTACAGCCATTAGGAAGGTTAAAATCTGCTGTAAAACACAGATAAGACTATGTATGACATATAAAGTGTTAAAAATGTATACGACTTTTGTGGAGTGGGTGTGAAGCATTTATGGCCTCTCAATTTTCAACAGCCCAATGCCATGATCCTTACTGAGCCCTGAATCCTGAAGGAGAGTCTCCATCTAGTTTGAGGGAGCTGCCAAGGAGACAGGAGGCCCTTTAAGTGCAGGGACAGCTTCCTGCTTGGACCCTCTTGCAGTTGGTAAAGATCAGTCTTTCAAGTCAATGTGTTCACTCAACCAAGGACTGTAAATAGTAATAGTAAATATTCTCATGAATGACAAGGACTCAGGCAAAGTAACATTACTCTTAATATATAATTGCATTTTTTTCTGACTGTGTCCAGGTGTCACGTGAGTCTCATGAGTACTTGCCGAAATTTTGACAACACATCCACAAATATTTCAAATGGGCCCTTTTCAAGTACCTTCATCAGCCAAATGAATTCGTTTTGACCCTTGTATGTGTATACTTCATCCTTAACTCACCTTATGGGCACATCGGGTCACAGTTCTTCTAAAAATCAATAAACTGCTCAAAATTTCTGAGGCTCTCATTTTCTGCAGTAGATGTGCTGGTTGGTGAATAAAAACCACCTTTAAAAATGTTATAGACAAATCACAAGTGCTTGAAAAGTCCAGGGAAACAAAAACAAAAATGGGAAGTACTCACACACACATATGTGTTGTCTACCGCCATGGTAAATTGGTTGGTGTTGGAAAGGAGGTCGTAGGCCCTTTTATTTTGGGAGGAGGTATATAGTACGACCATTTCCAAGCCTATCTGTGTCCAAGTCCCTGCTCTAATGATTAATAGCTGAGTGGTCCGAGCCAGGGTTTTAAAGTATGGAAGCCTCAGTTGCCTTATATATAAAATGAGAATAATGAAAAAATCTACAGAGGGTGCCAAGAAAATGTATATATTTTTTAAGAAAAGAAAAAAAAACTGTATTAAAACTGTAATAGTATATACCGAGAACAAAAGGCGAATACAAGTCACGTTTGACATCTGCAATTACATGAGGTTCTCAAAGTGGTTACCATCAGGGTAATTTTAATAGTTTTCTTCCTTTCTTAAAATGTGTATAAATTTTTTTGGCACCCTCTGTGTGTGTGTGTGTGTGTGTGTGTGTGTGTGTGTGTGTATTGGGGGAGAGAGAGAGAGGCTTTCCCCTGAGCAATAGTTATAATCGTTATAGCTAGATTCTAGTGAGACAGATATTAATCAAATAGTAGAAATATATCATCATGAACTGTTGCATGTACTATGAAGCAAAAGTACAATTTTGGAGGTGAAAGAAAGCTTTCCTTAAGATGTAACCTTTGTTTTGTCATCTCAAAGCTGAGATGACATTTACGGGAAGGGATGGAGAGAGTGAAGAAAAGAAGACCCTTCTGAGCAGAGGCAGGAATCCTCCTAACACATGTAAAAGCTCAGTGTGCTTCAGAAATGGAAAACTGGCCCGTGAGGCTGGAATGCTGAGAGCAACTGGGACATTTGGACTGCCAGTTCCCCATGTTTGGGTGATTTGAAGATTGACCACAAAGAAGAACTTCAATAAAGCACCAATTTAATATTTCATGATTCAATAATGAAGGACAAGTAGATCAAAATATGCAATAAAAGCAAAGCCCCAGTAATAAACAGGTACAGTAAATACTTCAGAATGTGTACCTTTTACCTGGAGTAGAAACCTCTTTAGTGGCATCTTTTGATATAGAAAAAGGTGCTCCATTTGGCTAGACATAAACAAAGACACCACTGCCCCTCCCTCCGCAACCACTGTTTCCTCTTTCATGAACGAAGAGGCAAAGTAGTGAATGGAAAAGCTGCAAGTACTCATGTCTTTTGAGATGTCACCCTCTGAACTGGGCCAGTTATACAGTTTTAACTGTGTTTTCCTGTTGTTGTCTGCACAGTATCCACCCATAACTATCACTTTCCAACACACTGAAGAGAAACATTTGCTATCGAAAGTTGAAAGGACAGTGTTCCTCGCGAACAGCGCCAATGTCTAGTGAATGTTGGACATAACTAGGTCTTGGTATGTGAAGAGGAAGAATACAGATTTTCTGATTTATCCTTTGGTGCTCATTTTAATATGCACAGTTCCTTCTTGACCCAGCTAAGAAAAGAATATGCTTCTATGATTTTTCAATTCTCAAAAATTGCAGAGGGCAAGGAAAACAAAGACCTAGTTTGATTTTTTTTTGGGGGGGAGGGGGAATACCTCAGGTCATCAAAGAAAAACCCTGAGATATGGATCTTACCTGGTTTATCACCTAGGTGTCATGCTGCTCACCAGACATGGTACAGGTTTGGGAGAGCCCTGTATAAGAGTTCACTGGCAGGTATGTGAAGGGGTTTACACCTGGACATCTACTTGTACCTGGAAGAATACTTCAAATGTTAATAAGCTTATCAACTAATGTACTGTGCCTTCCTCCATCTTTCAGGCTAACTGGCTGATCTTTCTACAGAAAAAGGTCCTGATCCTAAAAATTATTTAGTTTATTTATTTGAAAACCTGTATATTAATTTGTTTATTTGTATTGAGAAAGTTTCTGGGTATAAAACTTAATATGGCTTCGTTTTTTTATGTGTAGTATATTAGCTCCTATTTTTATCTTAAAAGCAGCAGCAAACCTGGCACCAGAAGAGTTGGGTTGGAGTTGGAGTGTTCTGACCCTTCAGCTTCCTGTGTATAATTCCCCAAGACAGTCATTTACTCACTTGGAAACTCAGCTTTATCATTAAAAAAATTAAATAGAATAAAATAAAAAAATTAAATTAAAGAGCACTGAGTTCACTTGTATGTGGAATCTAATAAGGACAAACTCAGAGAAAAAGAGTGTAGAGTGATGGTGACCAGGGATTGGGGGTGGGGGAGATGGGGAACTATTATTCAAAGGGTACAGACAACCAGTTATAAGATTAACCAGTTGATTATAGCTAATAATATTGTGTCATATACTTGAATATTGCTGAGAGTAGATCCGAAATGTTCTCAAAACAAAAAGGAAGTGGTAACTATGTGACAGGAGGGAGGTGACAGCTAATGCTATTTACAAATGTATTATCAAATTAACACTTGTCCACCTTAAACTTACACAACGTTATGTGTCAATGTCATAATAAAGCTGCGGAAATATTGAGCTAGAAAGACCCTTCCTATTTCAAAAGGGCATTGTAACACTCAACTGAAATGGCAAAGGACTTCAGAAATATCAAACAGCATTTATAATATAAAGAACCATTAATATATTAACATCTACTTGAGCAAGGGTACAGAAAGGTATAGAAATTATATAGCCTCATGATTATGAAAACCTGATTAAAACATGGCAAAACATGGGACATTATTTTGTTTTGTTTTGATAAAATGACTATTAAGAACATACATTGCTTTTTCAAACAACAAACAGGGATTTAGGGAGAGGGATTTGAAAGATATAATGTAAGATTGATTCCAAAGCAGAACTTGAAGGAGAGATCCAAGATGGTGGAGTAGATAAACACTACTCCTGTGTCCTTCCATGAACACGTTAAAATTACAACTAAATTACAGAACAATCAACTTAGAGAACCATCTGAAGTCTAGCCAAACCGAAGCCCTATAACTAAAAATATACAGAAGCAGCCATGTTGAGACTAGTAAATGGGGCAGAGACACAGAACGGGCTGGCTACAAACCTCCATGTAGTGGTTGAAAATCAGGAGGGATATCTCGGCTGCAGAGGTTCCCCCAGAGGAGTGAGGGACCCCAGCCCCATGTCAGGCTCCCCAGCCCAGAGTGCTGGTACTAGGAAAAGAAGCCCCCATAACACCTGGCAATGAGTAACAGTGGGGATTCTGACCACCCAGGTGGGACAGAAGGCTGTGGGAAACCCAGACATCCTCTTAAAAGGCTTGCACACACTCACTGGCTCCCAGGCCCTTACCCTTGGCTCCAGGGGACGGATAGTGAGTTGTGGGGGGGGGGTGTTGGAAGCATAGGTGGGGGCAGACTGAGGTATGTGACTTCAGGGCAAGGGCTAGAGGACACTCACCATTTCCCCTGAGTGGAGTCCTGTTGCTGTGCAGCCAGCAGGAAGCCGCCATCTTTACTCTGTTGAGCCCTCCCCCAAACAGCCAAATCTGAATCTGATTGGTCTGGTGAGTTCTGCTGCTCCACTCCACCCTGCTGACTTACTTGGACCCAGCCCCACCCAACTCCCCCAACACCTGAAGCACTTTCTCCCAAAGCAGCCAACCCCGCCCAAATTTCACTCTTTATTGGAAAACTATAGGAATGCAGCAGGCACCAGGGAGGCAGCAACTGGCCTCAGCGTGCTCTGAGACTTTTGCTAAGTAGTTCCAGGCTCAGCATTGGCACCAAACCAGAATTTACATTAAGACTACAATCCTCCCACTCTAATGACTCCCTGAAACCCTGTCTCACCCAACTTGCATACTGCAGGAGGCTCTATCAGCAGCTGAACCTTGAGGGAGCTGACAGTGGCAGCAGACCTTACAGTGTTCTGGCCTCTCCCACGTACCTCCAGGTTTAGCAAAGGAAGTGAACAACTGTGAATTGCTTTGTAGTGGCTATCAGGTACTCCCTGGCCAGTCACAGGCAGGGGGTGCCCTGGGCCTGCACAGAAGACTCTCCCAAGAGGTTCCTCCCCAGAGGTTGCTTCAGACCACAGCAGAGAACCACCCAATTAGCCCCACAAGCAGCATAAACAAAGGGCGGTCTCAACAGGCACCAGAATCTGCTGGGGCAAATCCTACTCAGTGGGGTAAGCCCCTGGACAGCAACCCATAAACTATTGATGTGGCCAAACCCCACAGCCAATCAGTCTGAGGATCAATCCCACCTACTGAAATGCCAACAGCAACCAAGGCTCAACTATAATGAGGGCACACACAACCCCAACAAGGGACACTTCTGGAGCACCCAGAGCATATGACCAGAGATACTGTGTCAGGGCTGCAAAGGGCACCTACTACATAAGGCCACCTGGCCAAGACTGGGAGACATAGCAGATCTACCTCATACATAGAAACAAACACAGAGAGGCAGCAAAATGAGGAAACACAGAAATGCATCCCAAATAAAAGAACAGAAGAAAACTCCAGAAAAAGAACTAAATGAAATGGAGGAACACAAAATAGAACTTGAGCAGAAAAAACAGCAAATGGAAGTAATATTCTTCCTATAATCTGAAGAATGGAGAGGCATGGGACAAGTCAGACACAGAGAAGCTAGCTATGAGGCTATTATAGTAGTAAAGGGGAAAGTGGTCCGGGCCAGAATAAAAGGAGAAGAAGAGCATCTAAGAGGCATTTTAGATTCAAAGAATTGGTACCAGCTGCATGGAATGAATAAAAGAGAAAAGTCAGTGAAAATAACAATGAAGAAGTTTCTACAGAATCCTAGACTGATGAAGGAACATTTACACTAGTGTAGTATATAAGCTTCAATGAACTACTGTTATTTAAAGGAGAGCTTGATATCTTTCAGGTGAGCTAGGGAAGGGAAAAGTTGAAACATTTTTGTTCTAGGGTAAAATAAAAAATAATAGCTACCATTTATTAAAGTTATTTTTCAGGAACTGTGTTAAGCACTATATAGACATTATTCAACATGTGACAACCTTATATGATAGGTATTATTTATTCCTTATGCAGTTGAGGCTTGGAACTTTGAGGCAACTTCAAAAGTCAGGTTATGAGCTGACAGCAAAGCACTTGCTGATTTGAGCCATAATGATTATTTTGTGATTAGTAAATTCAGCTAGATACACTGATGTCAAACCTGGAAGAGCAACATATGCTGTCCAACAGTCAAATGTTTTCCATATTTGAGTTGTAGGCAGGAAAAATCAAGAAAAAATAAGACTAAAAATATTCTGATATCTCTAGACTTTATTTGAAGGCAAAAATGATATCATTCACTTTTCTATCCTCAGTGCCTAAAACACTAGACTATACTCATTTAAAATGAGCTTAACTAGAGAATGAAAGAATGAATGAATCAATTAAAGAATGAATGAATAATTAAATCAATGAATACCTGCCCTGCTCTAGGTAAATCAGATAAAACAATACTAAACATATATGTATTCTTAACATAAGATGATTGACAGCCTTCTAGAAGAACTTACTCTAATATTTATCCACCAACAGTGTCAATACATTATTTTCAAATCTCAAACTAAAATTGCAATCCCAATGTTTATCTCAGATCTTTTAGGAAAACAGAGAAAGGCTAATCAAAATACTGTGTAGCACTTAGGCATTTCAATCTATTTTAAATTTGTTCCTTGGCCTGCTCAACTCTAGGCAAAATAATTTGTTTTCAGGAAGGTGTTTTTGTTTTAATAGACTTTTAATCATCTTAGATATTTTCAGTTTTTTGAATCCATATTTATGTTCCAGTAAAGTTAAAAAAATCTGAAATCAAACCCAGTAATTTGATGAAATGATTAGTTTTTCCAGGGCTGATGGGAGAGGTAACAGAAATAATTAAATCAAGTATTTAGGTACTTTTCTAATATGTACATGACTTTGTGGTTTTTGTTGTTTTGTTTTGTTTTTCCTGAAATGATAATTGTTTTTTTCTCATCCTTTAGGAACTATGACTTCTAGAAAGGACCATCTGAAAATTCAAAGGAAGGGAAACCAACAAAAGATTTGAAGTAGATTCAGAGGTCTCTTGTTTTTTCACATGTGTTAGGTCTAGATCAGAGGTTGGCAAACTGCAGCCCATGGGTCAAATCCAGCCCACCATCTGTTTTTGTCTGGTCCAGGAGCAAAGAATGGTTTTTACACTTTTAAATGGTTAAATTTTAATAATTATATAGGCACATACATAATAACTTCAATATTGACTTCTGGCTTATAGCACCTAAAATATTTACTATCTGACCTTTTAAGAGAAGGTTTATCTACGCTTGGTAGAGACAATATTTCTTTTTCTTAAAAAGAGGAATTTAAATCTCTTATGGAATGGTTATACTGTTGGTAAGAGTGTAAGTAGATACTGAGTTTACAATGAAGCATTTTTGGCTGTTATCCACTTAGAACTTTCTGTCTGGAATCTGTTACTTAGGGTTTTATTTGTCATTAAATGTTTGGCATCCTTTCTCATGAAGGATGGATGACCATTGCCTACTAAACCAAAAAAGTATCATAGAAATTTTATAAACATCAATTTGCATAGTTTCTCACAGACCAAAAATGAAGATAGAGGAGTCTGTTACTGAGACAATTTTTTTCTCATATATTCAGTTTTTCATCAAAAGTTAAAACTAAAAGTATCTTGGACCATTGACTGCAGCGACCCTTCCTGGAGAAGAGGGTGAGTACCGGAGAAGGGATCAGAATCTTCCAGGGAACATTTTAAAATTAAGCTCTACCAACTCCTCCTCACCTGCCCCCAGGCAATGAGAATCTCTCTGTTGTGATAACAAATGCTTATCCACTGAGCTCTTAGTAATAATCCCTCGGGGTTACTAACTGGGTTAGAAACCGCTGACCTGCTTTAATCCCCTCAATACAGAAAGCTGAACAATTAGCCCAGGTACCAAACTGTATCCAGGACAAGATGGGCTCCACCAAAAGCTTAGAAAAAAAAATCAAAATGAACACTTGGATTGCAAACGCTAGTTTAACTAATAGTATTTTCTTTGCAGGGCCACATAATCCTTGAGATAATTTTATTAAGAAACAAACAGAAAAACCAACACCCACATGAACTGTTTCATTTTACCAGAAGAAAATGTATTGAATGATTTAAATTATTAGCACTTGAACAGATTAAGAACACTGTTCGAAACTACTTAAAGATAAATCGTGAGTTAAAAGACATTGATGTTTAATAAAAAATTATTTTTTAAAAAAGTAAAATGTAACAATATTCCTAGTAGGATTGAGCAGAGTTAAATTCTCACATCAGTGGAATTTGTATATTTTTAGGTATTTTGATCTTCTCTGGGGAAAATATGGCCAATATAAACAAATCACAATAATTTAATTAAAAAACAATTCTGAAACATTTTTCTAGTACAATTTTCATTTCTGTATGTAACAGTGACCTAAATTGATAATAGATAGGATATACATTGTCAATGTGGTTAAAATACTTGACTGTTTAACCATAATAGTCATCTTTTATTGTCCTCTCAAGATTCTAAACATATTGCCATAGCATTCACCAGAAAATTTGGGAATTCCTATCTTACAGAGGAGAAAACATCATGTGAGGGATATGCATGTTGCTTTCATAAATTCATAACGAAGGTGACTTAAAAATAATCCTATATTTAAGGTACATTGTTTAAAATCTTGCTCTCAATGTCTGCTTTCTATATAACTCTGTCTACTAAGCAAAAAAAAAAAAAACTATGAAAGTATTCGTAAGGTGCATGGAACATTCAAGTCTCATAGTAAGCTTTCTCATTTGATTCAACCACATAATTGCCAACTCTCCCTCTACCTTTATAAATATAGATGTGTCCTGTGGGTTATATAAATATTGATTATGGGTCATGAGCGAGTGCTCATTGATACAGACCCAAGGAAGGCAAAGTTGCAATCTAGTGCTCAATATTTAACCTGTCATTTCCATGGAAACAGATGCTTGTAAGAAATCACTATCATGTAACTGCATAAGTCCAGCTAGAATTGATTGCTAATAATTGTGATATATTTAGGGAAAAAGTAGCATGAAAGCATCACGTACTTGTAACAAAATGAAATCAGTGAGTACAGGCAATGCGAGTATGTAATAACAATGTGTTCTCCTCTGCCCACCCAGGTAACCACGCCTTCCACCTTTCTTTGAATGTGATTGTTGTTCTAATAATAAAAATACATAAATAAGGTTTCGGTGTAGCTAGTGGATTGTGGTCATCTATACAATAAGTTAAATGCAAATTTCACCAGAATAAGAGAGAAAAAGAGAAAGGCCTCTGCTAAATTGAAATGCTTAATGTGGTAGCAGAAATGACCCATCATCCCAACAGGTTTAAACTCTCATGTGCCTGGGGTATTTCCCTCACATCCAAAGTGCCGGGCTCACAGCTCTAAACTGAAATTAGTAGACTGAAACTAGGATGTCCGCCTACAATGGACAGCCTCCACCATAGCAGAAACGAAAAGAAGGGGTGGGGAGTGGGGGCGGAATTTGGGGAAATAAAGAGAAAACATTCCAATTTCACTTTATTTCAGAATGAATAAATGCACATGCTCCACAGTTGCTCAAGAATAGTTTCATTAGAAGCGAGCTTTAGCGCACTGAAAAGGGTTAACTATTTTTTTGTGTCTGCAAGGTGTGGAAATTTTAAACGAGGCAAGGTCTTCCGTTTGTTTCTAAGGCCTCTGGGAGCTTGAACGTCGCGGAGGCCTTTGTGGTCCCCCGGGCCCTTCTCTGCGTGGGAGCCGCCGGTCGTGAAAAGCCTGGGAGCTGCCGGGCGCTGGCAGCGCGTTCCCACGCTCGGGCCGGGTCGGGAGGCCGCAGTGACCCCAGGGGTCCCTTCCCTGGCTCTCGCCCCCCCAGCCCCGCCCCGCCCGGGCCGCCCCTCCTCTCCAGGTCCCGCTCCGGAGCGTGGGAGCGCAGCTGCAGCCGGGAGCGGCAGGAGGAGGCATCTCCGAAATATGCGCCCGCGACCGGAGCAGGAAGCGAAGGATAAAGCGAGGAGCAGGCGACAGCGCCGGGGGCCGCCTGGGGACCTCCTCCCTCCCCCACATGCGCCTCTAGTGCCTAGCCCGAGCTCGGGGACCCAGTCACTTACTTGATGTCTTCCCACACCTCCAGGCCATAATTGCGGATCACCAGCAGCTCCAGAGCATGGTTCACAAATCCATACTGCGGGGACAGGGGGAAACCTGAGCGTCAGGAACCAGCTGTAGGTGGTAAGGGGCTTGAGGGTGAGGCTGCTGCATTTCCTGCCACTGCGCTGCTTTAACCTTGTACCCCGCCCTCTGGGTCCAATGTATTCGCGGTACTCGCTGCTAAAGAGAGACATTAAGGGCGCAGCCACCCCCATAAGGGGCAGATACTCTCCATCACCGACCTCCCCACGTCCATGCCACCTCCTTACCCCCGCTTACCTGTCACCGCTCGGAGGCAGGCTGGGCATGGGGAAAACGTGGGAGAGGGGACGCGAACCCTGCGCCTCCCTCGACTCGCGCTCAGCCTCCCACACCCGCGGGGCCGGCCTGAGCTGGAAAGCCCCGGTGCTTTGGCCGTATCTCCCCTTTCCGATCTCGGGAAGCCGGACCCTCTACGGAGCAAAGGCACCTAACTCCTCCGCTGCGAACCCGGGCATTCCCACCTCCCAAGTCCGGGGCGCAGGCAAACAGCGAGCCTGCTCCGGCGACCAGTGGTGCGCTCCCTGAGCCCCCGCGCCAAGCTTCGGTGGTGCGGCCGGTTCCCTGGGGCAGTCAGGCCCAGTCCAGCCGCAGCTCGAGGATCCGGCCTGACCTGGCTGAGAGCACTCACCATGATGAATGCGCGCCGAGCCGGGGAGGCAGCCCCCACGTTGAAGCACCGCCGAAGGGACCCAGGCGGCGGCTGCAGTGGCTACAGCGTAAGAGGACCGCGGCGGCAGCCTAGAGCTGGAAGGAGCGCAGCAGTCTCAGCCGGCCTGATTGCCACCCCTTCGAAGCCAATGGCGAGTCGAGCCGCAGGGGGCTGGTCGCTGCCTCCTAATTTTCAGCCAATGAACGGTAGAGGAGGGAATTCGGATGCTCTCAATACTGCTGCGCTCCAGAGCCTACCCGCCCCCGCCCCAGTGACAAGGCTTTCGTTTGAGGCCATAACAATGACGACTGAGAAGACCCAGCTTTGCTCCTTGCATGAATTTTGGGGCAGGGGAGAAAACAGCTATTGTAGTCCCACCAAATATATTCTTATCCGAATGTCTACCCTCAGAGATAGCAAAAACTGACTAGGTGTGTGTAGGGGTGTGTGTGTGTGTGTGTGTGTGTATTTTCCAATGAACAAACCTTAAAAGGAATTTTCCCTCCTGGTCAGCATCCTCTATTTTATTGTCTTGCAGATAAACATTTCCTTTGTGGTTTGGTCCCTCAACAGTTTATGACAAACTGAAAGCTAATAATACTGAGTTTCACATATTTTATTTTCAGTCAATGAGACTAGTTGAGTGAGCCAGCTAAAATTTTCAGTAATACAGTGTGTTGAGCGTCCTGTCCAAACCAGCTCTGCCCATTACCAAACTTCCCTACAAGATCCAGTCATGTTCTGTGCTTGGTCCTAGTGGGACACCTAGTCCGACATCATGGCCAGGAGCCATGAAGTTTTTGTCCAGAATTTGGCCTCTTGTTTCTGGGAGGTGACAGATGAACTGACAAATGCCCAGTAGAAAATGAGCATAATTTTAATCTATCCCGCAGCCTATGATCTACCAGTCTATAATCTAATGCCCCGAGGCCCACCACAGGGAGAACATGAGAGGGACAGGAACTGTCTGTTGATTAAAACTCTGTGGCTGAGGTGCATGGACATGGTTGACTAGGGTGAGGTCAAAAGTGAGGAAGAGAATACAAGCATTGTTTCTAGATCTCCTGTGTCAAGTGGAACTGAGAATATAGTTAGAAAAATGTCAAAACAATAACACTACTGGCATTCATACTCAGAGACTTATCTTGAAACATAACTGATACAAAGTAATTATATGTAAAATGAACAAAACAACAAATAACTTATAAAAATATTAATTTCTATCAATATTGGATTAAATACGAGCTCTGACAATTAAGTTTGCGAACTTGTTACAAGGATGTTGCTAACCTTTTTTGGTATCAGAGGGATTATTCATTATGAATTTGTACCAACTGGACAAACAGTTAAGCAAGTTTACTATTTGGAAGTGCTGAAAAGGCTGCATGAAAAAGTAAAACAACCTGAACTTTTTGCCAACAATCCATGGCTGTTGCATCATAACAAGGGGGGTTGTCTGTGAGTGAGTTTTTAGCCAGTAAACAAATAACTGTATTGGAATACCCTGTCTGCTCGTCTGGCCCCCAATGACTTCTTCCTTTACCTGAAGATAAAGGAAATATTGAAAGGACAACATTTTGATGACATTCAGGACATCAAGGGTAATACAATGACAGCTTAGATGGCTATTCCAGAAAAAGAGTTCCATAATTGCTTTGAAGGGTGGACTAGATGCAGGCAACCATGCATAGCTTCCCAAGGGGAGTACTTCGAAGGTGACTGTAGTGATATTCAGCAATGAGATATGTGTCACTTTTTCTAAGATGAGCTCACAGACTTAATTGTCTGACCTCGTATACATGTAAGAAAGTTATGAGATGTCTGTTGTCTGTTACTAAAACCAGTGGCTGGTTTAATAGGACCAAGATATTTTATATTATGACTTTCTGTACCTTTTGATTTTTTTTGTATACAGATGTAATAATTTTTTAACTTGTTAAAAAGACTTTTTTCTCA
This sequence comes from Rhinolophus ferrumequinum, assembly GCF_004115265.2. Taxonomy (NCBI): domain Eukaryota; kingdom Metazoa; phylum Chordata; class Mammalia; order Chiroptera; family Rhinolophidae; genus Rhinolophus; species Rhinolophus ferrumequinum. The sequence continues at coordinate 26,073,750 of NC_046301.1, read as the reverse complement.
AATGTCGGCCTGTTTTTCTTTGAACAGCAGTAGACCCATGCTACATCTGTCTAAATTGAGCTGTGGAGTCCTGTACCTTAGATTTTCTATAGGTAAGAGATTTGGGAGGAAATTCCTCTAGTGATAATAAATGAGGAAAGTTCACCTAAAAAAGATGTCAGAGAAAATGAAGAATGAGCATCGCTTCCAAATTTTTTTCTCTCTCTGAAATTCAAACTTCTGCCCTCATTGTTCTTTTTGTCCAATATTTTTTTTGCAGTTATTGTCATTCTGTCCAATACCTATTTGCATTTGTGAATACATTATAATGTTTTGTTTTCTGATTGTCTTTTATTCATTCTGAATCTAAAGGAAGTTCTGTTCACTAAAACTTTGCCAGCTTTTGTTGAGCCACAAGATTCTACAATGGATGTGATATTCAGGGAGAAGAGGGAGCCCTTCAGCCATGGAGGAACCCAACAGAGATCACCATGCTGCTGTAAGCCCCTACTCATAGTCACCACTGCTGACAAAAGAGCCTGGAAATCAGGTCACAAGTAGATTATGCTGTGTTCTCAGAAACAATATATTGCACTATTCTCTGTATGGCAGGAGCTGAGGAGACTCAGTTAGGGAGGAAAGGAGGAGCTTAGGGAATGTCTGAGCCAGTCTTTTTTTTTTAATTTTTGTTGGGGAACAGTGTGTTTTTCCAGGATCCATCAGCTCCATGTCAAGTTGTTGTTTTTCAATCTAGTTGTTTTTTTTTTTTTTTTGGGGGGGGGGCGGCAGATCAACTCCAGGTCAAATCATAGTTTTCAATCTCGTTGTGGAGGGCACAGCTCACTGGTCCATGTGGGAATCGAAGGAGGGACCTTGGTGTTATGAGCACTGCGCTCTAACCCCTGAGCCAACCGGCTGCTCCTGAGCCAGTCTTAAAGTCAACACAATTTGAAGATCAGGCCAATACATAGTAAATAAATAAATAAATAAATAAATAAATAAATAAATAAATAAATAAGAAGGCAATATGTGGCTTTCCAAAATGTCAGCTCAAATGACTCACATTTTCAGCTGATAAAAATAAATTCGTTGGGTAAGTTAACTATTAAATGTACCAGAACTGTTGTTTTCAAAGCTTTTCCAGTGATGTGAAAATATCAAACTTTAGGTTGGGGGCATGTTCTTAGGTCTGTGTATGTGTTTTTCAAAGCTTTGGTGTTTTGCCAGTATTTTCTACCTTGAAACCAGGGCTTCTATTTTTGGATCATTTCGTGGAGCAGGGTATTCTTTAATTTCAACAATTCCTTATACAATTATTTGCTTTATATTCATACATTTCTTTTATCTGCGTGGCTCAGAGCCAGATGATTGTTTCTTTGTGAATCTTCTGTGCCGCTGTTGGTTGGGCACACCATAATGATACCTCTTGTGACTTTTTCTAATATAATCACTCAATACTTAAAGCAAGGAATTCAGATTGCTTATGAGCAAAAAGAAAATTGTGTTCTTAATGACACATTAATGATGTGGTTTTGGATTAATGGGGGAAAAAAGGGGATTTGATAACTCAGATTCCTAAAGAGGTAACATTCAGATATTATTTTAATTTGCAAATTTAGCCACATGAAAAGGGTACTGAATATTAAAAGAGGAACTTTTTAAAGTTACTCTTTCTATACCAAATTCTTTTAAGTGTTTATCCTGCCATTAGAATTTATAAACAAATAAAATGCAGTCAGAGAGATAGAGAGAGAGAGAGAGGGAGAGAGAGAGAGAGAGCCAAAAAAAATGTATACACATTTTAAGAAAGGAAAAAACTGTATGAAAATTGAAATACTCAATATATACCAACAACAAAAAATGAATACAAGTCATGTGTATACATTTATTTGGCACCCCCAGTATGTATATATAATGTTTTAACTCTAAGTAAATGGAAATCAATTAAGGAGAGTTAAAGATGATGGTTAGTATTGATGTTACAATAACTAGAAGCATTAATCAATTTTAATTAAATAAAAATATATTTTCTTCCCGAGAAAAACTTATGAAACCTGGATTTAGCTCTAATGTTATGCTTTCAGAGTCAAGCTGATTAATAGAGAAACAAATTCATATGTGGCTGGAAAAGATTATCAGACCTTTTTATAAGGCTAGATCTACCATCAATATGTCAAAGATTCATCCACTTTGAGCACTGAAAGGTATTTTAAAGTTCACATTGTAAAAATTTATTTTTCTATGAGGAAAGCTCTTATGCGTTTTGTTTTGTTAGGGAACAATGAAAAATTAAAATCTTAGCCAAGAAGTAATAATTAGTAAAGTAATGAATTATGTCAGAAGCCCTGGAAAATTTTAAGATTCCCATGAAACCAGAGCTAAATATACTTTCCTGTCTCACCTAGTGGCAGTTGGAATCTAGCACTTGAACTACACATGTCTATTTCAAGACAGTCCACACCTCTTAAAAGCCTCTAGATATTGCATTAAAGTACTGCTTTTTTCTAGTCTGTGTCCAATTGCATATTGAATACTGCTGATACAAAGGGAAATAGGGGAGAATGAGAGCCATTAATTTATATCTTCTATAGGGTTTTTGATAAGGGTCAAATTAGTTAACATACAGGAATGAATTTTATAGACAGTACAATTTAATGCACATTGGATTTTTATACGATTCTTTGTCTGAAATACATGAATTTTGAATATTATTCATGTGAGAAAATACCATGAAGGGATAAGAGAATGAGATTCATAAGATTTCTGGGTTTTGGCCTCACTGTGGACACGATACTAAACTTCTCTAAACCTCTGAAAATGAGGGAATCATGAAGATGAAATATGATAATATATGTAAAGGATGTATTACAGTGCTTGACACATGGCAAATGCTCACCAAATGTGAACTTTATGATCCACTTAAGAAATAGGTATATAATAATGCAAAGAGTCCATTTTCATAGGTGTTGGGTTTAAGATAATGCTTAAATCCCACAGTGGCATTGCAGAGACTATAAAGCATGGTTTACTGATCCCTTCCTTTATTATCAGTCCAACCCCACAGATAGGAGCCAATGTCAGCAGAATAAAGCAGCTCTAGATTTGTTTCCTTCTGTTATCCCAGGTGAATGAAAATCCAACCACCCTGAGGTATGTTTTTCTGTGCTATCTACCCAAATAGTGTGCATTCACTTTATTTGAACTGTTCTTATTTCTTTCTTCTTTGTACTCTGTTGTTTTCATTTTCATCCCTGCCAAGAAACCAGTAAAATAGCCCACAAATAATTGGCCATAATTTCCAAGGCTATTCAGTCCTACTTTGGGGGACTTCTATGGAAATCTTTGGTTTTTCCAGTCTAACCTGGGTAAAGATGATTTTAGTGAAAACAAGAGTTTTCTCACATGAAAAAAAAAAAAAGATACAGTAGAGTGAACTGAGTTGGAAAGTCCTGAGCTGTGAGGTAGATCTTCCCACATATGTAACATTAAGTACGCTGTTGTAGACAGAATAACGCCCTCCCCTCGCCTCAACCTCAAGATGCCCATGCCCTAATCCCCGAGCCTGTGAATATGTTACCTTACTTGACAAGTAGGACTTTGCATATGTAACAAAGTAAAGGATATTGATATGGGGAGAGTGTCCTAGATTTTCAGAGTGGGCCCAATGTAATCACAAAGGTCCTTATAGGAGAGAGGCAGGAGTGTCAAAGTCAGAGAAGATGTGATGATAGAAGCAAACGTCACAGTGATGTAAGGAAGGATCCATGAGCCAAGGAGTGCAAAAGACCAGTAAATGCTGGAATAGGCAAGAAAAGGATACTTCCCTAGAGCATCAGAAGGAATGCAGCCCTGCTGACCTTGATTTTAGGACTTCTGACCTCCAGAATTATAAAGTAATAAATGTGTGTTGTTTAAAGTCATTACATTTCTAGTAATTAGTTATAGCAGCAATAGGATATGAATAGAATGTGTTGAGTATCTTTTCTGGACCAAATTCTGAAATCTCTCCAAGACCTTATTAAGGACTGAATGTTTGTGTCTAAAATTCGTATATTGAAGCCCTACCTAATCTTCAATGTGAAGGTATTAGGGCCTTTGGGAGGCAATTAGATGTAGATGAGGTCATGTAGGTGGGGCCCTTATGATGGGATTAGTGTTCTTATAAGAAGAGAAAGAGTCTGCTCTGTGAGGACACAGCAAGCCAGGAAGAGGTCCCTCCCCAGGAACCGAATCTGCCAACACCTGCATCGTGGATTCCCAGCCTCCAGAAGTATGAGAAGTAAACGTCTGTTGTTTAAGCCATCCAGTTGACAATATTATAACAGCCCAAGCTGACTAAGACAGACCTATAAGTTACATTTCTATATTAATCTTTCAGAAAGATGTCAATAACAGAAAGTCTCCCACTCTATTCCACACATATCCTATTACTATATGTACCTACCTCTGGTTCTCCTGTTGACAGTGTTGTGTTTCACACATGCATTATACTGCTGCAGCTTATATATAATGTAGGACACTGCCCCTTTCTCCCCCCATGTATAGCCAAAGCATTCTTTGAAAGAAGGATCCCAGGATTCATTGTCATGGAAATTCTTGGTGTCTTTATCAAAGTTCTGCATCGCAAGCAAAAGAAATTAGCTGTGGGCTGATTTAAACAGAAAAGAAACGTATGAATATTGAGTATTCACAAAATCATAAAGACTGGAAAGTTAATGGGAAAAACATAAATTATGTATAATTCTATTCATATTTCAATACCCAAAAGATATTGATTTGAGTCTGTTGTATTGCATATGTGTCTAGATTTTTTTGAGGAGGGTGACGTTTTACAAATAAATAGCATTATGTAATAGTTTTTCATTTGGGGAGTCAAAAATTATCTTTGCTCTTTGTTCTGGTAAGTGCATTTAAGCCTCCAAAGTTGTTTTTTCCTACCTTCTCACTGCTAGAAACCCTGTTTCCACCACCATCAAAATCCTTGGTCTGTTTCCCAACATTAACTTATTTCTCCATTTTGTTCATTACATTTGAATATCAGGAATACGTAGTGGGGAGTAGTTCATCCTGGGAGTTGAGAATGAGGTTTGAGAAAAATCCAGAAGTGCAGCTAGAAGGCTGGCAAAGGAAAAGGGGAGCAGCATATGAAACTATTGACATTGGGGGTAAGGAAAAAACCCAGAGCAGAAGATGAGTCATATTTCAGTAATCAGCATGCCAATAAAAATTAAAAGATTATTTGTCATGTATTGTGCTAAAGATACTGATCATACCGTTGAAAGTAAATGCAGTAAAAGCTCATTTGGTTGGCTTTTCTAGATCCCAATTCTACCAGTTCGTCTTCTAACCTATGGCTCAGCTATTTCTCTTTGGCACAGGTTCTTGGTGACTGCCATTTACGTGTGTCCCAGACGTACGAGTACGTAACCTGATGGTTTATGTATGGTCTGGTCTAGTTGGTGTCTTTCACTTCAGCTAAAGTCGGGGGAAATTCCATAGCACCATTCTAACTATGGCTCTCATCACTGGAACAACTGCTTACAGAGTTTGCATAAACAGTCAGCTATCCCTCCAGGAAGCTTCCCTGAGTAATCAAGGAAACTCACTCTGGAGAGATCTCTGTAGCCATCTGCAGGCCTCATGACCATGGTGTTGCACTGAATCCTTGAAGAGCTTTTGTCCCTTTCTCCTGTCCCCAATGCTGAGCTTCCATATAAGTACAGTCCCAGGTTGCACATGGTGCTCCTGGAAAGAAAGTGTTGTTTACCATTTTCGGAATCCCCAGTGGGGATTCAGTTATGGTACACTAGTTGATAATGCCTCCTCTGTCGCTTCCCAGAAAGCTGGTAGACATGAGGGCTGGCAGACAGTATGAATAAATGAGTCTAGTCTTTGCTTGAGGAGGCCCTCGCTCAGCGCAATTGTCCCAGCCTGTCCTACAGATCCATGACAGCAGCCTATGGCATTCATTAGGCCCATAAAATGACTGAGCAGTAGCTCCAGGAACGGGGCAAGAGAGACAGGTAGCTTGTGTAGGATATGCATGAGCTATTAACAATAGCTTTTTGAAATTGGATTTTGGATACATTGACCTATGCATAGCAAAAGCCTGAAATAATGGTTATTGGTCCTGTGTTTCCACACCATTATGTTGGAGATTTCCTCTCTCTGTATCAGAATAAACATATTTGTATTACTTAGAATAATACTGTTTTTATTTGAGTCAATGGTTCATTTTGTTTTTAAATAGAACTCATTTTAAATTTTAACAAGGCTTTTATTTAAACACTTTTATTACAACATTTATGTGGCAGCAATATCTAACAAACTTCTGAGACACAGGACAACTTTTTGATGGGCTTTGCAACTCTTCCAGAAGCAGAACTCAAAATAAACATGTTATTTAAAGAAACTGTGAAAGTTACAATAAAGGGAGTGTTGTTAATATCGAGAAGATTTTCAATGCAAGGTCCAATAGCATCCTCTTTTACACAGAGAAAAAAAATGAAAAGAAATACTTAAATTAGGGGGCAAATTGGAATACCAATAGCAATGCACATTTACCAAAAGCTAGAGAAAATGTGTTGAGAGATGTATTAAATATTTGCTGACAAGAAAATTTTAGTTGCTTGTATGTGAAGCCCCCCGAATCATTCCACAGGAGAAACATACATACACACACACACACACACACACACACACACACACACACACAAGCATGCATGTGCATGCACACACACACACTTCCTTTATTCCTCAAAAATGGAAAGCGGTCTCATCTAAACAAAAAGTCACAGACTTTTCCCTAACTCTCTTCTCATTTCAAAGGTTATTTGCTATTTTCCCCCTCTAAATAATATATTCTTAGTTTGAAGGTCTATGCTACCTCACTGGGGTGTTCTACGTGTAGTCTCTAGGGAGTCCTCAAACCTCTGGAATTATGTACATAGAAGTCTTGGGTTGGAAGGTTATATGCACGTTTTCGGAGGAGTGGTGGTCTATATCTTTTATCCAGTTCTCAAAGTAACAGGTGACTCAAAGAAAGTGAAGATCCACTAGCCAATTGTAGCAGTTTCCAAAATAAAATATAAACACGATACACTAGAGTAAGAGAAGAAAATACTGGGATTTCTATTTATATTCATGCTCACTTAAAAAATAAAAGAAGTTTTACTACTATATCGTAGGATACAAGTTTGACAGTAGCATATTATATTTATTAATCATAAACACTAAACTAGTTATATTACAAATATTTTTTTAATATTTATAATGTATCGTTCATGTACTAAAATATTTTACGTGTAGTGAGCAGGAATCCAAAAGGCTGGAGAAGACCTTTCTAGAGTAGCGAATATCATTTCTGTTACAAGATTTTGCAGGGCACCTTGAATTTACATATGGGAAGAGGAGAAGGAGCAGTTAATTCTCAAACACTAATATATATTTTATTCACTTCAGTTTTGCAAGATACAAGTTATTTGGGGAAGAAGGCAGCTCACTGTGATGGAAGTGCCTGGAGGCTGCCCATCCCTAAGTCACTGGGCAATACTGTTTCCAAAGGCACAGAACTCCATGACCAGTAATCACTATAATTTCCGAAAAGGCCTGTTTGTCACTTTTATTCCAGGTGTGGAATACACTGGCTTGTCCAACTTCTGTAATAGCTTTTTTGTTTCTATTTGTTTTGTTTTAATTTTCTTTGAGGCCACTTCCTATTTCTTTCTTCAACACAGATGGGTTTGGCAACATTTCAGACTAAACAGACATCTTAGTGGATGCTTCCAGATTTGAGCGTTATGCAAAGTCCTTTTCTGCCAAGCAATTTTCTTCACAATCTGTAAGGTTTATTGGCAATTTAATATTGTGACATTAAGTACTTAAAAAATTGAAAGGCAGCACAACCTTATCCAAAATCTTCTACCAGAATGTCTGAGATTTTGTCCTACTGGATCTGCCATTTAATTTTGTCCTGGTTTCTATCCCAATGTGTAAATCTAAAATATTAACATTTTCCTGAAACTAAGTTTATTATGATGGAAAAGAATCAGCACTGATGATAAAAGATGCCTCACTTTCAGGATATCACTTCCTCTTCTCTCCCCTTTGCTTAGTTTAAAAAAATACAAAACAAAACAGAATCTATGCCTTTATGCTATTTTTTGGCATGCTCTGAATATGGGAAGAAATGGGCATAAAGAAGAAAATAAGAGAATAATTTTGGACGAAAAAGTGTGTAGATTCCATGAGCTAGCCAAAACAAATGCAGGCATGACAAATTTAAAGCTCCTTAAAGAGAAATATAGATGGCAATAAAATGTAAAATGTTTGTCTTAGCTTAAAGTAAGAATATTAAAGGAGTACACATCATCAATATAATAAAAGAAGCATTGAAAAGGAAGGCACACTATCTAAAATCTGGAAGCAAACATGCAAAGAGTAGAAGGAAACTGAACAAGGGACTAATGGCTCCCAAGCTCATGGCTTTCACAACAGGAGTGGTTCTTCTTCTTCACACTATAGGATACCAAGTTTTCTCTGGATTTGAGAAGAACCCCAACAAAGAATGTACATTATAACACTGTAAACTTTGGTTGGAAATTACATTTTGGTGTTCCCTGCTTAACAAAGCAAGCTGTCCTTGCTTTTAGCCTGTGATTAATTAGACAAGAAAACTACATTTCCCTATCCTCTCTGCAGCATTGAGTTTTTGTTTTGCAGGAGATAGTAAGTCCTTCCTCACAGGAATCACAACACCTCTGGTCTAGCTCCTCTAATGACTGCCCTTCTGCCTCTCTCACACACATTAAATCCTCCCATCCTTCCACCCTTCAAATCTGCCTTCGTTTAACTTTCTAAGCGCAGATATCTAAAGAATGACACCAAAGTACATAATCATGCAAAACGAACACTGTATGTTTTATTGCTCAGTGAAGGGTAGTGAGCTATTCAGCCGCCCAACAAATATGTATCAAAGAGATTTATTTCCACGTTTCAATAATGATTTATCCAGGTAAACTCTATGCACTTAAAACTACTATAATAATTCATTAACCCATTCTCTTTGGGACTTTTAACTGTTGCTTTAACAGGGACCTGAATGTGGCTTTCAAGCATTGAACAGCCCTAGACTTCATTTGGGCTTTGCATGTAAAGCTCTACTTGGGCGCTTTCCGAGCTAGGGAATCTCAGGGGGTCATGTCTATTCCCCAGATCTATGAGGAAAAGGCACCCCACTTCATCATCTCTCACTTGTTAGGCAGAAGCAACTCTTCCTTCCCACCAAAGGATCCAGAGGACTAATGGCCTTGAGAGTAATATGAAATTCCAGGGCCAGACATCCCAGCTTTATGTTCATACTTGTGGTAAAATACCCAGGATATAGCACGAATCATATCCTTCTGAGATATGGAAGAATGTTCATTTGGTCATCTGTGCAAGTAAATATCCACTCTTATCCATGCTGTTTCTGACTTGGTCTTTCAAAAACACACATCCGATCTTATCATTTCTTCCTTTAACATCTGACATCCCCCGTGGCTACTAGTAGTTTTAAAACTGTTGGGGAGGGAGGCAGAAGCCAATGGTCTACTTCTTTTACTGTTTTGCTTTTTTTTTTCTCTTGTGAGATTTGTTTTGAACCAAAGCTCCATAGAAATAAATAATGATGATGATTAATACTAATAATAATCACACACCTTAATGTGACAAATAGTCCCCTTCATGATTTGTATCCAGTGGTCTTTCTGTCCTTGTTTTCCTCACCTCCAACTCATCCCCGGCCACTTGCCATCAGGATATACTATGCATCTCCAAAGACTCCATTTCTTTGTGTGTACTTGATTATTTGCTTGAACCAAGTCCTTTCCTCTTGGCTTAATGGACTCCTCTAAGACCAAGACACTTCGCCAAGCACTGAGTCTCCTCCTACTTTGTGCTCTCACAGAATTTTATAATTAATTATCTTATGTTCATCTTTCATTTTCCTTTTTTGATAGAATGAGCCATACTTTATCTTTGAATTCCAAAACAATATTATTCCTGGCATATAAAAGTCATTCAAGAAATGATGAAAAAAATAAATGAAATTGAGTAAGTGAATCTATTTTTATTTAGGTTCAAACTTTGCGTTTTCTTACAAAGTATAGATGGAAATAAAAAGATGAGAAAAAATGGGAAGAGACATTTTAACTCTATATTCCTCTTTGCTTTTTGATGCAAATGTCTTTAGAAAATTTGAGGGGAACTCTATGCTTGCTTGAGAAACAAAGATGAAAATTTATTTTGTTTAAATTTATTTACTGGGCACAAGATAATGGGACAAGAAGCCATGAGTGGAAACGATGAAATTTGAACAAAAGGAACAGCTCCTGAAATTCTCAGGAAAAACTAGCTGATAAGGAAACAGTCTTGGGACCCCACATTATTTTTTAGGAAAGTTAATCTGGCAACAGGATTCAGAACCCTTAGCTCCCAACCCTTCCACAGGCCCTCTATGTCCATTCTTTTCTCTGTCCTCAGTTTATTCCTAACTCAGAGCTCCTGTTTTGTTCAATTATTTCTGTGAGAATTACCTTTTAGGCTCTCTGCCCCTAGCTACCACCAGTGTTCTGGATATGAAAATGCCTCCATAACCCTTATCCTCCAAATTGGATAAAACAGAGGGAAAGGGAATTCCTTACAATTTTTTGTGGATTTTGAATGTATTCAATTGTGGAAATGCTGAATGGTCATCTTGCTCAAGGTCCACAAAGTATTCCATAATTAATGAAACTTTGTAGGCTGGTGTAGGGAACCTATCACAGATTATTTCATTTCTGTGGGAAAATATATTTTTGGTGACTTTTTATTTGGATAAAATGTCAAATTTATAGAAAGGTTGCAGGAATAGTACAAGGAATTCTCCTATAGCTTTTACCCAGATTGTGCACGTTTTACTCTATTGATTTTGTATGTGAACACACACAGAGAGAAAATATTTTTTGAATTCTAATTGACTTACAAACTTTTAGAACACAAATAATTACCAAAGTGGGATCTGTTTAAATATTTGATAAAGACATTTTATTTTATGTTTTTAATTTCCTTAAATTCTTATTATTTTCCCTAGGGCTCAATTCCAGAAACAAAAAATGTATGTAAGTAATAATTTTCCTTCTAAGTGTTTTTATTAATTTCATATATTTGTAAGACTATAGCTATATTTTCCCAAGGCCTATGGTGTTTTCCAACAATAGGATTGGTATTTAATGAAACACATTCAGTCCTTCAAGATGTTAGGGTATGACGAAGTTAATAATAATCAATGTGATATCTGTATTAGTAGACTCGGGATTCTAGAGGCCAATCAACAATTACTTTTTATTCCTGAGGTAACCATGGGGTAGCCTGGGAACTTGTGGAGTTAATTAAAGAACTTTTAAACTGAGTTACTTCTTAACTCCCCAAATAAGAGTTCAGCATACCTCTGGCTCTGTTAATATTGATTTAAAAACTATAATGTTCACCTTTCTCTTGCTTTGAAGTTGAGCTCTTTTAAAATCAAATCCTTATCCTAAACCAAACTCTGTAGGTTATTTAATTCACCAGAGATCTTAGACTAACATCATGAAAAATTAAAGTTCAAGCTCCAGAAAAATGTTGAAAAGTTTCCAATTACCGCATCACTTTCTTCATCAACACTAACATTCTCTTTAAACAATATCATTGAGATATTTCAATTAGAACACAAATTCACAGATGTGTACTTAATAAGACAAAAAAAATGGATGATTCTTAGGACATATACACACAATAAAGTGTTCAAGACAAATACTTAAAAATACACTGTCAGAAAAAAAGAACAAGTCTTATTTCCCACTTCTGAACTTTGATTTTCTTATTAAAACTTTATATGGCTCAGCATGTCAACAGAGGTTGTCTGCTGAAATAGACCCAAATTACTGTGTGTTGTAATTTGTGTTGTGTGTTGTGTAAATTATTGTGTGTTTTGTGTGTGTGTGTGTGTGTGTTTGTGTGTGTGTGTGTGTAAATATTTTGTTTCTGTACTTTCTGGAATTTAACCTGAATGCTTACTTACTCTCATGTTGCTTCTGGTTAAATTAACTAGAATGGTATTATTGCATTTCAACATAGGCTGTAAGCCTCTTTTATCCTAAATACTATAATGCAAAAATGAATTAATAGGAATTAAATTGCTAATATGAATTAAAATAGCTTTCACCATGTATAGAATAAAAAAGAAAAGTCAAACAAAAAGAAGTATTTATTGTTAATGACACATCACGTTATGGAGAATATTTTTATAAAATAATCTTTGATATTTACATAAGATCTATTTTATATTCACATTGCATCTAACCCATAATTGCTTATATTCTTAAAGCAATAAAAAGAAGAAAGAAAAGTGCAACAGGAACAAAAAACTTAATCTATTTTGTTATATATGCTAAAAATTAAATGAGGTAATAAAAGGCAGAGTTGAAAGAGTCAAAGAACTTACGGTACTGAAGATTATAATTTCTATTCAAAAGCTTTTTTAAGGCAACACTATCACAAATACACTTTAATAACCATGGCATTCCACCAGGACACAATATTGCAAGTGACTCCATCACATTGTACAGGTCACTACAAATGCCTGATATATTATGTACAATGTGCTAAATAAGTGATTGTTATATAATAGATACATCCCCAAAAGTCACTTTTCGAGGTTTCTTTGTTTTTTAATTTCACTGAAGAGTTGAATTATTAAAGTAAGTGTTTTGTCATGTTAAGTGGAAGAAAAAGTAGATGGTGACTTATCTCCTGAAATTTTAATACTGCTCTTTAGCCATCTGCTTCCTAAAGTGCTTTCAGAGATTCCACACATGCTCTAAGGAGTCAACCCCCAAAGACTAATAATCGTGGACATATTTTCCTAATCTATTCCCGTTGCTTTGCCTAAAAAATTAGCATTGCCATCTTCAACCTCTTTCTTTTGGAACCACGGTTTTGAATTTGTTCCTTGTTGATAAGATTCCAGAAAATAACAAATTCCAGGAATTTCACTGGGGAAGTTTGGTGGAAGTTCCTCCCTTGATCGAGGGGTAAACACAAAACCAGGACAATCTTTGAGTAATCTGAGAGATTAAAATAAAAATATTACCATTAAAATTTAATACTGACATAACTGTCTACTCAAAAAAAGTCATAACTAAATGACTATACTTGAAAATATGAATAAACCGGTTATTTTCACTGTGATTGACAGAAAGGTACTAATGATGTTAACAAATACATTCACAGAAGTATAAGTAATTAATTCACAGTAACAAGAAAATTATACCATATAATGTATTTCACTCATATTAGAAAAAATTAATTATAAAATATTTTTGCAAAGATATAATCTATAATCTATCTAACAGTGCTATTCACAGTAGTGGGGAAAAAACAAATAATTCAAAGGTCTAATAACAGCAAAAACACAAATACATAAATATAATGTTCTAGAATAAGGCTTCCCTAATTTGAAAGAGTTAAAACATTGTCCATTTATCGATTCATTCATTTTGTAAATATTAGTGAGAAGTAATCATGGGCAAGAAGTTGTGAAGGAAAAGTTTTACTCAGGTGTAGGGGTGTGTGTGTGTGTGTGTGTGTGTGTGTGTGTGTGTGTGTGTGTAAAATGTAAGAATAACTTTTGATCTCTCAATGGAACTTTTACAAATTCTAGGTTAGTAGGACTTAAATGAGATTTAATTGTACATGTTGACACTCTACTTCCCATCTGGTACTTGCAATATTTTTCTTTCCTAAATTCATCTATTCTATCAAATTTTATTATTTGCTACTAACTACTTGTCCATTATACTAAACTCCTTTTAAATTCCAATCCTACTGATTAAGTTACTGGCTCCTCTTCTTATTTGCTTCTCTCACTTTGTCAAATGCAAACTTAATAAGCATCGCTGTAATCGATTATTCAGGCCATGAAAAATGTTGAATAGTTTTGGGCTCTACACCAACTTCTATATAGAAAATCACTCATCATATCTGCCCAACCAATCATGGCCTTCTACTCACCAGTCTGTGATGCCATGTCTAAATGATGGGATGATGGTGCTGCATTAGATTTTGATATTGTGACATCCTTCTATGTACTGAAGAAACCAAATGAATAGAAATCTAGGTCTCAAGAATGACAGACCTTGAGTAGAATACAACATGTGAGTATTTTGCTAACTATTTTTTTTTTATCAGTGCATCAGTGAATATAAAATCTGCAAAGTAAAACTAATGAAAATGATACTTTAGTCATGAATTCATAAATATTTTTGAGTGCCTATTTTTTATAAGGCACAGTATTTGGTAATATATAATGAAAAGTTACAGAATCCAATAGTAAAGGTATAAGCTTCAAACTCTGGTAGATTTAGCTTTGAATAGCAGCAAAGATGTCAGTTTTCTAAACTTTAAAATGGGTATAATACTACATGCCTCTGAGGACAGTTGTGAAAATTAAATAAATTACACAAGATTGATCAAGCATTAATTAGATGTCACATAACACCCATATTGGTAACAGTTAGTCTGATAATATCGGGCTTTGGGGAAGAGAAACCTTCATACACCATTGGTAAAATACATATTGGTAAAACCAATTTGGACAACAAATTGATCCTTAGTAAAGTTGAAACTGGGTAGAGTCTTTGATCTTGAAATACCATTTGTAGGTATATTATCTAGATATGTATGTATAAGAATATTTATCAAATCACATTTATAACAATGAAAAACTGGATACACTCTAATTAACCATGGGTAGAAGATGGATTCTGACTTATTCGTACTCTAGAATATATATTATATCACATGCATGTATAGTGACATGCTTGGTCTGGCTTGTACTGGCTTGTGACCATCAACTGTTGGACATTCATGAATTTTGTAAGCTATCAGTGGTCTGAAACTTGCCATGTTGAGAGTATTGACACCAGAGAAATTGGTAAATGCTAGAAATCAGGGATTCTCCATTTCACTCCCCAAAGCTGGTTTACCAGCACACCATTGCATTAGAAATAGTTTAAATAAATGAATTAGATTTGTAAGAGCTAGATGTATATTTTGTCAAGAAAAAATTTCTCAAAAACGTAGTGTAGGTGTGGATTCAAGGCAAGGATATAAAAGGATACGAATAGGTTCTGTGGAAATTTATTTTCCTCTGGCTTTATTTTTCCATCAGGAGGAATCTAAATGATAGTTATACTTCTAGCCTCTTTCTGCCCATTTTCCTTCCTGATAAACAGAAGCAGCATATCTTATTACTCTACTCAGTGCCTTCCTGCCTCTCTCTTTGGGAGCCTGTTTGTCTGCAGGATGTATATTTTCTCGGATGTTCCTACAAACCCTAAGGGGTATAGAGTTCAGTAGGTCAGACTGAGAATGAATAGGGGCAAAGAACCTGTGATATTTTATTTCTTTCATAAAACAGGGATCTGAAACAAATATGGCAAGATGTTGATATTTGTTAACTATTAAACAGTATTGGCTACATGAGTAACATATTTTCTTTGATTTTTTTTCCTGTATGTTTGAAATGTTTAAAAATGAGTTGTAAAAATGTATAAAACTATAAAGGTTTAATAGACAAAAACGTATAAAACCATAGGTGATTACCAAATTTGAAAATATTTTTTTCTGCCCTACATTTCTTATTAAATATGGTAATTCCAATCATAACCTTTGTATCATTTGAATTTATTATGTGCCTTGCTCAAGATCCAACAGCTGGTAATCCCTGTATTTGGAACGATCAAGACATGTCTTCTGAATACAAATCCTGTGCTTTTTAAAGAAACTTCCAGATAAACACAATTAGTGTGTCATGGAGTTAGAAACGTTCATTAAATCATCTTTAAATAAAGATCAAAGTTTGTAAGAAAATCAGGTTAGAAAAATATAACTGTTTAGATGAAAACTTGATGGCAGTAAGACCCAAAGATGGCAGCAAAAGTCCCAGGGCAGATGTGCACATATGATGGGCATTTTGCTTTACTTCCTCTTGACCAAATACCATTTTCCCCAAGAAAATAATAAAACAATAAATTTCAGGTGGTCAATGCAACAGTACCTGTAAGTTGTTGGACTGACATTGATTTTCCGTGGTACACTGCAGGACTCAAATTTGTTAGCCAAAGTGACATTGTTTCCAAAAAGACAGTAACGGGGCATTTTAACTCCAACAACTCCAGCAAAAACCGACCCAGAATGCAGTCCGATTCGCATCTGAAAACAAAAAGGACCACAATGTTCCTGGTCATTGGTAAAACATTTCCCACTTGTCAGTGTTGTTTGAATACTCTGTCTAAACTGTTTTACCAATCGCTCTCACCACACCACTCCCTCCTTCCTCAAAACCTCCAGCCAACTTCCTTCTACTCCTCATAGCTGATTAAAAATTACCAGTGCAGAATCAGTCTTACCTCTTAACTTTTCCCCATGTATGCACTTTTATTTCACCTGTCTTCAACATCTAAGACAAATTTCCACACATACCTAGCACAGTCACCATAGTGACAAGACAAAGTGTCTATGCGCTGTCTATGTGAAAATGCTCTGTCCATCAAGTGAGACAGACATAACTTCTGGACTACAGGAGTCATTTTCCCAAGCACTGTTAGAGAGGGGGGCAAAAGAAGCTAGCTCTCACTATATAAAATATGGGTTTTTAGGCATTTTGCTTTGAAAGAACTTTATGCCAAACACTACCTCATTATTCAAATGATTATAGCTAGAGAAAGGGAATTGTAATATTTAAGCAAAAAAATAACAGAGGAAGCGGGAAGTTGTTGCTGACGCCCAAATTATAGTGACTATATACACTTTAGTTGAAAACATCTAGACCCATGGAAAAACCAGTGTTGTGCCATATCTAGATATACGATGTAGTCTGGAATGTGTGTGGCAAAGATTTAGGAATTCTGAACGTTATCAATGATTTGGAGAGCCACGGGACAGAATACTTTAAACTGGGATATTCTAGAAGATTTGATTATCTTAGAGGATGCACAAAGTCTTAAGTCACTGCTAATAAGTTAAAGTGGGGATATTTTAAATGACCATCAGAAACTATGTGCATTATTTTCAAGTTCTTTGTTCAGCTGACCATTTAAAAATAAGTTTTGTCAGATATATACCTTTTAAACAAAGGCTAAGAACTCAGTAACTCAGAATTTAGAACTCAGTAATCTAGAATTCTGAAGACTCCAGTTCTGCCTTGTTTTATAGCTTATTTCCGATATCTGCTAGAAACGCTCCTAAATTATTTGCTTATAAGATGTCAAATCATCAATTTTGCAAAATTTCCAAACAAAAAGCACCATATTATGAATCAGGAGATTTGTATTTTAAACCAAACTCTGCTAATAATGGCTAGTCTGACTATCTGTAAGTCTTTTTCTCCCCCTCCATTTCTTCATCTATAAATTTTGATATATTTATATTATATAAAATATAAAGGATGGACAAAATCCCATTTCTTTGTCACAATTTTACTTTCAGCAACAGAACTTAGAGGTCTATTACATCTGGCTTTTTCTTCTTTAGGAGTAGATGGTTTTACATGCATAACTTCTAAACAACATAAACAGACAAGAAAGATGAGCAAAAGTTATCTTCTGCCTATAAATAACAGCCACAAGTTTAGAACATTTAGGTAGAGACGTTTTTGCTCTCTTTCTGCAATCTTCTGGGTAAACCAGTTTCTCTCTCCATACTTGTTATTCTAGCTCTTTATATGGTAAATTTAGCATAGCATTCTTATTTTTCTATTTCATTAACGTATTTATGAAATAGATTCATTTAATATATTTCTTCTATTTAATCAATGTATAAATACATTCTCCGTATAAAAATCCAAAGAATGCAGATAAACCAAATGCTCCTTTGGCTGCCCCTATGTAGCTCTCCCTCCCACCTCCCTTCTCCACTTCTGAATCTCACTCTCAGCTCCACTGCTTTCTTATCAGCGAACTTTGCAAATGCAGGAACAAGAACCTGACCCAAAGTTTAAGATGCATATCGTTAATGCATCTCTTTTCCCAGGGAATAGACTTTCATGTGAAATCATAAAAGACAGACAAAATTCTGTATTTTGGCAAAAGCTTGAATGGAAATCTGCTGAGGAAGTCTTCCATTTGGGGACCACTTCCTTTTTTTTTTTTTTTTTTTTTTTTTTTAGAGGAGCAAAGATTTTTATTAAAGTGAAAATACAGCTCTCTTATGAGGGGGTACCCAAAACTGGGATGGCCCTTGGGGACCACTTTTGACATAGTTCTTTACTCATCATCACAGGCTTCTGGGAATAGGGAAGGAGGAGTACAAGAAGTTTGCTTCCAAGTTCACTTTCCAGTCACTGACTTTCACTGCTATTTCAGCCCTCCGGTCTCTGTCAGTTTCCTAAGCCTGAGTGGGTGGATGTTAATGAAGAAATCAGTAGGAATCAGTGAATAGATGACTTGTACACAAGACACATTGGAGAAAACCATAGAGCTTGAAAAGAAAAAAAAAAAGGAAATATTTCCTATTCTTTCACTTTGATTTCATTTCATAGAATAGCAGGGTAAGAGGGAATAAAAGCCCAGGTTTTGAAGCCAGATAGACATGACTCCAAATCCAGATGCAAGAGAAACTTGACTATGCTTGTCCATAAGTGAATTGTGGAGTCCTATTCCTAATGGTGTCACAAAGATTAAATGAGACAACATTCAAGTCACAATCCTCTCTCTCTGATACACATTAATGTTTCTCTCTCTAGTCAAATGACTCTTCAGTTCTGTCTCTGTGATATTTTATGGGTAGCTCCTAAGGCCATCAGGTATTCCCTAGGACTGCAGGTTAGTACAAATAAAAAGGTGTTTAACATCTCACTTTACAGGCCATTAAAACTAAACTATTATTACCCAGGTAATTATCTTTGAAACAAGCTATAAATAATTCCTCTAACTGTAAAACTCTAAAAATACACTTCTACAAGTAATAAAAATCATATCACTAACCCCCTTGCAACCATATACTTTTTAATTACAAAATACATTTAGAAGTCACAGGTTTTATTTTAAAATTTTACTTTGATGCTATGAGTCGTCTCACAAAAAAGGGGGGATACATAATTCTACTCTAAAAAAAGTGCAATTATAGAAATTAAATCATGAAGAGTCAGATGCTATGATGGTTTTTAAACACAGTTGCAAATTATTCCACTCTTCGTATTGAGACGTGGGGCCTAATTCTCCTTCACTCTATGCAGACACATGATTGCTTTGACCAATAGAATATAATGGAAGTCTCACTGTGTGTCTCCTAAGGCCAGGTCATAAAAGGCCATGCCTTTTATGAACAAGATTTCTACCAATCTTGTTCCCTGGGACAGGAGCCACCATGTAAGAAGTGTGACTACTCTGAGGTTATGTCACATCTAAGCACACGGGCAAACAGTCCTTGCTGAACCCAACCTTTCAGCCATTCTCAGCAAGGAACCAGGCATATGAGTGAAGCTACCATCTTGGAATGGGCCCTCCAGATCCAAGTGGTACATCCGACTATCCTGAATGCCCTCCACCATTTGAGTTTTCCCAGCTGAGGTACTAGATACTGTGAGCAGATATGAGGAATTCCTGCTATGCATCATCCAATCTTCTGACACACAGAATCCATGCCTAATAAAAGTTTGTGTTTTACAGCACTAAATATGTGGAAGTGTGTCACATAGCAATATATATGTGGGTAAACAGTGAAGTTAGACACCAATTATGAAGGCTTAAGTGTATGGTTTTTGTTAACACTTAAGAGTCAGGACTAGCAGTACCTTTTTTTATTGTATTATAATCATCACCTAGTGTTTTTTGTTTCCCTTAGAAAACCATCTAACAATAAAAGAGGATAATCAAGAACTATCTTTTAAAAAAAGAGAGAGCCAAGACTAAACTTCTAAATAGTATAGTTTTGTTTTAAAGCTTCTTTTCTTTCTTCTCTGTATATTTCATAGCATACCAAAGAGGATTCTATATCATTTCAAAGGCCCATTTCTGAAAGTCATCAAGAGAGGCCTGTTCTATAAAACTTAAGTGGCGATTCACTGCAAGTGCCACAAATAAAGATAATCTGCTCATGTTCTATCTATTAAACCAATGCCTAGCATGTTTATTTTATTTTCTCATCTGCAATAAAATATTATTCTGGGATCTGGTTCATCTAGAAATTTTTGAATTTTAGGTGCCTGAATTTTAACGTCCTCCCCTGAAGATTAGAAAAATAAAAATTACATTTTACAAACTCACTGGCAATTTCCATATGCATTTAGGTTTGGTGAATCAGATACACTGGCGTGAGATTTGCAAGCCAGGATTTCTGCTGTGACTGCACTTCTGTTGCTTACAAGTGCAGGCAGACCTGTGGAAGCCTTTGGATTTTCCATGGCATGTTCAGAAGAGAACTGTTTCCAGTCACTTATTTTGTGTGTGTCATGATGAAGGATTTCCATGTTGCTGATATTATAGTTTTGTTCTGTAGCCAGTATTAGAGGCAGCAGCTTTCTCAACACAGAAGTTCCCTGACTGTGGCTGATGTGGTATGTACTTCTGGAGCCAGCTTCCTGATTGTGGGAAAAGTAGTGGTTCTCAAGTGTGGCTGTGGGAGCCACTTTTTTGAAACTCAGTTTATACCTGGTTTCTTTGGTCCTCTGAATAATTATGTAAACCATTTAATACCATGTAGTAAATTTCTTCCTGCTTAAATAAGTTAGAGATTTTGCCCTCTGCAACTAAACCCCAAATAATAATCCACTGTTCTTTTTGATAACTAATAAGCATTTACTCTCATTTCCTGGACAATTTTTGATCTACCTTACCTTGATAGGTTCGCCATGGGGAGACATGACTTCATCAGAGAGCTCCATCATCTTTAGGGCCATCAAAGCTATTTGAATAGCGTGGGTATCAGTTTCTTTGTGTAATCCCCCAGCCACACAATATGCGTCACCAATGGTCTCCACCTACACATAACATATTTTCCATATTACAAATAAAAGTTCAGGAAAAATCAGTAGGTAACATACAGCAGAATTAAAATTCATACAGCAGATGAATGAATCTTAGTGTTATCTGTCTGTGATACTGGCTACGAAAAGCTAACAGTAAATTTAAATCCACAAAAAAATGCACCAAATTGTAATAATATAATAGTTGCATATTTCTTCTCCTCTAAATATTTATTGTAATTTATCAGATCATCTCACTCCTCTTGTACAAAGCTTACAGTATGGAGAAATGGAGATAAGAAAGGGAAAAAGAGACACAAACTTTCAGTAATTTTCCATTTCACTCAGAAAAATGCTGAAGCCCTTGTAATACACCCGAAGTTCTCCTTGACCCACCTCTCTGCTAATCCCTGCTTTTATCTCTTAATTCTACTTTCTGCTCACTCTGACCCAAAGCCACTGGCCTCCTGCTTTCCCTCAAACATACCAGACATGCTCCCAATTGCTATTCCATTGCCTGGAATAAGCTTCCTGCAGATAACCACTTGGATCATCCTTCATTTCGTTCAGCCCCTACTAAAACATCACCTTAGGAGAAAGGCCTATCCCGACCACCCTCTACCAAATAGTAATCGTCCCTTATCCTCTGCCCTTCTACCCCTTAACCTGCTTTATCTTTCCTCCAGAATATTATACTTCCTGGAATGCTATAAATTTACTTATCTGTTTATTGTCCTTCTTTCCCCCAGTAGAACTCTCTGAATTTGTCTATTTTATTAACTCTTTCTTATATCAGCGGTGCCCAGTATATTCACCAAAGAATGGACAAGGCAGCCATGCCTAACATTAAGCTTTTCTTTGGTAATGGATACATAAGAAGTGCTTAACATAAAGGCTAAGAGATCACAGGTGCTCCATAAATGTTACTACTTAGAAGAGGTACTCTCACCCCAACTTGGAGTTAGGTGCCTATTCTCTGTGCTGTGCTGTTGTAGCACCTTGTACAGACTTGAGTGAAATGGAGCTTTCATCATGTCACATGGAAATCCAGCATTTGTCAGTGCCACCCCTCCACTGCCCTCCCACATGAACTCTTCTCACAGGGATCGTGCCCACCATGCTGGCAAGTGCTAGATGACAAGTAGGTATTTGCTAAAACAATGGCTAAATAAGTTACTAACACACACAAAAAAAAGATCAAAAGATTGAATGACAGAAAATGAAATTAAATAAAGTCCTGATATCCTCAGGTCCTGGAGTAAATAAACTTGACTATTTCTTGGAAGCCATGACACCTATAGGTCAGCCTATGATTATACATTCTGTATATCTTAAATTTATTTTATGGTTAAGACCCTTATTCATGTACAGCTGTCTCCAGGTGTTTTCATGCCTGGAAGTGAAGAGAAGGTAGAAATAAGGACTACTACAGACGATGATTCACTAGCCTGTGCAGCAGCTGGGTTCATCAGGGAACTCCATGGCTACCATCTTCATAGTAACGAGGCTAGATTCTGAACGCTTGATAGGAATCACCAATTTGAAGCTTGCAGAAGAGGACTACTTCTGTCATTGCTCACAGCAGTTTGCAAAGGAGAGCAAGACCTCCTTCTCACAATTCTGAGACAGGAAACATTCTTAGATAGAAACTGTCTACAAAAACTAGTAAATACAATAAATTCCACAAGAGGTCATCAAGCTTAACCTAACTGAAGCCAATGATTTTATCTGTAGTTATACATGGACCTATTTTTGTCCCAAGGGATCATAGTTCTGTCTGGAATTTCCTGTTACAAATTTTTAAAAGGAAGGGTTTCTTTGTTTGTTTATTTGTTTGTTTTACTTCTAGCATCTAGATTGAAAAAACAAAACAAAACAGGGTCTTATGTAGTCCCACAAATACTTTTTATTTCTTCCTCAATCATTTATCTATACTGTGCTGAGTTAAGCTCTGAAATGCCAGATTGTTATGTGGCCAATTAAGGGATGATTCCACACACACAAATGAGAAGCATGTTTTATTCTTAATGCTGGTATCTAAAACAATGCAAAATACTTCAAAATCAGTAAAAAAAATACGTTTTACTTCTAAAGAGACAGGCAGAACGTGAAATCTCTTCCTTAGTTCTCTTATTGATAATAGTTACTTTTTTAAAAAAATAATTTATGGCTTAGGGACAATCACTGTACATTCACAGTGCCTGGAATGATGCCTGGTACCTCACAGGCTCTCAAAAAATCCTGTTGCCTGAAGAATAACAGATATTATTTACCACAATATTTATAACAATCTTGTTCATAAAGATTATGGGACATATTGCATATTATTCATGCATACAAACTCTGGGTGCATAATATTTTCTCTGTTGCAGAAATGAGAAAGGTTAACTTTCTCAGTTTACAAAGCAAGTCAGGTAGAGACAAGGTTTGAAGAACTGTCTGCTCTCGGCCTCTTTATAATAATGCCTTACATAGATAATTTGGATATCTGTTAACTGGTCATGAAGATTGTCATGTTAACTCTATACTGAATTAATCTATTGAAATATAATTTCAATAATCCTGGTTTTTGTTTTTTTTTTACTTTTATGGATACAAAACAAAGTGTGGATTATACAAGCCACACTTTGAATGATCTCATGCTTAATAACTCAACTCAGTTTCTACAGTCAAGTGTCACGTTCATTGACTTTTCTTTTTTTTCGTCTCAGGTGTACAAAACAACATAGTGATCACCGACATTTAAACTGTAATTTATCCTGGGTGCTATACTCCATCCTCTACTCATTGTGTCATGCCACTATTCTATGCCTATTCATTGAGAAGACAATATGGCAGGCCTTTCACGGAATAATCATCTTCTGTTTCTGAGCAGATTCAGAGCTCTTCCTGGCTGGAGGACACCCACATAACTGATGCCCAGTATCCGCTCTCAGATGTGGCTCCCAGGTTAACTCTGCCAAGGAAAGCCTTTTGTTTCCATTGTAACTCAGGTCCTAGCTGCAGTGCTTTTTTTCAGGAGCTTTTGCCTGGAAAACGGGCATCGCCCCACTCCACCCCTACCTTATAGACATCCAGCTCTCCGCACTGCTGGTCAAAGCGCGTGTAGAGGGCATTGAGCATGGTGATGACCTGCAGCGGGGAGCACTGGGAGCAGATGGCCGTGAACCCAACAATGTCTGAGAAAAGCATGGTGACATTACTGAACTTCTTCGCTTGCACAACTTGCCCTTGCCACAGCTGCTGTGCAACCTCGCAGGGAAATATAGAGCAAAGAAGATCCACTGTTTTCTTCTTCTCTTCCTCCAGGGCTTGGTGGGCTTGCTCAAGGGTGGCCTTCAGCTTGCCCAGCCTCTTCTTCAGGCCATCTTGTGCTCTGGCCTGTTCTCCTATCAAGACCACATCCCTCAGTGCATTGTGAATCGGAATGTCTGAGAGGTAGAGCCCACGTCCTGTAAAATCTTCTAACCTGTCCACACAGGGTGAGCCCAAGAACAAGATCGCACTGGATTCAATGATGTAGATCATTTGGCCTTTGAGGTCCATAACCTATGAAACAAAGGAGAACCAATTGCAGTGATTTATTCAAGTTTCCAATACCTTTTTGAGACAAAAGGAGAGGAAGTTGATACACTAATAAACGCTTTGTATTTAAACTTGATTTTTTTTCCTACCTGCTGACAAAGAACAATACGTTTTCGCTAAATGGAACAATAGTTCCAAGTTACTATGAGTTCTAAAATGTATGCAGCTATTTAGAGACTATATTGGAGTATACTCTGCATATAACTTTCAATGAGCAGTACAAAAATTTCTTGCTTGAAGGATTTTCTCACTAAGCGCTACACGGATGCTTTTGTTACTACATCCCTTTGATAGTAGCAGCCAGCAGGAATAGTGTATCAAGGAGCCTTGAGAGGGGTGAGACTTAAGTGGTCATCCTGTATCATAAGATTTACTTGAATGAGTGTGGACAAACACGCATATGTGTGTTCACTGCAGCGAAGAGTCCGAAGCAACCTAAATGTCCTTCAACAGCAGATAATTAAATAGAGGACAACTTTACAATGGGTACTACACAGCCTTTGAAAAGTGAAATAGACCTATAGCTAATGACAATGGAATATATCTAAAATACTATATTGCTTAGTAATAAAAAGGAAGTTATAAATAGTATTTTGTTTTAAACAAAAATGTGTATAATTAATGTTTTTGATTTTTTTGCTGCAATGGACATCTTTAAGTATTACCATTTGAAAAAAGAACATGTAGCTCTACATTTTTTATGATAAAAAGTAATAAAACTGTTTTCATTTTTGGGAACAAACAGTGCATCTGCTGGGCGCATGCATGTCTAAAAGTTATACGCATCATAAGCCTCTCTGTTGCTTTGCTTGTACTATCAACTATGATTTAGCAAACTTTCTTTCCTAAGACTAAATAATTACTAAAGTTCTCTATCATGAGATGACAGAAAACTTTCCCCCACATTCTCTAACAATTAAACAAGTTACTGATTTTTTTCTATGTCTATTAAATACTGATTTAAAAATCCACTTAGTGGGGTCCTATAAGGAACAATTGGTTTTTGTTTGTTTATTGTAGAACAATACCTCTTATATTCCAAATTAAGTCAGCTATTTCACGATGATTGAAAAAAGGTAGATGACGTTCAATGAATATTTGTGAAGAAATGGGTCAAGTAAGCAAGCAAATAAATTCAGAAAGGGTCTTGGTTTAAATTTATTCCAACCTTAAAAGTACTTTAGAGTTTTTCAAACATAAATATTTTATCAAAACCTTTGAAGTGATGCATGTATTTTTATCTTTTCTTTTTTGTTTCTGGTCCCTAAATAAAAAATAATTTATTTCATATTCAAAATACTGTTATGCTGCTGCTCTTACCCTTGAAGATTTCTTCACAGAATTGTCCCATCTCCTCACACGGACCACAAACTGCATATTCAACATAGTCATGATTCCACTAAACGTTTGGCTGATTTTGGGAGTCAGAATCTCGAAATACTCTGCAAAATTAGGCTTTCCTTGGAAGTCTCTCCTGTTCATCAGTCTCCTGATGCCATTGCCAAATTGCAGAATTGTCATATCTTTGTCAAACATGAAATGGAATGGAAATGTCTTACAGAAGAGAGAAGCAGGAATGACGAGCGAGGACTGGGGTTTGCCTGGGGACAGGGATGGTTTGGTGCTTTTGACATGAACGGAGTATAACAAATAGGGCTGATTAACAAACTCGCTGCCATCATTACAGAAGCAGGAAGGCACTAACGACACTTCCACTTCGGTTTCGTACAGGATGTGAGCAGCTGCCTTAATGACGCCGGGAAGAATCAGGGATGTGACCTTCTTAGGGAAGAAATAGTAAACATTTAAGAAATCGTGATCTTTATCCAGGCAGAGAATGGAGGCATCCTCGAGCCTGCCCTTCTTTTCTGCTTCTTGGCAGTGGCTGCTCTGCTTCAGAAGGGTGCTGAAGCTATTTAAAAAATCTTTGAGGGTTCCTCCAACTACCCCCAGGATGTGTTCATCTTCCTCATAACATACTTTAAAAAGCTCTTCCCCGAGAGATTCTTTGATGGTCTCCACCGGAACTCCTGAAAGCATATAATACATTTTCTGCTATATCAAATACGTCATATTGGTAGCACTGTGCTGTTACTACTATTCCTAACATTGTTTTATTTGATGATTCTTTTCCCTTTATATATGGGAATAAGAATTCCAACCCAAATTAACTACCTACCTTCCAATTATCTACATATATTAGTTACTAAAATTCTGGTAGCTCTGAGTAAAAATCCCAAATCAATTAATTAAAAAAGAATGATCAATTGCATGTAACATCCAACTTTTTATCTCCCTTAAACTTAACTATGAAAGATCAATTGGAATTACAGGATCAGGTCCATTTCAGAAAAAGCTCTCCCATTTTGTTAATAATAAAACCAGCACATGTTGATGAAGGGGTACTGTCCCCCTTGCAGGGCGTCCAGGAGTATAAGCTTCAGATACAGGAATTAATTTGAAATCACTGGTCGTGAAACTCAATTTTGTCATTTTTCTTTCCAGATTATAAAAAGCAGGTTTTTGTTTGTTTGTTTTCTGAGTAAAATACCATTCTTGTTGTTTAATGTTACTCGAATGAATCTGTGTTTGGAATATATTGTTTACTTTCTACAACTTCCTTTGCTTTTAAACTCTGTGTATTACGTTTTTCTCATCTGTAACTTACAAAAGCAATAGTGCCCTCTTCATAGCACTGTTGGGATATGTGGGGGATGATGTTTACAATAGTGCCTGGCTCCTAGGAAGGGTTCCATATAAGTTAGCCATCATCACCACTATTATTATTATTATTATTATTATTATTGGTGGTGTTATTATTATTAAATTCTTAATATCTTATACTTTTATAAAAATTTAGCCTATTGGTCCATCCATGTATTCAAACTTTGAAAGGGTCAGTGTAACAAATTTACTCATCTACTTGTCTCCCTAAACTAATTATTAATATGAGAACACCGTTAACCCCTTTCCACATGATTGTTTCCAACATGAAAAAAAGTCATTTATTTTACTTTGTTGATTAAGATTTTCCATGCATAAATGAGGAATACTTAGACAACTTCAAGACCAAAGCATGTAAATGTCTATGAGTCAGTTTCCCTTTTGGCCTTATCTACTTCTCAGCAAATAAACAGGACAAGAAGAGGAAATGTTTTAGGTAAAAAAAGTATATGTATAGTATGAAAAAGAGTTAGTCATTATGCTAACACAATATACAACATTGAACACTTCACACTGGAAGTCACCAACAAATAAATATAAATACTTTAGAAGAAAACACTAGTTTTATAGGTATTTTCTACGAATAGAAAATGGCAGTTTACAGGTAAACTATTAGTTGTATAATTATTTCCTAATTACATATACTTAAACAATTCCATTACCTGCTGCAAGTGCTTGGTCTGCAATTATTTTCTCAAAGTCTTCTCTTTCCACAGATTTTCTGAAATTATTTCAATATTTAAATTATAAACTGACAAATAAATGCCAAAGCTTCAGATTATAACATACAGAAATGACAGAAAATAACTTAAATTACCTTTTCTGTAACAGCAAATCTTGACTGAATGTCAAGTTTATAGGAAAGGAGCAGCGACATGTACCAACCAAAACAACGCTAGAAAACTCCCACATACACCTGACATAAAACGTTTCATCATTTTTTATGATGTGGACTCATCTTTTTACTATCCACAGGTTATATTATACAGGTCTACACTGGTAGGGAACCAGGAGTGTGAAATGGTCCAGAAAGAGATGATAATAAAGCAGCCCAAGGTTTTTCTGATAAACCAACCAAGAAGAAACACCTACATCCTGATGGATTTCACTTTTAACTATCACTATTTTTTTTCCTAAGGTAAATACATAGCATAACTTGCTTTTGAGTTTTAGGTCCTAGATATTTAACTGTCAGATATCATTAAACTTTTATCCTTGATCTTGTATAAAAATTAGTAACTAAAAAGTCTATCCTTTAATGTAATAGCATACATTTTAATTGATAGAAGCCTCTCGCAATTTCAATTGGACAATTTGTTGATTTAGGTCTGCCTAATTGTTTGATGATTTCTTATAGCGATGACTGATAATGAGCAAATTTGCCAAACAGCAGAAGCATATTAAAAGATACCCAAGTTCTATTTGGGGTTTAGTTTACCATTAGACAAACCAAGTTTACAAACAGGCATAAATCCAAAATTTTAAACAGATTTCAATAAAACACTATACATGTAGAGAAGTTTCAAAAGAAAATATTTTCAAGAAAAAAAATTGCTAAGTCTACTACTTTGTCACATAAGGGTGTATTGCTTATAATTATTTAAAATACTCAGTGGAAATATTTTCTTATCTAAATTGGTTTGGGATCACTCTATAATATTATCTAGTTTGACTCTAGAGATCCCCAAACCTATAGATATATACTGATATATATATGTGTGTGTATATATATATATACACACACACACACACACACACACACATATATATACACACACACTTACATATATATATATACACACACACATACATACATATATATATATGTATGTATATATATATATACATACTGTTTATATATATAAAACAGTATACATCTATTAGGGTGACATTAGCTAATAATAACATTATATAAGTTTCAGTTGTATGTCCTTATAATACAACTCTGTTGTGTGCTCACCACCGAAAGTCTAGTCTCTGTCCATCACCTAACTCCTTGATATATATTATTTCATATTAATCAGTCCTTAGATTTACTTTTTTTCATTTAAGCAATTTCTATTTCTTGCTAAAGAATGAGAGCAAATCTGTTCAGAGAGCTACAATTCTGCCAACTCCCAGCACCAATGATATGTGAACAGAGCTTAGTGAGTCCAAAGGACACATATTGCACTTCAAAGTAAGTTCCCTATCTGTCCCTTCAAAATAAAAAAGGAAGTGTAAGCTTGTATGTGCACCTGTAAATGTCTGTGCGTTGTACACAAACACCAGCCATGAGTTCCTACACATGATGATGTGAACAAAAGATCCCATAAAAGAAACGAAGCAAAAGCTCAATGTGCAAACAACCTAGAGAAGTATCAGAATGGCTGCACTAAAATTTATTTAGGGACAGTATATTATATTGTTTTTGTTTATTTGTTTATTTTGCTTTTCAAGTCATATAAGATAACAAGCAGTCCAAACAGGAGTTAAGGTGTGTTCAGCAGTTGGCAAAATGAGAGCAATAGAAATGGTAGCTGCCTTGCCAAAAGGAAGATTGGGGGGTAAAAACAAAGAACAGAAACAAAGAACATACCCACGAACTGTAAAAGCAAAGCAGAGAGAAGCCATTTGGCATATTTGCAGGCACTCTTACAAGAAAAAAGGGCCCTCATCTTATTTCAACAACTGAATGTTATCATGAGGACAATTTAAAAGTATGATTAGTTCTGTAAGAAATCAGGGAAGTGGTAAAAGATTGTTCAAGATTTCCAAATAAAATCTTTTTCTTTCTTTTTTTTCAGTTTCGAGATTTTTAAAAGAGATACACTGCTGGGACCACAACCTAACAGGATCCCTGCACCTAGTTTAGAACATTTCAGACCACAAAGCCCTGAGAATAAATTTTGAGTAAACTGGCTGCCAAGGACTTAAGCAGACAGACACAGTAGCACGGCTACAATGACGTGTGGGTATCTTATCAGCGTGACTGAGAATTAAGGTCAGAGGCATTCTGGAATGCTTTTCATATCACTCGTGTAAACAAAGCTTCTGTCAGACACATAGATTCACATTCTCTCCTTCTGGACCCATCTGTGATGCCTTCTTGGCAGCCTGCTGCCTGCAGTCTGGGACAAGTTAGTCAGCAAGGAAGATTAAGCACAGATAATCCACAGAACAGATTATTAAATCATGAGTAGTAAAGAGATGAATGAATTTATAAAATATTCCTGACAATTGTACTGCTTTGCAAAACTTCAGTGTTCAATTCTGTACATTTGAACTCAAGTATTTATTCTATCATTTACAGATGAAATAATCCTTGAGATTTCAAGGAATCAAAAACAAGGCCAAATCAAGTTATCTACCAGCAGTAACTATGCCAACATATATTTGAAAAATTAACTCTATAAGTCAGATCTTTTAAAAAATCACCTTATATAGTAAGCCTCTACAGAAAGCTTTCTTAAGAAAATTTCAAAGACAGAGTACAAGAAAATGTATACATGGACTGATACTCAGCCAGTGCACACCAGTATAACCAAACTAGTTTTGAAAATACTGAAAGACTTCCCTAAGGATTGATACATAGCTGCTGCCCCAAGCCCCCATTCACCCACCTTGATCCTTCTCCCATCTCACCTCCTGTTACAACAGCTAAAAGTTTAACCTGGGTGGGCGCGGGGCAGAAGCGAGGGGAGAGGTATCACTGGGACCCTGCCCCAACCTTTTAGCATATCCTTCGGGCAAGGAGTCTGTACTGATTGTCTGGGATCCATGGCTTACCTGTTAAATATTTCAGAAATTACCCCTTAGTAGGAAAGAAGAGGTCTATGGGAGTTTGTTAAAGCAGCAGTATATGGCAACATGGTTAAAATCATGGACTTTGAAAAATAAGGTTGGAAATTCAGTTTGCCTTTTCCTAAACCCCTATGAAATCCTAACCATTTTATATAAACCTGCGCTTAGTGATATGTAAAATATAAACAATAAATGCACTTACTTTCCGATTCACGGTAGCTAAAACACGTAGTCCAGTTTCTGGCATACCATAAGGATTCCAAATACATTCAGCCTTTCAGTAAGTGTTGGTTACTAGCAATAGTATCAGAGATGGTACTAGGAAGTTCGGACAATTACAATGGTTTAATTTACCTGCTTGCTTTGATTTTGTGTTTTGCCAGTGTTCTCTGAAGTGCAAGACTCAGCTGCTCGAACTGAAAATTGAAAACAAAAGTTTTAAACATTCCCTTAACTAAAATTTACTTGAAGATATATTGTAGACGTTTATCCTGAAAGTTTCTTGTGAAAAAGCAGATACAGCAATACTTAAATGATACGTGTTGTGAATTTACACTTTGGAAAGTGAGATTGATTTTCAATGGGTTTTTCAAACCTGGGAAGAAACAATGAGCTCAGACTCCTTTGAGTTTGGATACGGGCTGTGGCCCAGGGCTTGGCCCTTGGTGGGTGGTCTCTGACAGCCACAGAACAAAGTCAGGTTGAGTTGGAATCCAAGTAGAAGACTCCAGTTTGGTAAAGTCAGGTCTTCCATGAATGAATCCTGGGCATCACTACCTCTGGGTCAGGAAATCTCCTTCGATCCGCTCCCAATACTTCAATGTCAGCATGGCTCGCGCCAAGCAACTCCCTGTTCCTTTCACAAACCCATCACATCAGTGACTCTCAGCCCTTAACTGCAAAGTCCCATTAATGTTTCAGGCATCATTTACATCTCCTGCTCAAGGAAACTGGAGATATCTGTCTTTCCCCTTTCTTTTATCCCTTAAAACCAATCTGTTACCAAGATCAGTTGATCATTAACTTGAAACAAATCTTGGATTTGCCCTAACTTGCCCTTTCTTTCAACTGACAATCTTCACTGAATACTTACAGTTTAACTCTCTTTCATTGATTGCTGAGTATTTCATGACTTTTCCTATACTGCAAGATATTTGGGTATAAGCTTCCATACTTTTATAAACTTGTTGACTATCTATTAATCTTTCTAAACAGGTTGTCGTCTCTAGTTGATAAGGGGATGTAGAGCATTGGTAAAAAGTGATGCCAATTTTTTGGCATTCCATATAAAAATCATATATATCTACATGTGTATATATAATCGTTGACTCTTTCTGTAGATTACCCAGAGGAAAGTCAAGAATTTTCTGGCTACGTCCCAAATTGGGAAATTCCTTTCTCCTCAAGAACTATTTATATCTGTCTTAGAGTTTCCACTGGTCAAATGAGGCAATAGAGTTCAGGAAAATAGCCAATCTTCTGTTTTAATGAAATAAGGTCCAAAAAGAATTTTGTTTTAATATACATTACAGCGCTTAGAAAAGAAATCTGAAATTTATTGAACGAAAATGCAAAGGCCCAAAAGAAAAAAAAGAAAACTTAAATTTACTACTGTGTTTCCCCGAAAATAAGACCAGGTCTTATATTAATTTTTGCTCCAAAAGATGCATTAGGGCTTATGTTCAGGGGATGTCCTGAAAAATCATGCAAGGGCTTATTTTCCGGGTAGGTCTTATTTGGGGGGAAACATGGTATGTAGAACAACTTCTCTGTTCTGATAAGGAGAAGCAAGATATGTCTGCCTCAGGATGAACGAAAGGCTGGCGGGAGAATTCTCGAGTGGGCAGATTCTAAACAAGGTCCTGGGGACCTGTGTGGTGGCAAAGGGCAGGATGCCCAGCAGATGAGGAACATGTTTGGGAAGGGCACGTTTCTCAGCAGTCTTTTATGTCAAGAAAAGAGGAATGTTAAATTGGATACTGTAAATGAGGTGGATCAGCCAGCATGCTTGAAAAGCTTCAATTTCTCAACGGCGTTTTTACTTCGTAGAAAGTTCCTCTGGCATTACTAACACCAGCATATTCAGGTGGATTAAAACCCATGAAACCATGGGTTGCTGGGAGTTCTTTCTTCCCGCAAAACATATCCATATGGGCCAAC
Organism: Rhinolophus ferrumequinum; assembly: GCF_004115265.2. Classification (NCBI taxonomy): domain Eukaryota; kingdom Metazoa; phylum Chordata; class Mammalia; order Chiroptera; family Rhinolophidae; genus Rhinolophus; species Rhinolophus ferrumequinum. Next base: position 26,040,497 of record NC_046301.1, on the reverse strand, counting down.
AGGTCATCAATAAAATGACGGTCATTGCCTTTGTGATGAGCCCTCACTTTGCCTTCATGCATTTGTCACCTGCTATTATTATTATTTATTATTATTATTATTATTATTAGTATTAGTATTAGTATTAGTATTATTATGTCCTCCACTAGAGTGGAAACTCCAAAAGGGAAGAGAACACCTGTTTTGTTCACCACTATATATCCCGCACCTAGAACAGTACATAGCCATATGAGATGCTCAATACACATTGATGGAATTAATGAATGAATGAGTGAGACCCCGTCAGAGGTTCCAAGTCTTGAAAGCTTAATGTATAAAATTGTATCAGTGAAGCAATAGAGCCAAGTAAGAGGCATTACTCTTTTAGCTTGTTTACAAATACATTTAGATTGTTTCCAATTTAAAATAATTTGAATTAGAGCTGTTTATATACCAGTTGCTCCTCTGACCAAACACTCTTGATGGGCAATGAGAAAAAAACAAACCCATCCAATTCTGCCACTGAAGGATGTGTCCTTCCTCTTCCCAAGTGCTAGTAGAGACATCATTCTCTCCCTCTTTACCTCTGATTAAACCCTCAGGTGTACTTTTACCCTTTTCAATCAAGATCTTTCTTGGCCTATCATTTACGTCTCACTCTCACCAGGAACTTCTTTTTCTGGTACTTTCCACTTAACGTAAGTGCTGTCATTGTAAGAGGGGAGGAGAAATGGTCCCTCTTCCCATTGCTGGAGCTCGTGGAACATATGTTGTTCCTAACTTTTCATTTTGAATCAGAACTTGTTTTTCTAAAGAAAAAGGTGCTGAAGTCTTAGAAAAGCTTTAGTAGCATACTCTAGTGATATTATGGGTTAACAGACTTTTATATCTGCTTTTATGATATATCATTGCTCCTCTGGAAAATTGTTATACGGTAAAAAAAAAACAAAATCAAAACCCACAAGCTTTCCAGGCAACACATTTATTGTAAAGGCTGATGGTGCATAGAGGTCCCTGCCTTGGCTCTGTTGCTCCTATAATATATCCTAAACCTAGACCCTGGGATGACACAATTTCACAATAAAGCCATTGGCAGGACTCAACTTTGAGTGAGTCCTGTCACACAAGGCCAACTTCAGGGCCTCATGACATACAATCAGAACTGCTTTAGGAAGGTCAAATACTCCCCGTTCTGACAAATCCGTATATTGATTTTTAGTTTAGCATGGTAAATTAGGGCTAAATCCAATATTTTCTTCAAAACACGGTTTCTGCAATCCAATACACATAAATATTGTGTAGTAGTCTTCTGTTGATGTTTAGTACTTAACACCCAAACTCCCTTTTATTTGGGAAAGCCTCCATTTGAGGTTCGGAAAAATGAGCTCTGCTTACATCCACAATTCTTGGACCTGGAAGTGTGGTGGATCATGGAATTTCTGATTCACAGAGGGGGCGCCTGTCCCCAAAAGTAAATGAAGTGTTGCTCTCAAGTTTGTTTATCTTCACTTAACAATTATCTTTTGACTTGATAAAGGATTGATATGTATTCATTGTTAAAACCAGTACTTTTCTCACAAATGCACTATATATTAATATTTCAGGTATAACTATCATTTGATGCAATATTACTGTGAACACTGAATGGAATTTCATTGGTATGGTTTGACCATTTCAGTTGATTTTCTACTTTTTTACAGTTTTAATGATTTTCCAGACCAAAGACAGACCAACTGTGGCTCAGACTACATAGTAAGTTCCTAAAGACACCATCCCTGAAGAGCCTACAAAATTATCGGGGAGCAATAGCCATGAAAAAAATGTGCAAACATTATCACAAATAACGGACTGCGAATAAAATGCTGAGACCTTTCCATTTCTTCAGTTGTCTCTTTTACGTAAAAGCAAGTGGCCTAACTTTATGTGCCTCGATTTCTTCAACAGAAATGAAAAGTTTGCATTAGATGATCAACAAGACCGTTTAAGCCTGACTATTCCACAACTATGGAATGATACCTCCTACTTTAAATTTGCTAAGAGTAATGAATTTTAATACTTGCCCCCCCTAAAAACATAAATTGGGGAGTTAAATCTGATTATCTAAAAAGAACTATGATGCTGTCAAATGGCATTTTGAGTCTCTTCCTTTGGATTACCAATAGAACTGAAACTAGACAATATACTAAGAATTAAATCTGTCTACTGAAAACAGTCAGAAAAAAAGTGTTATTTAATTAAAGACAATCAGATGTTTGGACAGATGATGAAGTTGTCTAGATTATTATTACACAGTCCAAATGTGTCCGACATTAGGACATTTACTGTTATAAGGCAAATGGCCTCGCTTGTTGGAAGAAAATTTCCAGTGATCAATGCCAACTCCTGCCGCTTAGAATTCTTTAGTTTTGCCTTCTCTGTCTTCTGTATGGCAGTGTAGTCAAATCTTAACTACCATGAGTTCATAAACAAACAACACAGATTATCCTAAGTAAAGACAAAGAAAAAAGTAAAATATCATTTATATTGGTATTCAGAATGTTTTTAAAAGAGCTTCCAACATGTGTATGATTTCTACTTTAGGAATTCAACATTTATCAAACAAACACATGAAGCCAACACGGTAATGACAAGACTCAGGGGAAGCATGGATGCGCTCCAGCTTTCCCATCATCACCATCTGTTCAACTCTGGGCATCTCACTCTGTCCTTGGAAATGAGAATACCAACCATTTCGCAGACTGTGATGCCAACCAGCTCCCTGACAAGTGCTACATCCCTCATCCCGGCCAAAGTTGGCTGTCTAGTGACTAGAGTAGGGTGAGAATAATTAAATACTTCTATTTCAAAGGCCATTAACCAAAGTTCTTCTGTGTTACTATTCTATGTGAAATAAGTACCTTCAACTTTCTGCTAATTCTAATTTATCCATGCTTCAAGCTTCAATTCAAGTCTCTTCTTTCCCAGTCACTCGAGCCCGTATTATTTGACAGCAATAATTGCTTGCTCTGCCCTTCAAAAATTATATGACTTTGGTCAAGTTATTTAACTCCCCGAGTCCTTCTAGGAAGCGGAAACAAGGTGACCTCTGAAGTTCCTTTCAGTCACTAAAAGTCAGCAAGTCTGTGTTCCTCACTGCTTTGGTGTTGCATCAATTGAAAATCACCGGTAGATTATGATAGCTGGAGTCTGATTATATCAGTGTCGAAACTCATAGGTTAAGCAAGTTTCTATAAAACTGAACACATCATGAAGGACATCATGAAGACTTCCAGTTTCTGCTCTCTTTAGCCCTGCAAGGGAAGAGGAGCTTTCTACATGCCCCTTCTATTTCTAAGACATTGGACCTATTTAGGTATATGCCCTTTCCCCAGAGTTTCTTATGAAGGTAGATAAACAAAAAGGGTTCCATGTCTCAAAATGGCATTTGCTCTATCACAGATGACAGAGCTCTATCAAGAAATGTCCAAGCTAACTATGCATGGATATTGGCAACCACCGGCCCATGACGCTGACCCAAAGGAGCAGGTCAAGCCTGGCTTCAGCAGAGACTTCAGTCTCAGAACCAGTAGGAAAAGGGAGATTTTTCCCAGCTCAACAAATAGTCAGGGGATACACGATGCTCTTCGGAATCAAAAGAAAAAGAAAACACTGCAGAATATAATTTATTCTTCAAGGATTTTTCATTTTAAAATAGTAGCTAACAGCTACTGGGCATTTATGGTATTGCAAGAGCTGTGGAGTATATGGAGAACTTCACTTCATGTTCATTAAAACTCTAGGGGGTAGGAACTGTTATCGTTTCCGTTCTCCAGACGAGAAAGCTGATGCTAAGGAGGTTACGCAGTTGCTCAGTCAAAAAGCTTGTCAGAGTGCAAGATCCTTTTGAAAACAATTCAAGATCTTACACATTTTAAGATAAACACAATTTAAGAATATGATTGTTTTAAAGGGATGTTTTTTAATATGTTTCCAGGAAATAGTCTACATCTATTATAGCCTTGAAAGTGAGAAAGCAAGTGCTGACATTTTCCTCAGGAAAAAAACATTCTTTAACAATTTTCAAAAGAGCAGTAAAATCGCCAAAGCGTGAGTACTCACCTCTGGGAAAATCAGTTTGCAAATGCTCTCTGCCAAAGTGTGGAGATAGACACGGGTCCGACTGGTCTTCCTTTGGGGAAGACTTCCTTGTGCATTCTTCTCAGAAACATCCTGACAGATGGGCAGAGTGGCTTGGCAGCTGTCTGAGCTTCCTGCTGCTTCCTCTGCTTGCTCTTTAGGAACCTGCCCTGGTGCCAGTAAGGAGAAAGGACAGTCCCCTGTGATCTTGAGATCCTTCAGCTTCGTACAGAACATGGCGTTGGTGGCCTCACCTTGCTGTGGATCTCCTCCTGGGGAACAGTTTTTCTTACGTGGGACTGACAAACAGAAGCCACTGTCAGATCAAGGGCACTGGTGACTAGGGTGTCTGTGAACAGTAGAAAGTCAGAACAGAAAGAGGAGTGACTTTGTACACTTAGGAAAACAGAAAAAGCCAGGTGTGAAGAAGGAAAGACTATACAGTCATATTGCATTTTCAAATTAAAAAAAAAATCTGGTGGAAATGTCAATTATAAAATGGATGAAATATTTGATAAAGATCTTTAATATGTGTGTATTTTAGTATACTAGTAAAATACTTCCTTTTAATATTGTAATACTCTTCAAATGAATATAAATATAATAAGGACTTTTTTTTCTCCAAAGTGTCCTTATTAGCACAAACTACTGATGGCCATTTTTATAGCCCACGTGGTCTGGTTTAATTCCACATGAATAGAACACTATGGTTTTAAGACAGAAGCCAAGTGTAAATCTATGTTTTATTATTGCTAATTCTACTACATTCTCATTATGCTCTCATTTCTGATAAATCAGAATAGCATAAACCATTATAAATATAGATATAGATATAGATATAGATATAGATATAGATATAGATATAGATAGATATATAGATATAATCTCGTGTTTCCCCGAAAATAAGACCGGGTCTTATATTAATTTTTGTTCCAAAAATGCATTAGGGCTTATGTTCAGGGGATGTCATCCTGAAAACTCATGCGAGGATTTATTTTCTGGTTAGGTCTTATTTTCGGGGAAACACAGTATATATATGCTTCAATATATTCCAGATCTGGAATACTGACTTGTAGATGAAAAAAATTAATTGAAATAGTTACCATAAAAGATACTAGTCTCTATAAATAGTCAAATAACTTTAAAATATCATTACAATGAAAAAAGTAATATTATTTCAAAGAACTCCTGATACCTAAAAACATGCCATTGGATTTGCAAGAGTCTCTGAATTCAAATCTAGATAACACTGGAGTAAACCAAGAAGGCCTCTCTTCCCAGAGGCCCATTGAAATCATACACAAGGCCATTCCCCTTGTACTTTTGTATTTGTTGATGTTGTGATTGTGAATCCTCACATAATTCACAACCCATTTATCATTGGTTTTTTGTCACTGGAACTGTCTAGTTGTGAGTCCAGCTGATGAGCAATGCTAATGGTCTTAATTAACTGGGTTCACCAACTATTTCCATTCTTGAAGAACCAAAAATACAAAAAAGAGTGGAAAATAACCCATGTTTACTTGTCCCCTATTATGTGCCTGGCACAGTTCTGAGAACCCTGTATTTACATTTAAGCCTTATAGGAATCCTTTTATCCTTATAGCAACCATATGACACAGGTATTATTATCCCCAATGAGCCATGAGCTTAAAAGTTTAGGTCATTTTCTTTCATTTGAAATGCTAGAAAGTGACAGAACTAGAGTTTAAATGTAGGTCCATCTGACTCCAGAGTCAATGTGTTTTCATTTAACCCAAACTTACGTTACCAAATTACACTGGTTTCTAAAATAATCAGGTTTAATTTGTAAACTAGGATTAGTTTAACATAAAGACATGGCTTAGAAGATTACATTAAAAAACAAACAAGAACATAATTCTTTTGCTCATTGGCTGGTGGCATTTGAATCATTCAGAATAAAAAGCCTTATACTTCCGCCTTTACAATTAGAGTTCAATTCTTTCTTTTTTTCCCTATGTGCCTCAATGCTCTTAATATGTATAAGCAACAGCTTGTATAATTGTCACACATAAGTTATCTAATAAGTTTAGAATGATGGACAATTCATTTTCTGAAATGAGACAAATAAGAAAGCTAAATTCAACATCTGACAATCCTTGGGGTGTCATGGGCTATTAAGTATGGGTGCCAAAAGAAGCTACCAGTACTCTCCCTTACTTCAAGTCATACCCCAAATCTGTGACCAAATGTAATTTATGTAATTTATGAATCTTCAAGAAGGTACAAGGAAGATCCTACATATTCATGAGCAGAAAACATATTCTGTCAGAATAGAATAAGGAGTTGCCTATCTCAGCAGGCTACTGAGTGACCCAAAGGTAATTTGGGGATGAGTGGAATGGTTACTTGGATTCTGAAAGACCTGAAAATGTAATGCTCTCAACCACATTTCTTTTAAGATTCAATTCCACAAATATTTGTTTCTCAGGCCTTAATGTATCTCAGCATAATTCTATTATTATTTACTAACTCCTGTCCTCATGTATGGTTTAGATCAGTGGTCAGCAAACCATTCATAAAGGACCAGAAAATAGAAATCTTCAGCTTTGTAGGTCTCTATCAAAGATTCAACACTGCCATGGCAGCATGAAAGCAGCTATAGCTGATGTGCAAAGAATTGGGCATGGATGTGTTCCAATAAAACTTTATTTGCAGAAACAGGCTGTAGATTTGGCCCACAGCTGTAGTTTTCTGACCCCTGATTATAAAAAGCTGAGAAAGTTAAATGAAGCATTTTAATCCAAATATAATTGTGACTATAAGGCGAGTTATTTCCTCATCTCCTCTACCTATCCACCCCTAAAATACAGTGGATCCAGTTTTGTACATGAAAGTAAGTAAAGAGAGTGTAGTAGATAATATTAAATAATCACTTATGTATAAAAATTATATTATTACTTTGTGTCATTTTTTTAAGAAAAAGAACCGTATTAACTGAATCCCATGATTTCAGCTATACCAAACTATAACTACAACAATTACAAGAACAAATTAGAAGAACAGTTGGAATTTTTTGAGGGTACTCCAAATAAAAGGGAAGGCAATAAACAACAGTATTCTGATTATAGGTTAAATCTAATGAAGGTGTAGAACTGCTTCCAAAAGTAAGGTATATATTAGAATTTTAGTACTGGATTTAGGAGTTTGATATAATGTAGTTTGTGATAAAGTCTTCCATTAGCTTAATCTTCTCATTAGCAATGAATTCCAACCCTTGTCCCTAAACCCAAGATTTTTATTCTCATCTTCCTATTCAATCTCACTATGGCAGGATACAACTGAGCAGTCAACCTTCCTTGAAATTCTCCTGTATTGCACAGTATTGTAATTTCCAGAAAATATATCCAGCGCTGTTTTTTATGAAACTAAAAACACAACAGGAAGCAAGTTGTGCTCACTTCAAGATCAGTTAAGTGTTTAGTCTCATTAAATCACAAATGTATAAAAAAACTAATTAGCATTCTTTATCTGTTCAATTGCTGAAATTACACTATGAAACATATGCACGCAGTGCTAGTACCTTGGAAACCTCTTTTGTCTTGTGTTTGCCTTCCAGGAATAAAGAAAAGCTCCATCAACTCAACCAGTGATTTTTTTTTTACATGTAACATTAGCAGTAACCTCACAAATAGCTTGATTGCTTGCTAAATTCAGTGCATACTGTGTTTCCCTGAAAATAAGATCTGGTCGGACAATCAGCTCTAATGCGTTTTTTTGGAGCAAAAATTAATAGAAGACCCGGTATAATAAAATATAATAAATATAATATAATATAATATAATATAATATAATATATAACGGGTCTTATATAAGTATAACATATATACAACATAATATAATATAATGTAATGTAACATAATACAATATAATATAATACCAGGCCTTATATTAATTTTTGCTCCAAAAGATGCATTAGAGCTGATTGTATGGCCAGGTCTTATTTTCAGGGAAACACGGTAGCTGGTTGTAGAAATGACAGTAACATGGTAAAGGAAATGCAAATTAATTAAAGTAATAAATTTGGTGACAAAGCCTTGGGAAGCAGTGGGCTGTATGTTCTCAGAAACTCGGAGAAATATTTGCCATTCCCAAAGTTGATGATTAAACAGCCTCCAAATATACAGAATGCTCTCTCCTTCTTACTAGTAAGTGATTAACTGCTATGGTGAGAATAAGGACCCTGTTAGTGACCTTGTATTAATAACCAGGAGGCTTTATTGTTCGGGTAAAGGAAAGCGCCATCATTTAGGAGCCAATTAAGCACAAAAACTGTATTTTCTACATGTAAAAAGACCCGAGGAAAACACTCCACAGGTGCTCTCTGACACAAGAAGACACTTTTACAGCAGCAGGCATTAAAGAGCAGATTTTAAATTAGAAATGGGTGTGGGCTATGAACTAAGTCTCCATAATCAAAGCAAATACCTATATCTGTGTCCAACATCAGACCGAGCACCTAGCAGTGCCCAAATCTGGGTTAAAGAGATGTAAGTGTTAAGATGAAATTTCAAAGTCTAGATTTTTAAGAGTAGCTGAAAGGAGGAAAGAACTTCAAAACAAACTGCCTTAGTAAGGATAAAGTTTGCATACTTCAGTACAAACTGCCACAGCCATTTTTATAAACAAGTGTCAAGAAAACAGCTTAATTTTCAGGTAGACTGAAAATCTAGAAAGTGTTCATTCCTCCCAAATTGAAAAAAATATTAAATAAAATCCCATGAATCAAGAATTTTAAAATGTGTTTCTTTTCACTTTGCGGTACGAAATATTTATAGACTTTTCCCCTGTGATATATCAGGAAGGGAGGACAAAGTAGTAGGAAAACCGGTGAGGGTGTCCAAGTCTCTCCAGTACTAAGTTAAGAAAAAGGCAAGCAGATGAAGGTCAGACTCTTCAGACCTTTCCTCCTCCCTGGCTTTCCCGTGATCTCTGCTGCCCTTTATAGTCACACTCTGGTAAGATCAGGCCTTCTGTGCTATGTCCACTTCCTTAAACAATATTTATTCCTAAATCTCCAACTCTCTGGCTTTTGCTTCCACTATGTTACTGAAAACCTTCCCTGAGAAACTAAGCAGTGAGCTTCTAAAAGTTAAACCCCAAGAAACTTTTGGCTCTTAATAGGCTTCAATTCTCCATGCCATTGACATTTTCTTTTCCATAATATCCACTCCCATAGATTCTTTGATATACTGGATTGCCTTCTACTTCAGTCATGTATCCATTCATTCTGTTCAACATATATTTATGGATGGCTACAATGTGTCAGGCATTCTTCTAGATGCAGTGACAGAGCAGTGAGTAAAGAACATCCCCTGCTCTCAGGGAGTTTCCAATCCAGCTGGGAAACTATTTCTGACCCATCAGTCCAAGTGTGACATGTGCTACAAAAATGGGAGGCACATAGTGCTCTAGCAGTGCAAATCAAGCATCCATACCCAGTCCCAGGAGCAAGAGATATCTGAGCTGAACTGTGGCCCTGAGCCAGGTAAAGAGAGTTGAAGAGAGAACAGCATGCTCGGAGGTCAAGACAGACCTGGTCATGTTCTAGGAACTGAAGTAATTCCAGCCTGGGCAGAGCATGTAGTCAAGGAGAGAAAGGTGGTGGTGGTGGTAAGAGATGCGACAGGCTGAGGTCAGGATTTGGAGGGCTCCGTAAACCATGTTGAACAAATTAAAACTCTATTCTGAGGTCAACCAACTGAACGATTAAGGAGTAAGAAAATGAATAGATTAGATTGCATTTTTAAAAGATTATTTGGAATGCAGAATGAGAAATGCATCAGAGTTGGACAGATTGTTGGTCTTGGTTGAACTAAGAGTGACCCTGAGAATGAAAAAGTAGATCAATTCCAGACGTAGTTCAGAGAGAGGATCCACAGGCCTTGGCTACTGACTACATGGGGACTGAAGAAAAGGGAGAACACATTTCTCTGGCTTTGCTTCTCAATACCACAGCCAAAGAAAGACTCTAGGGTCCATGGGGAACAATCAAAATGGTCCATAATGTAGTTCCCATGACTCTGGTTATTTAGTCCTGAGCAAGTCCAGATCTGAGGTTTTCAATATTACATAACACCTTGTAGGAGTTGTTGTGCTCCAACTCTCCTGTTAAAATCTCCTTTTGGAAACCAATGTCTCTGTTTTCAATAGCCGAGACATGGGAAAGCTGACTCCAATTTATATTACAGAATAGAGCATTCACCTTCCCAGCAGATGGCATTTGCATGCAAGTATACGGTATTTCCATCTATCTTCAGGAAGAGTAGAGGGAGCTTATCTTAATTTTTGGTAACTACAGAGCCCATGCTGGTAACTCTTCCAAAACAAAGAGGTCAACTCAAAAGGTGATGGCAACCTCACCTCTAGGGACCCAGGAACCCCCACCCATGGCAACTGCCTTACTAAAGCTACAGTACCAGACACAAATTATGTTTAATAAACTATATTAATTCTTTATTAAAAATAAGGAAAGTGTGATCCACAATCTTTTTCACTGGAGTTAGGGGGCAATTCTGTGACATCTTTGAAGTAATAGTAAGGTTTAGTATACTCTAGAGCAGGGAGACTTTACGAATTAGCATTTTGTGATTCTCAGTCTCAGTTTTTATATCAAAATGTTTACAGAATGTTTTATAACTAATTAAAGAGCAAAACCTTTGGAAATATAAATCCTAAATATTTATGTTTTTAAAGCTCTCTAGTGTAATAATCACTGAAATTTGAATAGAGATAGTTAGCAGTTCTTCAAATTAAACATCATTACCATTTATGATAGATCATGCCGGTTACAAAGAAATCAGATAAATGTTTCAATATTTTGTTCCTGAAATATATCAAACAATTTCCTGCAGCTGTTTCTATAATTCCCATCATAGTTATATTGCTAAAATAGTTCCTTACAGAGACTTAATTATTTAAAAATATATTTACTGAAAATACAATTATTATGAATGGAGTTAAGGGAGAAATGTAATTCCTGTTTACACTATAAACAGTGTTTTTATGTATTTTCAGATAAATACTGTGTATTTCTGAAATGTGAATCAGCTCATAGGCAATTATAAGTAGGGAAATAATGTACTATAAAGTAGCAGTCATGCTAGATTCTCACCCACCCCATGTCCTTCCCCTTAGCTCAGTTTGACCACATGCCCTGTTTTTAGAAGTACTTATTGCAGTTTTCCTTCATTTTTACGTTGTCTCCACAACTCAACAGGCTCGACCCCTTTTTATAGCCCCTTCCCCTCCAGCTACTTTCACTTTTTTCCCTTAAGCTAGGCCTATAGTTACTGTAGTACAGTGTCCGTTAGAATTCAACCTGTCTTTTTAATATGTTTTTAAGGATTGTTACTGCTTTTGTTAGTGCTCATAAGTGTTGATTGGTTTCACGCTAACACATTTTCTTCCCATAAGTTCCTTTCTTTCAGCACATAGTTTTGCAGTATACAAAGATTTTCAGGAACGTATATATCATGTTATGTCAGAAATGCTTGTACGTTCAACAATATTTGATTCAAATTTGCAAGTAATGTGAAAAGGCTACTTAACTACCAGGGAAAATCACCCAATCAGGTCACATTCTCTAAGACTAGAGATTTCATCATGATTTCGAAAATATAATCTGATGAAACTTTTAAAATGAAAACAATTCCATGATGATTAAACAATTGGGCTGATTGATAACTTTCATGTAAGTGACATAATGAAACTGGTGACTAATGACATTATAATTTCCATTTTCTCTTCTTTTTAATTTTGACCCATCAGGAAATTCTGGAGGCACATCTTCCGGACTTCATATTATACATACATACATATATACTTTTTTTTCCCTCTTTGGCAATAATGATTTTTAAAGTATCATTCATTCATTCATGTAGATATATAGAGAGATTAGTTCCCATAAATCTAGGTGCCAACACACGCGGTTGTGCCCTAAGGTAGTGGAGTTCGCATAGCAGTAAAGAACTCAGACTCTAAGGCCAGATGGGTCTGTGTTTGCTTCTGGCCTCTACCATTTACCAGTTCCGTGACTTTAGTCAAGTTCTTCACCTAACGTCACCTCAACTTTCTCTATCTGGAAAATAGGGATATCAATAGCAATTATCTCATAAATGTGCGGTTAAGAGTAAACATCAATAAATGAAAAGCACTTAGGAAAACACCTGGCACGCAGTACATGATGAATAAATGCTAACTACCACAACATTGGACAGTAGAGAAGTTTCTTAACTTCATTGAGCTTCCGTTACCTCATCTGCAAAATGGTAAAAAGGTGATGAAACAGAGATACATGAAGAATTAGAGAAAATACAGGCAAAGTTATTCTACAAGAGAATAATGCTAACAGAAGTCACTAAATAAATAATTGACAAATGTGTTCCATCTTCTCAAGAAGATCCAGAAATGTTTTATACCTATGACACTTTTTCTTATCACTTTTCAAAGCCAGAGGAACTCTGCTATATAGCAGGTGCTTGGTGCCATACAAATAGAGAAAACATTCTCCACTTGAAGAACATTAATGCAAGAAAATAATATCTGTGTCAATAATTAGGGTTCCTTTTATTGAATTACAAGAATTTACAGCACAGCCCAGAGGAGTAAGATTCTATTTTGGTTTTATCTTATGTAATTCCATTAGCTAGTAAGTTGCATGCCAACTTTCGTTAACAAAATATTAGAATAAAAATTGAAGGAGTATGCTATATTTTAAATCTTTTTCTACTCATTAAACGAAACCTGCTATATAAATCAAGCAAGCCTTATGTCATTAGAGTATATACTGTATTTTGTTGTGTATAATGTGAACCCACATTTTTGGCCTATACTTTCAGGGGAAAAAATCTTTCGTTTTAATTTTTTAATTCAAATTTTTATTTGTTTATATTTAGGTACTTGTTTTTTGTATCATAAAGGAATTTTAGCAATTATTTTATAACATATTATGGTACAAGAAATTTTATGTAACAAATAATTACAAAACACAAGAACAGATACAAGGTACGAGCAATATCATGTACCAGTAACAAATTTACCTTGTCAATGTTTACTTATTTTGTGAAAAGATTTAGGTGATGGGCAGAGAAAGGTGAGCTACTAACTGGAGTGTTAATTTTAGTATGTTTGTGGAATCAAGGCAAGTCACCCAGAGTCTAATTAGGAGATGTAGGAGTTTCTGACAAGAGTGAATGGGAATTCTGGGAATGACTGTCATACCTGTAGAGCATTTGAATTAACATTTGAACAATGAGGAGGTATCAAGGTGGCCATCCTTTATGGGAAGGAAGTGATTATGAGCACGTAATTCACGCTATGACAGAATATAGTCAAATTACCTGAGCTGTCGTATTTGGAACAAAGATTCTGGAAGGAGACACAATAGTGACCCTCATGATTCTTCTACTCCATCCTTTGGAACTTTTCCCAAGATCCTTGAGACAAATGACAACAAACCAATTGAACCATGAAAACTTAAGACTTGTAAGCTCTTCTGGAGATAGAAACTTACTCAATCTAATCAAGAACAAATTAATCAAGAAATGTAGGCCTGGTCACACAGAAAACAACTGAGATAAAACCAAAGAGAATAGGAGCACAGGTTAGCAGTGGTTGAGGCATAGGCAGTGGAGGAGATGCCTACACTGGGCCAGGACTGAAAGGGTCAGACAAAGCTAAACCACTACTGAGAAGAACACTGGACACTCACGACCCTTGAAAGTAGGGGTTGACAACAAATGGCTTGTGAGCCAAATCTAGCCAGTTGCCTGTTTTTTATCAGCTCTTGAGTCAAGAATCATCTTGATATTATTAAATGGTTGAATAAAAGTCAAAAGAAGACTATTTCAAGATATAGGAACATAGATGAAATACAAATTTCAGTGTCCCATAACTAAAATTTCATTGGAACATAGTCAAACTGACATTATAAGCAAAATATATTTGGTCTTTGCCCACCTTCCCTCTTTCCCTGTTTCCTGGCACATAGCTCATAAAACCCTTGAATCTCCAAAGTGATAAGCATCTTTCTGTATGCTAATGAGGTAATAGGAGGCTGGGGGTCCTGGATATGTTCAGGATGGAGCCTAGTTGCCAGGGGAACCATCCAGGTGATTAGAGGGTTGGAATTTTCCATCCCCCCCAGATCTCTGGGGCGCGGAGAAGGGTTGGAGGTTGCATTAATCACTAATGGCCAGTGATTTAATCAATGGTGCCTACATAATGAAGCCTCTATTAGAAAATCCTAAGTGGGAACAGTCTTGTAGGACTGAGCCATTAGTCTATGGGATCTGCCACTAACTCCAGGTAGACAGTGTTGGAATCGAATTGAATTGTACAACATCAAGCTGGTGTTGGAGAACTACTTGTGAGGAAAACACACATTTAGTGTCAGAAGTGTAGTACTGACAGTAAAAGAAAAACAGGAGTTTTACTTTTACAAGCTCATTTATGGATGTATTGCCTATGGCTGCTGCTTTCAAACTACAACAGCAGAGTTAAGTAATTACAAAAGGGACCACGTGGTCAGCAAAGCCTAAAATATTTACTATATTGTCCATCTTGTCCTTTATACAATCAGTTTGCTGACCTCTGCCTTAAAGGATGACCTAGGATATCATACGCATTATCTCATTTAATCTGCACAAATGGGGAAATTAGTGTGTGTGTGTGTGTGTGTGTTACTATTTTTTACACAAGAAGAATCTGAAACATAGATTAAGTCATTTGTCCTTGGTCATCGCCAGTGAGTGGCAGAAACAGGAAACGGAACTTGGCCTATTTTATTACAGAGCCAATGCTCTGGATTGGACTTGAGAAGTAAGGGGCTTAGTTATTATTACTGAAATTCCTCTTCCCACAAATATAATCTGGAAACTAAAGATTACATTTACCTGCTAAAATAGAAGACAGAAGAAAATGGGAGGTCAGACTGTCGGGCATGTCAATTGAGGGAATGAAGCCTCGATATTCCATAAATGCAGGTATGAGAGAAACTTTCAGGGTCCTAGTGATCTCTAAGGAGACTCCCTTTTGTAAAATATTACTTTGAGCCTCTCTTGTTCTAGGAATTTGTGTAGATCTGAATTTTTGCATAATAATTAAAAGACATCATTACCAGAAATGAATTTTGGCTTTTGGACATGTACTTTGCAGGTATATATTTGGATACTCACAAAGGATATGCTGAGAAAGACTGAGTTCTTTCCCATTAAATCTGAAACCACAACCATATTCTTTTAAAACTTTCTCACCTCTCATTGGTTCAAAATAGTGAAAGTAAAAAGAAACTGTCCTGTTCACAGTAAACCCTAAACAATTGTTCAGTATCTCTTACATAAAAGTCTACATAGAGACACAGGCATTTTCAGAACAGAAGTTTAGAACCGTAAGCAACGTTAGAGATGAGGTATTGCAATCTTTCCCACTTACAGATGCTCGAGCAGAAGTCCAGATTTTGGTGACTTGACCCAAACCTCACACTCTTGAGGTATAGAGACCAGACAGTGCCTCAGGCAGTTTGACCACGAGCTGAGTTCACTCTAATATAGTCTGATCACCTACTCAACTGCAATGCAGAGAAAGCGCTCCTCCTTTTGTGGACCTCCAAAAATTGTAGCAACTGCTTTGAGAAAAAGTTAACACTCAGTATTTTTATTCAATTTCCACACTGAATCATTTGAGGCTTATTGTAAACACTTCATCTTAATCCCATCAGAGGCTTATGTTTCATCTTCATATCACACTAATATTAATACACACTATAAAATTGTTTTGGCTGTCTACAGTTTCTAAAATATTTCTACAGGCTCTTCTGCATGATTTTCTCATCACCTTTTGAACTTTCTCAAGAAAGCTATCCGTTTCAATTTTCTAAATATATTTTCTAAATAACCTTACTTATTATCCTGTCTTTGCCACTTAATTGAAAGTGAGACTTGTTTTTAGCCTTAATCTAACTAACCAATGCAGATCACGATTTATCCAACTTTGGACTTCCAATAAGTTATTTTGTGCTGAAATTAAAAGACAGAACTACTGGCTGGAAGTCATCTGGAAGGGATACAGATAGCTTAAGTTCTTATTATCAAATTGACTCAATTTTTTCCTTTTATTTTCCTTGGATCTTTGGTATGTACAGAGACAAATATACATATGTAAATGACACATGAGAAGAACAACTTTTCAAAAAGTTTTCCTGTATAGTTTCCTTTTTCATTTTATTAGCTATTTTATTTATTTTTTTATTTTTATCATTTATTTTCCTTTTCTATTTTACTATTTATTTTTTTACCTTTTTGGAAGAGAGAAATCTCTCCATACATAGAAATTTATGAAGTTCACTAAGATCTGCCAAAAAATGCTCATGTTATTCCCTAGCCTCCTGTTCTACCACTTCACTATGAAATTCGCTAAATGGAAAACCACACACGCTTCCTATAGTTCAATGCTTTATTAGAAGCACTGAGCACAGTATTACGTATTGTTAGGCATTCCATAAATATTAACTAAAGACAATAAAAATACTAATGTTAGGTTATTAACTATAACCACTATATAGGGCAGAACACAGGGAAAAAACTAATAAGATGCAAATAAGATGAGGATAATTTGGAGCGTATGGAATGCCTTTGTTTTCCCGAAAAAAGTTTTATAATGAGCTATTAATAAGTTCATTTATAAATCAATCAATATTTTCTGAGCTTCTGAAGAGAATAAAACTATCCCCTTCTTTAATTTTCTTCAAAGTCTAGTATGAGTGTGTATGAGTGTGTGTTTGTGTGTGTGTGTGTGTGTGCACGTAATTTTCTTAAATGACTAAAATAAAAAGTGAAGAATAGGTAGAGACAGAAGATCAACAATATTTATGAGAAATATAACTTTTAGGCAGTGGCAGCAAAAGGATGACCAGGGAAACCTTTTTGGAATCTATGAAATTTGAGCTTATTTTTTGAAAATGACTAAGGTTCAGACATAAAGATGTTACCAAAAGGGCATGCCATAGAGGAAGAATGGGGTAAGTGCATTTGAGCAATGAAGGAAGTTGTGGGAAGGGACAGGAAAGGATGGGTGCTAGAGATATTATAAAATTAAAGTTGTCATCATGTGTCAACTGACTAGATCTGAGGAACGAGATGACTCTGAAGTTTGTCTGGTAAAATAATGGTGCCATTAATAGAAGGAGGTAACAGAAGTAGGCTTGAGAGAAAGGATGTTGAATTTTGTTTTATATACAAGGATCTTGAACTATTAGTGGGGCATCTAGTAGAGATGCATTTGAAATTTGTAGTCTTTAATGAAGGAGCATATAACAGACTAGTGATATTAATTTGTGGTCCTCCACAGAGAGGAAGCCATTAAATTCAGGAGTTTAATTCAAACTGCTCAGTGTCAAAGGGCTGGAAGGAGAAAGAGAAAATGGCCAAATTTAGTATCCTGGAGAAAATTCATATTTAAGAGTTGGAGAAGGATGTTATGACTAATGTGGAGAAGCAGCAATCAGAAAAAAATGATGAGAATGTAAACAGAAGAGGACATGCTCAAAAAAAAGTATATGTTATAAGTCTGAAGAGGGTCAGGGGGTGTATTAGTCAGCTGAAGACACCATAATAAAATGCCGAAGACTGGAGGACCTCACCAATAGAAATTCATCTGCTCACAGTTCTGGAAGACGGAAGTCCAAGATCAGGGTGCCTGACCTATCTTCCTGGTTTGCAGATGGCTACCTTCTGGCTGTATCCTCACATGACACAGGGAGACAAGAGAGCAAACTCTCTAGGTTGTCTTCTTCTAAGGGCACTAATTCTGTCATTAGGATCCCACATTGATCACCTCATCTAAACCTAATTATCTCCCAAAGATAATCTAAATATCATTACATTGGGGTTAGGGCTTCAACATATAAATGAGGGGGTCACAATTCAGTCAACAGCAAGTAGACTGAGAAAATATCATTAAACTTTTAGATGAGACAGACACTTAGGACTTTGATGAAACAAATTACAATAATAACAGTGGAGTAAAATAAAAGGAAATAAGGAGCTATGGTAAGGAAATACCGTAGTGTTAAATGAATAAAGATGATATTAAGGCCAATGGATGGAGGAATAGCAAGTTTGAAAGAAGGATTTTGAGGATTACAAATCTCTGGATTTATGTATATTGGGAGCTTTCTGTAAAGAGGAATACTTACCACACACTGTACAAAGTTAGCTCAAAAAAAGTCAAAGTAGAGTCTACCACTTCTGATTAGGTTATAGAAAATCACAAGAGACTCCTACTCCAACCCCAATAATAAGAACTAGCTCGATAAGCTATACAATTGTAGTTGTTTTATTTTTTTAATCTCTCCGACAGCATCTATTAAAAAAAACTACAGTTAAAGTTATGCTTTAAAGTGAAAGTCTGAACACTTTCTCAGTATAATCAGGAAAAAGGCAAGGATGCCACCTTCCACCAAATCTAATCAATATCGTATTGAGGCTAGGTCCTAGCCATTGCAATAAGTTAAGAAAAAAGGCAAAAAGATTGGAGAGAAGTAAAACTGTCTGCTATATGCACATACAATTGTTTATGTAGAAATTTCCAAGGGCTTTACAAACTCATAACTAGAAATAAGAAGTAATTTTAGAAAGGTTGCAGGTATAAGGTTGGGGGGAACCTAAGAAGATACAATCACTTTGGAAAACAGTTTGGTGGTTTCTTAAAATGTTAAACATATCCTATCATACCACTCAGCTGTTCTATTTTTAAGCATTTACCCAAGAAAAAGGTAAATAATATATTCCAACAAACACTTATACGTAAATGTTCATTGCAGCTTTATTTATAATAGCCCCAAATCGGAAACGTTTCAAATATCTTTCATCATGTGAATAAATAAAAATGATGTTATACAGCCATATATGTAAAGAACTCCTACTCAGCAGATACATGCAATAAAGTAGATAATTATGCTGAGTGAATGAGACCACACACACAAGAGTACATACTGTAATATTACTTTTATATAAAATCTGCAGACTGCAAACAAATCTGTAAGTACAGCAAGCAGATCAACAGTTACCTGAGGGTAGGAGAGAAAAGGGGAACTGACTGGAAAGGGATACAAGAAAACTTTTAGGGGTGATGGAAATGTTTTTTGTTGTTTTTTGTTTTTTGTTTTTTTTTTTGTCTTGATTGTGGTGGTAGTTTCACAGGCGTATACACCTGTCAGATCTTACCCAATTGTATATTTTATATATGTGACGTTTCTTGTACATAAATTATACCTTAACCAAGTGATTAAAAAAAAAAACTCAGTCAAGGACTCAGAGAAACCTAAATGAACTAAAATCCAAAATAAATGAATAGCGAGCCCTAGGAGAAATAAGAGCCATGGTTATTTTCAGCCCAGATGAAGTAGTAGAAAGTGACAGAAACTCATAGACAGAGGTCAAGAGAAGTTGGTTAAACTTTCAACTGATGTATGACAGATTAGAATCCTGAGGAGCCCCACAACTTATATTGACTCAATCTTCCACACTTGCAGCCTAAGACATATGTATGATATGATACACACACCCCTATGACACATATGACACAAGAAGAGGAAGAAAAATGTGACCTACGCACAAGAGAACAATTAATAGAAACAGACCAAAAACTGGCCCAGATAGTATTATCAGACAGGAACTTAAAAATAACCATGATAAATGTATTACAGAATCCAGTGGTAGAGTTGGATAGCATATATAAGTAGGGAGTTTCAATTGAAAAATAGAAAGTAAAGAAATAATCGAAAATGTTAAAAATGAACAATACAATATCAGAAATAAAGGATATAATTGGCCTAACATCAGAAACAAAGAAGAGCGTGGTGATTAATTACAGTGGAGACAATATGGCCGTAACATAGTATTCAATTAAGAGAATGAACAGGGCATTGGATGGCAGAGTTAGGCAGTCAAGTATGGCCGTCAGATTATCTGCTTGAAGTTATGAACACTGCGTGATCCCTACACCACTTAAAATGGTCTTTAACACATGGTATGCAGGAAAAATTCTTGACAATACTGACCAATGATTATTTACCAAGGACAGCTAATGTAAAGAATCATATCCAAAAACCATTTTACTCTGTGTAGAACAGACCAGACCGCACAACGTGCAGCTACCTTTCCACTAGGCACTGAAACATATCCAATAGTAAGATAAAAATAACTAAACCAGTTTTACTCTGGTTTAATTTAAGTAGATAATGAAGGCCACAACATGTTGGTGAGGAAATATATTCTAAACGCCCCCCTTTAGCACACTGCTTCATTAGCAATGAAGAAAACTAATAGGTAACAAAAATATGAAGAAATAGTTATTTTCAGGACCTGCTCTCCTTTCGTTTGACCTTCTTCTTCCTGTCTGAGCACCATGTCATTGCCAATTGTTCCCTGCTTGTATCTATCTTTATTGTGTATGCCCCACATGCTGGGTCTTTCAGTTTCTTTTACTCTGAACTTTAAAAGTCTATGTCGAAGAACCACGCTCTTGATGGAAGGCAGACAGCAACATAATAAAAGTGAATTTTCCTATTGGGCAAGCATGGTTGTAGTGGTCTTTTAGGTAAAAGAGTTGTCCCATGGCTTCCAAGAAATAAAATCCAAAAGATTGCAATAATACAAAGGAATTTTAGGCCATGAGAAGGACCAAAAAGACAGAAACTTTTTTGGGGGTTGGCCTTGCAATACACCTCATTTATGACCTTGATCTTGGCTAAGCCAGCAAGTGAGCTCTAGGTGGTAATGTAACGTAAGTTAGGATAAACTCTTACAGCTTCAGCGGGAGGAAAGGGGAAAGGCAAAAACTTCAGTTGCAAGAATTTGCTACCCAACCAAGGTACACGGTCTGTCAAGAAATATCACAGCTCTCCTACATAATACTGCTGAATTTTTTAGCATTAGATGACACAATAAGAGCTTAAGAATATTTTTCTGGGTAGTCACCACAGAAAAGAACCAGATATAAATGTTGTGGCATATTAAATTGTTATTTGGGGTGGAGGTGGACAAAGAGGAATGTTACTTACAATTAGTGACTGTAACTATTTCAAGCATTACAAAAATGGAGTTTTACCCAAAGAGTTTTTATTGGGAGGACTGCCTTTTGCTAATTACACTTACAAATGCATAATGCTAATCCTCCAGTGTAAGAACGCCTTGTTTTAAAATGTGGACATATCAAGTACTGATAATGTTACTGTGTTTGTCCAAATCTCTTCCATGTTACCCTTGTAACCTTCTAAACATTTCACCTTTACTGCTATATTGATTGAACTTTATGCTCACAAATACACAACTTAAAAGTTTATATTGTACTAATGGAGCATTGAAATTCCTCGCCCTGTGTTTTATTAACTTAATATATAAACTACATATCCTTTAACTACTTACAGTAGAGTACATCTGAAGCTGCAAAATGATTGAAAATTGAGAACAATAAGCAGCTAACAATTTCAGTACATACATATAAAATTAGACTATTGAAATAACAAAACTTCTCTAATAAAAACACGCAGTATTAAAGTTATAGGGTTTCTCAACCTCACGAATAGAAACACCTGATGCACAGTAAGCAGCCAAATAATTTCCTAGTTAAATCTAGACCTGCGTATCAAACTTCAAATAGTTTGAAATGACTTATGAAGGGCTAATTAAAAGTAATGCATACACCCCATCCCAAACTCAAAAAACAAAATGGTTCCATATTACCTAAAAAAGCAAAGAGGCAGCCTGACATTCTGGTCTTGTAATCTAACCCCTCTTTACCTTCAATCTTTTTATAAATATTCTCCTACATAACCTCATTGCTCCAAGCAGACCCATATCATCTCACACATTTTTACTGAGTGTTTATGATCCATGGAGCACTTCTATTAGGTGTCTGTGAATAGAATGAGAACTAAACAGAAATGGTAGCTCCTCCCACAAAGTCTAACAGTCTAATAGAGAAAATAGACAATTCCGCAAGCCATTGTAGTAGAGCATAATCATATGAGAGAAGTTCGGGGAACTGAAGGAAAACATAACAATGCCCTCAATTCAGACTTGGAAGATCAGGGATAATTTCTGAGCAATAGAGCCTCGTTTGAAATTTAAAGACTGAGTAGGTATGGGCCTCTCAAAGATTGAGCAAGGGGAAAGGAAAGCTAGAAAAGGAGGGAGAGAGTAGTATTTTCCACAAAGGAATACCTCAAAGCTGTGGCTTGAAAAGATTTGGTGTTGCCCTTTCTCTCTCCATTCTTTGGAGACACACACACACACACACACACACACACACACACACAACCACTCACCTCACCTGCTTCCTGCAGTGCTCCTTGCCTTTCCTCTGTCTAGAACATTCTTTCCATTATTCTCTTATTTAAATCCTACATGTCCTACAAAGTCCAACACACTTGTTCTGTTTTAAAATCTCAACTACTGTGTTTCCCCAAAAATAAGACCTAACCAAAAAATAACCCCAGCATGATTTTTCAGGATGACATCCCCTGAACATAAGCCCTAATGAGGCTTTTGGAGTAAAAATTAATATAAGACCTGGTCTTATTTTGGGGGAAACACGGTAAGTGCTTGATCTCTAGAAAGCCTTCTTCAATAGCTCCATCTTGTAGAACTGTCTCCTTCTTCTAAGCTGTTTAGAAGTTATTAAAACTGCATCACAAATGCTAAGTTCATTGTTACGTGTTGACATATATAATTCTGAAACTATTTCTGGCTTCTGTTATCTCCACATGCAGACTTTACATTCCCTCAAGTCACGGACTGTGTCATAAACTTTGCCTGTATCGTCCTCAGTGACAACCATTATAAACTTTATTGCAAGAAGTACAAAAAAGTGACTGAACCTCTAAGGAGCATGTCCTAAAATATAAGAAACCCGAAGCTTTCAAAAATTACAAATTCAAAAAAGGTTCTTTTAGTTTTTGTTATTATTGCCAGATAAAGTGCCAATAATGGCATTTTTATTGGATATAGGAAGAGTATATTGACTGCTGGGAGATTAAGAAATTCAAATGACAGTATATGACCAGACAGGTAGAACTAGTCTTGCTTTGTTTCATCTCCGTTCCTCAAGAAAATAATACTCATATTGGCAAAAATAAGACAACAATCAAAATAATAAATTTAAAGACCCAAGATATAGTATGATATTAAATATTCTAAATGAGTTTAAATCCACTAATTAGAAGAAGTTATATTGCAAAGTACTGAAAGCACTTGTGGATGACATAAGGGAAGAGTTAAAATCATCTTTACAGATATTATGATGAATATAAGGGTTGATAGAGAACAAAGAATCCAGCCATTGCCTCAATTTTCAAAATAGAGAAGGTGGATCCAGCAATTCTAGCCTAGAGAGACTGACATTAATTCCAGGCATGGTTCCCAAGAGATCCTTAAAATTATGGTATGTTAGCACTCAAAACGTGAAGTGTAGTTCCCTATAAGCTAGTAAGAGGTTGCAAAGAATCTATCATTATAAATTAATCAAGTGTTATTTCCTCTTTGTTTTAACAGGGTTACCTGATATATATTCTGCAAAAAGTGGAAATGCATTTCAGCAAGGAATTTGACCAAGTCTGTCACAGTATACTCCTGGGCCACACAAAGGAACGTAAACTCTGAGGAAAGAGAGTTACTTGACTATATAACTGGTCAAATAGCCTTATCAAGAGGACTAATTCATGGACTCTGTAAAGCAAGAGGAAGGTGGCTAGGATCATGCCAAATGTCCTTCCAGTTCAGCCTTTTACACAGTTACTTGGATGAAGATATTAATTGTATCCTGATTAAATCTGTTAATGCCTCTATATTGGGAAGGATTGCTAGTCCGTATCATGGAATATATTTTGGATATATTCCAAAAATATCTTGACTTTCTGGAACAATAGGCCAACAAAAGGTAAAGATAAAATTTAATTGTAGTAAGTATTTTTATTTTAAATTTATTTTATTAGTTTCAGGTGTACGAAACAATGTAATAGACATTTACATCCCTCACAAAGTGATAACCCCCTTCCCCCAATCTCCACATCCCGTGACCATATATATACATACATATGTACATATATATATATATATATATATATATATACACACACACACACACACACACATATATATATATAAGGGCTACACATATGCATGCTGGGGATGCCAAAAAATGTATACAAATGGAGACTTTGATCAATGTTGCTCAAGCAGTAGTTTGCCATAATCAGAAGTGTCTGGACGCTGATGGTAACCACTTTGAGCACCTCTTGTAATTGCAGAAGTCAAATGTGACTTGTATTCATCTTTTGTTATTGATATACATTGAGTATTCCAATTTTAATACAGTTTTCCTTTCTTAAAATGAGTAAACAATTTTTTGGCACTGTGTGTGTGTGTGTGTGTGTGTGTTTAATTATAGTTGACATATTCAATATTATTCAACTTCAGCTTCAGGTGTATAGCACACTGATCAGGCATCTACACAGTCTATGAAGTGGTCTCCCTAATAAGTCCGGTGCCCATATGTCACCCTATATAATGCAGTAAATATTTTTAAAAGTCCCAAATCAAGTGGCCAAATGTACAATTGGGGAGGAGTTTATTTGCAGAAGAGTATGCAAAAACAGTGTGCACTAAATAGCATAGTGTAGATGCAAACCAAAAGATAAGTGAGGAGAGGACAGATTAAATTTTAGAATGATTTACTATATGGTATCCAGAGGAGAAAAACTGAGATATCCAATGATATTAGTCCACTCCTCTGGGTTCTATTCTGGAGACTACACTTTAAGTATATACCCAAAGGAGAAACGCCCTAATTATATCAAGACTCTGCAACCATGCCAGTTCAGGATGAGATGAAGGAACTGGATATTACCATAGAGACTACAAGAGTTATCATATAGACACAGTTTGTGCAAGTATTTTAAAAGGTAAAAATTGGGATATGGATATTATAGAGACAAACAGTATATGTCAATATAAGAAAAGAGTTCTTATACTAAGAACAGATCAAATAAAGAAATGCCTCCTACATTTAAGATAAATCTTGATAAATAGTTTGCCTAAATTGAACTTCATATTTTCTGTGAATTCAGAAAAAAGGTCATCTGCCAAGGATGAAAGGAGTAAGGATCACTTGAGTGGACTGGAAAACCTGGGGAAATCTGGAACATGTACTATGGAGACTTTGATAAGGAATCATACAAGAAAGAATAAAATAAATTCCTATCACTATTAACCATTCATTAAACTGAAGTTAGAGTGAATCAGATTCTAGTTGCAAGAGATTTGAGGGTTGGAGCAGAGCTGACATTGCTGACCAAGGTGAGCATAATAAGAGAGGAAAACATGAGAAAATTGGGGGTGGCCAAGGAACAATAATGGAAGGGGAGAGTGTTGGGTAATGGTAAGTGAGTGAAATTGCTGGAAAGATAGGAGATTGAGGTCAGAAATGGAATTTGAAGTTCTTAGCTTTCTCAGCAGGGGCAATTTTGAGTGATGCAAAGGCCCAGATGGGCAAATACCTTGGATTCCCAAAGGAAAGTGGAACAGGTTAAGGTACCGTGAAAGCCGAACATGTAGATTTTGAATGAAGTTCTGAACAATGACAGGTGATTAATGTGTAGAAAGAAAAACCTCCGTTGTTTTGGATTCCCAAGGAAAGTGGAAAGTTTAGAGGGTCGACAAGCACTGATAATAAGGAGAGGTTAACACTAGTGAACTCAGAAATACTAAGGGAAGTTGGGTGATGGTGAAAGAAATAACAGCTTACAAGCAGTTCTGAACAGGCTGCAAGCCATATTAGAGAAGATCATAATATTCCATGGAGGGTCATTGCAAAACAAACACAATTCTTTAAATTGTATTCTTGAATAGAGCAACCTGTAGCATCAAGGCATAAAAAAACTTAATTCAATAATTACGAAGACAACAAATTAAGCTTATCAGACACCTACTATGTGCCAGGCACTATGAGTCCAATGATGAATATTCGTAGGGCGATTTGAGTTTGGCAAGACATTCAGACATCGAAACAGCTATTTTTAATATAATGTAGCAGAGCGACATGGGATATGTAGATAGGTTAGACCTGGCAAAAATGTCAAGATTAAGAAGTTTTCCTTGGTCTTCCCAACTTCCTTTCCCCAGGGAGTTCAGTCCCAAAGCTATTGTCTTCTGTTGGCTTCTTGCTAATTCTTACTATGGTGAGAAGGAAGAGGTGGTATGTGAGTTAATTAATGAGAGTTGCCTTTGATTTTCTGAAAGGGAGAACTCATTTTAATAAAAGACTATTAATGTCCAGAAAGCATTCCAGGTAAGCACAGTTAACTACAAGCAGTGAGAATCACATTTTCTGTGGCAAGGGGCCCTCGTTTTATAAGCTGGTCATTCTCTCCACGGTGGGCTGAGAAGGAAGCTGGCCTAAAGTTCTTATATCCTTGAAAGTAATTCTAGGAAGATAAAGCCTGTTGACCTGAACCCAGTGGAAAGAAAAATATATGAAATAGGTCAGATACTTCCAAACTGCTTGAAAGAAATAGAAGCAAATGTGATCCCGGGTAGCTAAAAATTTATTCCAACCCCAAGGCAGTCAACGAGTCAATGGGCAACTGAATTTGTTCATCTCAAGACCTAAAAATTGCCAAAAGCCCTTTTTGTATCAGATCAAGATGGATATACCCAAAACAAAACTATTGCACAGGCACCTAATAAATACTTCATAAATCTAGATGGCCTAGAGACTAAAAACCATTGAAATTATTGATATTTTAGAAAGGAAAATATCTGTTTCTACAAATATACAGAAAAGTAATAAATAGTAATATTTAAGAAAAGTTGTTTGGGTAAATTTTATAATGTAAGTGATATAAAAATCAGTGCCATAAAAGTTATATATTCTAGCAAATCAAAAAAACGCTAAGCAACTTCCTGGCAAATCTGACATATAAAAAATATTCTGAATAACTAATTTCCTCCAAAATTTCTTCCTATTAATAACATTAATAACATACTTTTCGGCTGGTATATTCAAATATTGATTTATCTTTCCACGTCTCTTTATCTGGAGAGATTCATTCTTAAGGCTAATTTGATTTTTATCTATTTCTGGAAAAGGGTAATTAGAAACTTTTGGGATACATATGTTGTTTTAAACTAATTTGTAAATTATCAGTATTTTCCCCTACACTCATATTAGTTGTTGGTAAATGCAACCTACAATATAAATACAGAAGTTAATTTCACTTGTATAGTTTCTCACAAAATTCAACGTTATGCAATATTTTTATTTATCCGAAAAGTAATGTTAACTAAAGATATTTTTGTTTCAAAAATATCTACGACAAAACTGTTGACATTCAGTCACAGAGATATTTTATTGACTTATTCATAATAGAAATAATTTAATTTTATCACTTTTGTTTTTAGTAAAATATAATATTAAAGTTTTCAAAATAATGCCTTAAAGCAAAATCATTTAATAAACAATAGTTACAAGACAGATAAGTACTAAGCATTGTGAAGTTTTCCACATTTCCTTTTCTTTTAAGATACAAATGAAATAGCTTTACATTTTCTTCCACATTCTCGAAATAACAGAAAATTCTCTTAGACATGTTATTTTCTACCTGGACATCTAAAAACAGGGATTTTAACGGGCTATTTATATTCATACACTATTAAACACCATATCAGGCATAAGTACTTTATATTTCTGTTGGGTTTCAAAGAGAGACAAATATAATTTTTATTTCCTCTGTCATATACTGGAAAGAAATCTTATAGTACAAGAAGAAACAAGATTCCCATCTATTCATTACAAATTTCTACCAAATAAACTTCATCTACCTAAGTTTCCTAACTGGTAAATTTGAAAACATGAGTCCATTTTTTATGAAATGTTTAATTATTGTAACACTATTTAATTGTTCCTGTTTATGTCTGCAGGCTTTATATAGAGAACATATTGTTTTGACAAGAAAAAGTGTAGCTTATATATTTTAATTTCATGGTTCTCATTTTTCTATTGAGTCACAGATCTCTTTGGATATCTAAGGACTCTAGATTATCTCCCTAAAAATGCAACAACTCAAATGTTTGATAAGATTCCAGGGACTTCATGACCCCTTGAAGCAGATACACAGAATGTGAGTGGTTTAGTAACTGAACAGAACATAGACTACACAGAAAACCTCCAATTAAAGAGTAATAAAAAGTTTGTATGGCTTCATGACAAATTAAGATTTGCTTTGGAATTTTAGACATTCATATGCTTATGTTGTTAATGATTTTCACTACTCCTCATAATATAGTCCCTGAAATGACCACAGCAGCAGAAAAAGAAAAAAAAAATATATATATATATATATATATATAGCCATTTTAGGGAAAGCTCAACAGATTATTTCTACATTATGAACCAAGATAGAAAAATCTGTATCTATCGCTAAGTGGTTTAATGTTTATTTATATGGAACCAGACGGTTAACGATGTTCCTACCAAGCCCAGTTCTGGTAAGTACAATAGGTAAGCATTTAATGAAATCAGCATCAGAGGACTTACCCTGGAAAATCACTACTGATATGTTACAAATGAAGCTCTAATTTAAAAAATATATACATGATCTGTTCTATTTCAGAGGAGCTTCCAATATGTTGGAAACCAGGATATCTTCGGCCAATCACCATTAAGTGAAATGTACAACCTTCTGGTTTACTTCAAAAGATGCAAACTGTTTATCAAGTACAAAAGGAAGAAACAACCATGTGAAAACAAACGGGAAGAGAAAAAAAAAAAAGACTCATGAGATCCATAGCATGATCACATTGCAGTGCAGCCCACCTCACACCAGTGTCACAGGGAGGCTGCTTAGCACATAGAGTACAGGCTCCAGGCAACGCAGAGATGGTGGTGACCCCTTGCTCACTGTTTCCCCAGGTGCGGCAGTCACAATGAAAACATAAATTAGACTGCCAACCAGTAATTAACACACACACACACACACACACAGTCTCCAAACAGCACCACTGGAAGTTTGCTGCCCGCTTTCTCTAAGCAATCCAGCTACCGTAGCTGTTTGCTGTCCAGGACAGCGATCACTCACCCACGCCGTAGCAGGCGGGATGAAGTTTCGGTCAAGCCCAGGCGCAGACTCCAGCTCCGCAGGCTCTAATATCCCAGCGCCTCTTTGCCGTTCCAGCTCGTCCCGGCGTGCGCCGCAGGCCGCCCGGCTCCCCTGGGTTGGCGGACTGAGCTGCCCCGAGACCCAGCCGTGGGAGAGAGGCGGCCCCGCGCGCCCCGCGCGTTCTCGCGCCTCGGATGGCAGAGCGCAGCCGCTGGCGCGGTCAGCCAGGCGCCCACCCCGCGTCAGTCCTCCTGCCTCAGGCGTCGCAGGTCCCCCGAGCCCTGAGCCGGACACCCGGGCGCCGTCTCCTTTGCTCCCTTGGTCCTTCCCAGCGTGGGAACCGGGCCCCGGCCGCCCAGGGCTGGGCAGCTGGGAATGCAGGAAAGGCTTCCCAGGGGGTGGGGGACGGGTAGGAAGACCCGCCCAGGCCAGAGGCCCGGGGACAGGGACCGTCTTTCTAGGGAGTCCCGACCCGCGTGGGTATGCAGCGACCACTTACTCGGTGGCCTCCTAGAGCTCGGGGCTTTGTTTCTGGATCTCCAGCAGCTCAAAGGCGCGCCTCGCAAATCCTCACTGTAAACGCAGAGAGAAAGTGGGCGTCAAGGGCGGGAGGCGGGAGAGGGGACTCTGCGGTGGCACCTGTTGGTCCCTGCGTGAGTGCAGCCACCGCACACGAGGCCGCAGAGCTCACACTGGGCTCCTTCCTGTCTACCTGCTCAACAGGCTGGGCGGGACGCGACGTTTCTAGCAAACCCGATTCCCACGCTGCTCCGAAACACTAAATCCTTTCCGGTGGCGGTCTGTTCTTGTCTCTCTGTATGTCTCTGATGACCCCTAAGGAACCCGGCAGTTCCTTTCCCCACGGCACTCGACTTTTCAGAACCCCTCCCCTTCAGACAGAAAAAGAAAGTAGCGGCAAAAACGCACCATGGTGAGGTCACTCAGGGCCCCATTTCTGGTCTGCTGGCGGCGCTCCCTCCCTTGCAGGTGTAGGTCGCTTGGGGCAGCTCCCCAGCTGCTGTCTACTTTTAGCCTCGGGTCTAGTGCAGTGAAAGTGTAGGAAAACTGCATAGAAACGTGCTTGTGGAAAACCAGCTCAGTGCTGAGTCCCACCCACCACACCCAGACTAGGGCAGGGGAACTGAGTCCTGGCCCCTCCAGCTACCCAATCGCCATCCCAGCAGTTACTCTGTGGTGACAAGAGAAGAGGGGACAGGGACAAGGGAAAAGAAAGGAAAATAAGAGGGAGTGAACTCATGGAAAATTTGGCTTATGGAAAAAAAGAAATCCTCACTCTGCACTAAGCCAGAAAAACTAGTTTTCTGCAATTAAAAATTCCAACATTTCTGCTGGGAAGTTGATATCTGCACGCATGCTTGTCCTGGTTTTCAGATTTAAAGCCTATCTACTCCTTTGCAAGTGCCATTCAATGATTACAGAGCATTTACATCTTTCCAGTAAGGTCTTGATTCTGCTTGCTTCAGTACATTTGTTTGGGGTGGGGGGGGCAGGTGTGTGAGGGGGCCTTGTGTGTGTTGTGTATTCCAGCATAGAAAAATAAGTTCTGATATTGTTTTTGACTTTTTAAAAAGATCTCATTATGCTTTTCCATTGTGAGTTCACAATTAATCATGATTATTATGCGATCCTTCTTCAAACCCAGGAACTTTGAAACTAATTGTTCACGGATATCTCCAATTATATTTCTCCCCGAACCCACCACATAATCTGGTCCCATTTTTGACGCATCGTATTTGCATATTTTTCACCCATTCTTGCCTACATGCTCTTCTCATGGCAAACAGTTCGAATAAGCTTTCAAAAAAGACATTTAAGAAAAAAAGTCATTTAAATATACTTTGCGTTAGTAACAGGCAAAAGTTTATAGCTTTTCAGTTTGCATGTTTGGTTCTGCCACCTTTGAAATCTTCTCTTCCTCTACTCTCAACCCGTGATAATCTCTTAGGTCAGTAGGGCTTCTCTCATCATAGTACTATTTAAAACCTAGAAGAAAAAAATAAAAAGAAATATCCACTAATGCATAATTGAAAGAGAAACACATACTATTTTTTTAAAAAAACAAGTTTAATGACATGAAAGCACAGAAGACATTTTTTTTTAACAGGATAAATACTTCACAATGGAGCAGCATTAGATTTAGGCCTTAAAAGGTTGTTCATATTTGGGAAAAGATGAAATAGAGGAAGTTTGTTTTGTTTTGTTTTTAGTCCAAGGAAAACGTGAGGAAAGGCGTCGAGGTGGGAAGCTATGACATGGATATTCAAGAAACAGGAAGTGCTATCATTTGATAGAAATACAATGTACATTTATAAAACTATAGGAAGGCAAAGTGGAAAGATCAGTTTGGTTCAAATGGCCGCATTTGCCTGTCCTCTAGTTGCCATGCACTGTAGGCTTGTATGAAACCTGTTTTTTGTTGTTGTTTAATTGTTTGTTTTTATTTTCTTCTACTGGCATTACTCTTGTCAGTATGCCTGTCACCTTGGAATGTGACTTGCTAAAGCTTTTAATTTCAGCTTTTACCATCCTCAAATTCTACAGCGCACCAAAATCCTTGATAAGTATTTCATTTAACCTCAGTAATTTCTGTCAGGGGCTACTCAGTGTTACACAGGGTAGACTCTCAACTAGAGTGTATCTTGTATCCTTCTCCCATCCTTTGTACCAGACAATGAGGTATGTGGGAAAAGCAACCAATCTAGGAATGAGGGTGGCTGGAATCATCAAAAGGTGACTGTGAAAGACATTCCTTAATCTGGATATTTGATAGACCCTGACAAAGGACTGAAAGTACTTTTGCATTAGGGAAGTAATCTTTGCAGCCTACGTGCCTAGCAATGAACATGGGTTTTAATAGGGAGGGATTCAGTAGAATCCTAGTAGAATCATTTATCCACTCATCAAATGACTGATGAGTGGATAAATTAATACCTGAATATTTCGTCAGCTTCCAGGTCCATTCTTCTGTGTTTCAGGTGATGTGCAGGTTAAAACCTACTTGCCTCCACTTTATTGAGGATAGGAAAGTGTTATGCCACCTTGATAAAAATGTTAATGAGGACAAATATTCACTTTAAAGCAACCCTGGGGAGCTTTGTTGGCTTAGGCAGAATAGCTCAAGTGTTCTTCTCAAGATGCCTTGTTATTCTTGTACTTATAATTGCCAAAGGTACAAAGCATTCAAACGTGTACTCTTTCCACACTTGCAAATAACAATGACAAACAGAGATAGGATAGGAGTTACTGAGTACTAACTCCTTGCTACTCAGACTGTGGTCTGTGTTTCAGCAGCATCAGCATTACCTGTGACCTTGTCAAAAATATGCAACCTCAGTCCTCACCCCAAACTTACTGATTCAGAATATTCATTTAATAACCCTCTCCCATTGATTCCTATGCATATTAACATTTGAGAACACTGATCTAGGATCAATTCATTAAGTTTGCTAAACCTGGAAACTGGTTATATGATTTTCTTTAAACCTAGGGATTTTTAGAACCAGCATCTTTCTTTTTTCTGAGATATTATTGCCATATCAGTTCAAATAAAGTAATGGGACTAATGGATTCATCTCTGCTGACTTCTTGGTCCAGTTCATAAACCAAAACCACAAGTTAATAAACCGAAAGGAATTGAGAGATAGGGGTGAGGGGGCAATGCATCAGGAGGGAAGAAGTGAGAGGACTATTGTACACTATTGTATACTTTTTTCTTTTATGTATCAGGGGCAGAAATTTGCTTTATTTTTTAGCAGACAAAAATAATCACTGATTGTACTATTTATCAAATCAGGATAACTTGTCGAACACAAGAAAGATAAGATAAAAATCATTATCACTTTTCCTTTTCATTACTCTTTTATCCTCCTTTTTATTTGCTTTCAATTTTCTTCGAACACACCCAGTTACACAAATTTTACACTGGTAACTTGTAATTACTGGGACCCTGTTAGCACTTCAAAATATCTCTTTCGGAAAAGCAGATCATGGAGGTCGGAATCCCTAAATTTCTAGTCCCGGTAGGACATTCATGAAGCAGCTTGGACTTTAAAAGATTCTAATGGTGACAGAAACGTTTTTCACTACATTTTCTCAAAATAGATGGTGTTTTATAGCAGTAAATAGAGTGGTAGGCAGAATAATGCCTGCCAACCCCTGGCCCAAAGATGTCCATGTCCTCATCCCTGAAACCTGTGAATATAGCATGTTATATGGCACAAAGCAAGGGGGAATTTAAGTTGCACATAGAATTAAGATTACTAATCAACTGACCTTGAGTTGGGGAAATTATCCTAGATTACCTATGTGGGCCCATTGTAATCACAGGGTACTTCTAAATGAAGGATGGAGGCAAGGAAGTCAGAGTCAAAGTCAGAGAGAGTCAGAGTGATGCAATGTGAGAAAGACTTGATCAGTAATTGCTGCATTTAAAGATGGGAGTGGGTTATTTTAGGGGATGTGTGCAGCCTCAAGAAACAGGATCAGAATAGAAAATGGATTCTCCCTTGGAGCCTCCAGAAAGGAACACAGCCCTGCCAACACTTTGATTTTAATCCGGTGAGACTCATTTCAAACTTCTGACCTCCAGAAATGGAGGATAATCCATTTGTGTTGTTTTAAGTAACCAGATTTGTGATTGTTACCGCAACAATGGGAAAGTAGTACAAATGTTGGCATTGAGAAGTGGGTTGCTTGTGTAACAAATATCTAACAATGTGAAAGGAGCATTAGGATAGGGAGATGGTAAAGGCTAGAAGAATTTTATGGAGCATGATTTTTCAAAAGCCTAGTTTGCTTTGAATAATGCACTGTTGAAAAAAATACGGAGGTTGACTTTGCTAGTAAGGATTCAGAAGCACAGTAGAGAATTGGAAGCCATGGTAGAGAAAACCTATACATCTTAGAGAAGACGTAATATGTTGTGAAGGGACCGCTGGTAGAACCATGAATGTTAAAAGTACTTCCGATGAGGACACAGATGGCAATGAGCAACCCATTATTGGAACAGGAGGACAGGATGTCCTTATTACATAGTGGCAAATTTTAGTGAACTATAGTCTGCCGTGTGCAGAAATGATGAATTTGGATACTTAAGGGAGAATATTTCTAAGCAAATTGTTGAAAGTACTGCTTGGTTTCTTCTTACTGTTTTTGGTAAAATGTGAAAGGAAAGAGAGATTGAAGGAAGAACTATTAAGCAAAAAGGAAACAGAGCTTGATGATTTAGAAAATTCTTAGCTTATCTAGATTGCAAAAGATGCCATGCCATACTTTCCTGGGTAAACATAATGTTCTTGTGCTTTGGTGATACTGAGAGATTTTTATCGATTCTCATATTTTAAAAATCCTCTAAACATATTTACACAACAGACACCCATATT
Source organism: Rhinolophus ferrumequinum (assembly GCF_004115265.2). Taxonomy (NCBI): domain Eukaryota; kingdom Metazoa; phylum Chordata; class Mammalia; order Chiroptera; family Rhinolophidae; genus Rhinolophus; species Rhinolophus ferrumequinum. Next base: position 26,005,823 of record NC_046301.1, on the reverse strand, counting down.
TTTATTTTATGTCTTAAGACAATAGTTATATTGACTCTTTTATTCCTAATATCATTACATAGCACTAGTATTCTGTAAGTTGTTTGTGTTTCAAAAGGAGACGAAAATGGTACCCTATAAATATATTTAAGATGCTTTTAAAATGCACCCTCATAGGAAGGAAGGAAGGAAGGAAGAAGGGAAGGGAGGAAGGAAAGAAAGGAAGGAAAGAAGGGAAGGAAGGAAGGGAAAGAAAATTATGAAGCAGGTAGGCAAAGCATTGGAAGTATGTATCAACAAATCTGCTTATAGAAAATATTAAGAAAATACACTCAGGTAACTTTCTCCCAATTCTTCAAATGTCATAAAGGTTGACTTGTTTCTGCTTCCTTTCATGATAAGACATGTTAAAAAAAACAATCATTGGTTAAATAAATGCCTTTTACAGAGAGTTGAAAATTATTTAACACTTTTTATTTCTAGGCACTGGCTTATAAACAACCCTAGAGCTCCTGTAGGTGAAGGTCCCAAGAATCTTCCTCAACAGAATGACTGTCTACTGTTTCATGATTTTCTACGTACCTAAGTTGAAATAGTTTTTAAAAAATACTTCTAATAGAATATCACTTTTAGAGGTAAGCATTTAATCAAACTGAGAAATTTGACATGTGACTATAAATATGTGAACATCTATGAGCCCTCTAAGAGGAGCTTTCCATGGCCATGACCTACTGACCTATAGAAAAGAGAGTCATCTGTATGGAAAGACATGTTTGCGGCTTTCCAAATAATGGTGAAAGAAACGAAAAGTATACGTTAGTCAGCAAAATGCTGCTCTCCTTTTAAATACTGTAACAGATAAAACGTTTTATGCTTCCAGTTATACTTTCATAACTTAAAGCTGGTATGAGAAAAACCATATGCCAGCCAGTGGGAGTAAGGCCTGGTGATTTCTATTATTCTTACATAGCACAGTCACCAACTGGTGATGTGTTGTACTAATGAGCTAATGAGTCTGTTCCAGAAACTTCTAACGCATGGGTATCAATTTTGCTTTTGGTTTTCATTTTACTTCCAAAGCCGAAATGTTTTCTTTGAGCCTTGCTCATAAGAATGTTTCGCATAGGCTTCTCTTTCTGGGAGAAGCGAAACACATAGATCTCAAAACTGCAAAAGGCAGCCAAGGAAAATGTGATGCGCTCCGATTACGGTCTCGCCAGACGGGGCCAAATGGCACACCCTAAGCTTTGGTTTAAAAAAAGAAACTGATTCAAGTTTCAGAGTAATGAGAATTCTGTTTTGACATAAAGAAAAGGCAAGTTATACCGTGACAGATTTATTGGAAACCCATTTTATGAAAATAACAATTATGGCTGCTGCTCTTATATTTGTAACATAGTTTGTTTAAACAGTTGACAATATTACCTAAGGGAAATAGTACCTTACCAAATCTCTTTATAATTTTAATTTTAAAATTAAATTTATTGGGGTAACATTGGTTAATAAAGTTATGTAGGGTTCAAGTGTACAACTCTATAATACATCATCTGTATATTTAATTGTTCACCACCTAAAATCAAATCTCCCTTCATCATTATATAGTTGACCCTCTTTATCTTCTTCTACTGCCCTCCTCCCCTCTCACCTTCTGGTAACCACCAAAACTGTTGTCTGTGTCTATGAGTTTTTGTTTTTCTTGTCCATCTGTGGCTTCAGTTTTATTATTTGAATACATTTATTCGTAAGATATATATACCCCTATGTTCGTTGCAGCATTATTCATGGTGGCCAAGACATGGAAACAACCAAAGTGTCATCTCTGATAAATTATTGGATAAAGAAGATGTGATATATATATGAAATATTCATACATATATATGAATATTACTCAGCCATAAGAAAAAATGAAATACTATCATTTGTGACAGTATAGATGGACCTTGAGATTATCATGCTAAGTGAAATAAGTCAGACAGAAAAAGTCTTCTTACTTTTTAGAGTATTCTATTTTGGTCTGATTATAAAATTAATGCAAATAATAAAAGGGCCTTCCCTCTCCAACACCATGACATATATGCAGAGAAACCTTTCCCAGTGGAGAACACCTAACAGTGCTGGGTAAAAATTTAAGCACAATTTTAAGGCTTAACGAGGCTGGTCCAGAGAAGGCAAGAAGCTGACACTAGAAACAATGAGAAAGAAGAGCCTCACTGGTAAGCAAGCACGGCAGCTGGCCATTGTTCTGAAGTTATCTGCCTATACCTGGTAAGCATGACCTTGGGATACTGGGCAACATGTGAAGACAAAACCAAATACAAGTAGGAAAAGACAACACGCTTAGTAGAAATCTTGGAGGAGGTATTTTCACACCAACTACTTTCTCTCTTTAGGTGTTGACTCAGAATGGAGCAGGAGAGAAAACAAGTCTCTCCTAAATATTCTTGATCCCAAGCCTGCAGTGACAGTTTTGGATTGGAAATTTATACAAATTCCATGGCTTGAAAATCCACAGGCAGAACCTTTATTTTAAAGTGGTCATGTGTTGGGAATCCCACAGGAGCCTGACAGAAACAAACACAAATCCTCACTAGGGAATCCACTTTAAAGAAAGTCTTTAAATAATTTCTACCAATAAAGTCCCAGGAAAAAAAGGAGCCTATAATAAGGAAGTCATCAAATACATGAGGGAAAATGCTACTGTAAATAATAGAAAGAAGAACTCAATAAATTAAAAGTAAAACCTGCAAGAACTATGAAAGTAGAAATTATTCAAAACAGAATATACAGTAAGTTTAATACATTTTAAAAAATAAAATGTATTCATAGCATAAGAAAGGAACAAGAATATAAAACTTGACCAGCTTGAAGCTGGAACCAAAGAAAACTTCCAGAAATGAAAAATATAAAAACTTAAAATAAAATCTCATGGAAGAGTTAAATAGCTGATTAGATAAATGTGAAGAGAATGTTTTAGGTCTAAAGAAATAAACAGAATTTAGACAAAGGGGTGGATGAAATATGGACAGGTTAAGATGTATGAAGGGTACTACCAAGAGAGAATAGAGATTTAGTAGAATGACAATATTAAAAGGGACAAATGCTTAGGTTTTGCAGAACTTAACTCAGCCATCCATCCCTTGTTTACCCAACAATTCACAAGAAGTATAATTAATTTTTTTAAATCCACTCATAAAGGCATTTCATAAAATGACCAACCAAAAATAATGAGACCTTAAAAGCGACCAGAAAGAAACTATCGCATATAATGAAATGACAATTAGATTGATCTCTATATATACTACTGTGTTTCCCTGAAAATAAGACCTAGCCAAACAGTCAGCTCTAACACATCTTGTGGAGCAAAAATTAATAGAAGACCCGGTCTTATTTTACTATAATATGAGACCAGGTCTATAATATAATATAATATAATATAATATAATATAATATAATATAATATAATATAATATCGGGTCTTCTATTAATTTTTGCTCCAAAAGACACATTAGAGCTGATTGTCTGGCTAGGTCTTATTTTCGGGGAAACGGTATATGTAAAATATAATATATTACATACACATTACATAATTCAATATATGTAAATGTACACAGCTATCTACATAATATATATAGCTCCATTATATATAACATATATGCATGCATAATATGTATGTGTGTTTATGTATCTGTTTAAGTAGCACTTTCATTTGTTATACAAAAGGCACTGGGCATACTTCACAATGAAGTGTCTCCCCTACCACACCTACGAGGGCACTTTTCCTGTATCTTTACCAAGAAAACCTGACATCATTCCTGGAAGTAAAATCCATCAAAGTGCGGGGACCCTTATAAGACTGTGGTCTCCAGGAGTTTCTCAGTATCACCCCAGTTCAATGTCAGCATCCAGAAATTCTCCCAAATTACCATTTAATTGTTTCTACCAGTTTATGTCTCCAGTGGTTTCTGCTGTTGGTAAGCAGATCTTAGCTCTGATTCTCTGGATTCTCCTATCTTTCCAGATTTCGGGAGTGCAATTTGCCATAAGTGGTATGGCAAACTGAAGTGTCAGTTCTCTGGTGGGTCTAAAAAAGAAGTTGATTTTTAGTTTGTTCAGATTTTTTTCTTCTTATAAAGATGGGAGTGACAACTTCCAAACTCTTTACATGTCAGAGCTGAAACTGAAAGTTCTACTTATATCAAAGATAGTCAATATAAACAAGATTGAATATCATTTTGCTTTAATTTCTAGAGATAAGTTGCTTTTCATTTAAGAAGAATATGCTTTTGAAAATAGACATACTTTGAAAAGAAATACATACCCACAATATACTAAAATTGTCTTCTTGGAAAAAATTACACATTTCAGGTTATATAATTTCAATTACTTTTATGTCCTCTTGTACTCTCAGAAGTGTTTGATTTGGACTATAAATGATATAGACAGACTCAAGCCCCTACAGTTATAAAGTTCTGTACAATTATTTGACTTTAATGCCTTTTATACCATCTATAAATACTCATTATCCAGTTACCATGACAAGACTCATATATTTGATAAATATAAAATTATGTCCTTGCATGAACATCAAATGACTCAGACTTGTCAATAATTGAAATACTTATTTCTGTTATATACAAACTGCAACTATCCCCATGAAGTTGATGAGAATGTTGTTTACCATCGCTTTCTCTAGATGGAACAATACAATTTCTATGATGAGGAATTTGCTTGCATATGTATTTAATTACTTTTATTTCTAGGTGGGAATAGATATTAGCAATAATAATTTTCTTAGACATTATGGAAAAGGAAATATCTGACTCCCCCTGTTTATAGCAGAAATTTCCTCTGCCCCACATTAGAAGGGCCTATGGCTTACAGGTCTTTTCTTTCTCAGAAAAAATACATAAACTACAACTTCCAAGTTAGATATATCTAAAGAACAGCAAAGATGAAAAAGCAGACTCTATGGCTTTTTTCCCTTAAGTCTTACTCTTAAAAGAGCAAAGGTGATTTTCCTTTAGATATTTGAGATTATAGAATACAGGGTAGAATGGAAAAGAACTAAAACTTTCACACTGAAATTCAGAAATAGAAGATATCACTAAAGTAGGCATAATAAAGGAGTATATCAAACAAAACTTTTTCAAATTAATTTCACCATATACTACTATATTTTTCTTCATTAAATGAAGTCTGGATCAACATACACATTAACAAAACACAATGGTGAGCAAAACAACTTAATATTTTGGCCAGTGTTCCATACTTAGCAATATGGGGAACAATAGCCAAATTTTTAATTAAAAACAGCCTGAGTGTTATGAAAGGGAAGTACACAGAAATAGGAGAACTTATGAAGAGGAATCTGATCTTCACAGGTCAGGTGAGGGGTGGAGATGTGGTCAGGGAACTTTCCAGAGGGAGGGAAGTTGAAGCTGAGATGTGAAGTGTGAATGAGAAATGAATGGAGTGTTGGGGAAGAAAGAATGTTTCAAAAGAAGGAACAGTATATGCAAAAGCCCTGAGGACAGGAAACACAGCATTTTTAAAGAAACATAGCATTTTGAAAGGAGATGTATATAGCTGATATAGAGACCACAGGGAGAAAGAAACAGAGGCCTTGGTAACAGACAAGAATGATTTCCTCTGACTCTGATCTGTGTTTAAAAGCACAGTGGTCCAGGGAGGAGTTGGAGATCCCATTCTGTTATCTCCATATCCAGTTTGGACCCCTGTGGTGCTCTACTCTCTTATCCATCTGTACTTTTTCCCAGAAGACATCACTATCTTCAGGGTATAGGTAAAGTTGGCTCTGCTGTGAGGAAGCCCAGCCTCAGCCCCTTGCACACCCTTCTATGGAGATTTCTCTTGTATTCCAGCAATTAGAGAGGCCAAGAGTGGTACTGACATTTTTCTGGCTCCCAACCCCTCTCCTGCCTGCTCTAACTTCCTCTCTTGTGAGGGGGTCTTCCTTTTCTATACCCCAACTCTGAACAAATATTGAGCATACTTCCTGTCTGTTTTGCTCCTCTATGTATTTTGGGCTTAGGACACCATACTGCAGTATTTTGTTTACATCTGTCTGCACTGCTTGACTATGAGCTCTTCGAGGATAAGGACTTTATCTTATTCATTAGGAATTAATAAATATTTATTGAATGGATAGAAGAACAAAGCTTATGTACTCACTCAAGAGTTAGAACTCTGACGTTGAATTAATTCCCTTTAGGCTTTAACTGATGTGAGTGGTCCAACTAGCAAGGGGTCTCACCTTGCAATAATCATGGAAAGGTGACCAAAGGAGGCACTGAGTCAGGCCAGAAACAGCTGCCAAAGCACATCTGCTGCTCTTGACTCTGGGTCTCAAGGTTTTTTACACTTTCCCATTCTCAAACAAGTGTCTGAACTTCCCTTAACTAGTCCGTATTTAAGAGTCCAACTCATTGTTCAGAGCTGCTCTTCCTTCCCAACACAGAAAATGTTGTGCCCCATGCCACACACTCCCATGTGCCCACTTCTGTTAAGGACTATGGTATAGACAAGACAGGGCACAGATTCAACGGAGTCTGAAGGGTGCTTCCTATGATGTCATTCCTCACCTCGTACTCAAGAAAATACTTTAAGATGCAAATGAGTGTGCTTACCACCCAGAGTCAGTTCTCCTTCCATTACCCTATATTTGACCCCCTTTGACCTCTTCTAACATTCCCCTTCCATCCTTATATAGATGATATATTATAGAATTGTACGCTTGAAACCTATGTAATTTTACTAACTATTGTCACCCCAATAAATTTTTTTTTTTAAAAAAGAACAACAAAAAAGATGCAAATGAGTGACACTGGACACTGTTGTAGAGATAACCTTGAATCTATTCTATTTTTCAAGCAAATCTTTCATATGCTTGAATGTTTTGATAAAATTAGTAAAATTTTGAACACATGTTACAACTGATTATGATAAACCACAATCAAAAATGTGTACCTCATTTAATACAGATACCTGGAATGGGATAGACTTGGGGCAGAGTCAATCTTCTCTTAGCAAACTTAGGGACATTTTATTTTAGGGCCAATATTGGCATACAAGTGAGAATCATATCATGGTCATACTGTCCTATTTTTCTATCATCAAAACTATTGACCAAAACATTATTATCAAGACATTTACAGGCTCTCAGGGCTACCAAGAATTGTGCAAATTGCACACTGAACCACTCCAGGAGTACCAGTCACATGTACCACTCAGCTGTGCAGTTTAATTCACAGTGGTACGTAGAGTCTTTGTGGACCCTCCTAGTGTATTATGTGATGTGACAATACCAAGTTACTGATCATTGATTTACCCTTGTTCAATTCCAGACAGTTCTAATTTCATTCATTACATCAGTTTTCTATGATTTTTTGATGAGAATATCATTTGAGAAGAAATCAAATTATAGACTATGGTCTACCAATATTATCTGTGAACATATTGATACTTTTCATTTAAATTTTAGATAGTTCTTTAAATGATTGCTATGTACTGACATTGCACTAGTTTCATTGTTATCTAATTAAATCTTAACAGCATGTCATATGATTAATACAGAAAACCTCAAACCATTGATTTCTAGTTCTGAGAGAGGGAATAAATGTTTCCCCTGACCAATCATGCTTGAATCATGGAAATTAGACCCCTTAAGCTCCATGCTGTTCACCAATGCCATATAATTATTGCATTAATCATTTTAATTCTCATTTAAGATGTGTGGTTATTAAAGGGAGATTGAAAGTGCTATGATCCAGCCCATAAATTGTGTCATTCTGGGGGAGCAAGTTATTTTCTACTGTAGAATATACAAAGTTTTCTCTATTCAATTGCTTTTCAACAGGCTGCATTGTTCAATTTATTTTTTCAACCAATTAAGTAGATAAATGACTCTTCCTCAAAATAAGTTTTTGACAGATTGATGATTTGACTTTAAGTACTACCTAACTATAAACTCTTTGAAAGCATGGACAGTGTCTTACTGTCTTTGTGTCTCTAAATCTGGTGGGAGAAGAGGTATGTGTTAGGTGGTTAAAATATTGGGTATATGTGAGAACAGGCATGTATATTTCCAAGAAATATCATGAATAGAAATCACTTAATATTCAGGGAATTAATGTATCAGTTCATTTATTCAAGATGTTCAAGTACTGATTTGTGTAAATAGTCTGAATATATTTTAATGACTAACCTGTCACAATTATACCATATATATCATTCAAATATCAACAAGTAGCAATTTAGCTAATTATTATTATTATTATTATTAGTTTATATAAAGATCCTTTTATAAGTAGCCATAAAAGATTTTCATAGCAAGGATGTATTAAGTTGATTCCAAGAGAGTTTTAAATGTGGACTCTCTACAAAGAGAAATGTTACGTCTTGGTACAAAATACACTTCTGAAGCCAATATTTTCAAATGCATTTTTACAGGAATTGCATTTTTAAGATCTCGCATTATCAGGCTATAAATGATGAGATGTTACTGCATTTTCCCATAGAAGTTGGAAGTCCGTTTCATGCTGTCAGTGAGAACTGTAAAGGTGCCACGGGAGCCCAGCCATGGGCACCCGATGTCATAGTCAACAGCTTCCTACAAGTATCAAAACTGTACCCTACCAGACACTTACTATTAAATGAATAATGACTAAAATGATCCTATTAAAGACTTGACTTGAAAGGGGGACAGAGATAAAATGTGGTCCCACAGATGGAATGTTTAAAACAGAAACAGCTGCTTGCTATCAACTCGTTTTCTTTCACAAATCTCCTAATCATTCACACACTTTTTTTCAAGGCCATGTACAAGGTTTGAAATAGCTATTTTGTCAACACACATCTGCATGATCTCAAAAGCTACATGGTGTGACTTTACAAGGCAATTAGTGGAGTTTCATCTGGAAGAGTCCAAAAGTATGTAAAAAAGAGGAAAATGCCTTTCAATAAGAGGTAAAAGGATGTATTCTAGAAGAATAATGATAACTTTCCACATTAGTGCATAATAAATGTCCATTTTGTTATTGCTTTACAAACAGTAATGAAAAGATTAGGTGACATGTGAAAAAATAGGCTGTAGTTATGGAAGTGATAAAACAAAGTTTGTATAAGACTGAAAATCAACATACTCTTCCCTTTCTAAAGTAACAGTTTATTTGAAGTGTGTGTAGTGATAATTGCTAAATAAGCACTTAGTGATTAGCAATTAGCAAACACTTCACTGTTTTTGGATGGTAGTGATGGGTGACAGAGGGAGTACTGGTAGGACAATAATAATTTATAATTCCATATGTAGGATTAATACCTGTGAAAAAAATAGGTAGTTGCCTATAGGTTTAGTTCTTCTAGCATAAATTAAGTTAAAAGGAAGATTTTTATTTTTACATTCAAAGACAAAGTTTATATACAAAATATATCTACTATAGTTAGAGCAGGATGAAATACATTTGATTATTGATATTTTTCACCTGTCTAGACTGTGAGCTTCAAAATGGCAAACAGTTTTTATCTCTTTGACAACTCTAAGTGATTGAAGGTGGCTGCATGGAGCACTGTGTTGAGAAAGACTCTGAGAACGCATTCATTGAGAAAGTGTATAATGATAGATTAGCGATGTTTGAGGTAGACGTGGTGACTTAATATTTATCACCACTACAGCTAATGTAGCTTAGAAATTAACTGCAAAGACAAAACAAGTTTGACTGTTTAGACATCCCAGAATATATATTTAACATTTTATTCTACAAAACTTAAAGAAATTCAATTAAATGTATAATGTAACTTTTATTTATTTTTCTCTAAATTATGGTATGTTCTGAGGTATATGGTGACTTTCATAGTGTTTTCATGCTTGGGGGACATTTTTGTTGTGAAAAATAAAATGAAGAGATTATAGTGAGATGAAAGCATAAGTCCTACTCTTGACAGAGTATTTAAAATAAAATTTGACAAACAACTAGCAGTCCAAAATTTCTTATAAACTGGTTGGATAGTAGGTACAAGAGTGTTTTAAAATTGATGTTAGCAAGAACAAAATACATAAACAGTACCAATGGAGGTTGACTCTAATCTAAATAAATAAAAATTGTTGAAAAGGAGATCGTAATTATTGTTTGGAAATGTAAGTTATAGAATACACATTCACTGGGCCAGTGACAGTGTAAATGCTCTAACTCCTGGTCTCTCATCTCTAAACAAGTCCTCTGGAATTAAATTTTTAGTAAGTATAAGGATGTTCAAAACTTTGGCTTAGTACTGAGGGCTCCACCAGAAAGATCACTGAAGATTTGATGATATAATTAGAAATTTTAACTATTTGCCACCATTCCAATATTTCTGCCTGAAAGGAAAAATAAAGAAAAAAAATAGGTTTAGGGTTGGGGCAATAGGTTCACTCATGTGTAAGTAAATAGCCTCCTCCAAAACGAGCAATGTGAAAAAGAACAGTCATTCCGAAAAGATTTCTTACAAGTTTTATTTTCCTTAAGTCTCTACTTAAAAGGAGCTGACCCTTATCTGATAGTTGGTTTTCAAAGGAAAAATGAGTCATGTCAGAAATGTTGTCAATTTTGCTTTTACGAGGTTTGGCAAAGGACTTTCCATTTTCTCCACATTTTATGAGACCTCAAAATAGACTTAGGAATTTCCCCTCCTAGAGTGAACATTATAATACCAACTTATATTTAAAAGACACTTTTCCGTTTCCAAAGAGCTTTCACCTATATTATGTAGCTTTGGGAATTCTGACAACCTCATTTGGTATGGAGCAAATGCATCAGCACTCCTGTTTTACAAATGACAATTTTAAAACATGGCTGATTGAAAGGTTTTCCAAGGACGTGGTTGCTAAGAGCAAAACTGGAAACTGGAACCCAAACTGTCTGACTCACAACTTAATTGTACTGCGGACCACTTTATGTTGAGAGCTTTAGGAGATCCTGAGGAAGTACAACCACTGACATTTCTTCAAGGACAAATACCCTTCCTCTATGGACAGTCGTAAGTATTTTTAATCTAGGCAGTAGGAAATGTTAATGACATGCTGCATTAGCATTTTATCTTTTCTCCGTTTCTCCTTTCATATTATCACTCTAGATAATATCAGTCACCCCTTAACTTAGTTTATAATCTATACTCTGATGAGTCCCAGATTTGTATTTCTAGCTCAGCTTTCCTTTCCTCATAACTTTAGACCTAAATGTTTACCTAATGACTGGTATCTCTGCTGGGAAAGCCTTGTAGGAAAGCCAGACTCAAAATGCCCCAGATATAATTTATTATCATGCTCCAAAACCCGATCTTTCTCTGTGTTTTCTATATTGGAATTAATATTACTCCTTTTCAGAACTAAACACAACTTGGGCTTCAGCATTACTTCTTCCTTGTTAATCCCTCATATCTAAGCACTCTCCAACCACTGCTGATCCAATTTTCCAAACACTTCCGTTGGCCTTTTCTGTTCCTTCTGCCTTTATTTAGGTGTTATAATGTTTCACATGGATTAAAGGCCATGCTTTCTAACTGACCCAACTTTCTGCAATCTGGCTGCTCTTCAAGCCAGTTTCCATACTCCAAACAGCCATTAAAGGTTACCCAAAGCATTTATGATAAACTTCTCTCTTCTTAATGTGGCTGCCTAATCTGGCTCATGCTCACTGACCCAGCTTCATGCCAAGCACTTTCTGTCTCGTCATCTAAATTCAAGCTATATTGAAATCAGTTCAAGTCTTAGGCTACACCAAGTTCAGCATTGGGTCTATCCCTTTGTTTATACCATTGATAGATAGTTTCATTCTTCAGCTATTAAACCCAGCTCTCAGTGTAGTGCACTTCCCTGCCTGTTGGAAGATTATATGTTTTTGGCCCTGTGAACTTGCCACATGATTTGCTTTGCCCAGTAAAATGTAAGCAGAAGTGGCATGTGTCATTTTCAGATGCTAGCTGTAAAAGCCACTGTGTGCTTCAACATGGCATCTGTCTTCTGCCACAAGACAGGCAACATCCAAGATGGAGGATGATTAACTTGTGTCCTGGAGAAAATAATATATGAAGCAGAACTATAGCCAATCCCTAATGAACACAAAATGAAAGCAAAATAAGCCTTTGTAGTTATAAACCACTGAGACTTGGAGATCTTTTTTGTTATCTCAGCGTAACTTAGCCTAATTTTACTGATACATCTTCCTGGAAGAGTCTTCTTTTCCATCTTTGCCCACCTAAATCCACCTTTGTTTCAGCTGAAATTTCATTCTCTTCATAATCCATTTCTAACTCCTTGACTGGATATAACTCTAGTGTCCACATAGTACTCTGTATTTCCTATAATGATAATGCTCATTGCATTATGTTTTATAATTTGGCTATATTTGGTTATCATTTTTGTCTCTTAGTAGACGGTCAACTCTGAGGGCATGGCCCATTTCTTTCTTCATCATTTTATTCCTGTCTCTTAGTACCTACTCTCTATTGCATAAATGTTGTGCAATAGCTATACTGTCTGAATGAATGATATATAAATCAATGAAGAAAAATTTGTGAAATTAGTTCTCAATCCCCCAATAGTATGGAAGGTTTTCAGCTTCAGAGCTGTGTGGTTAACAAGGATACTTGGAAATTTCTTTTGCTATGGTGACAAATAGAACACCAAAAGGAAAACTTGTTATCATTGATCTTTAACATGCACCAGTCTCATTTCTGTTATCACACATCTACAATCTACAGAGCTCTGAAATTGTACAGAAATTGTAGCTTAGACTACATTTTTGTCCTGAATCCCTTGAATGCATTCAATTTCATTGTGGTACTCATGTTCAGTAACAACTGCACTAGCCATGAGGCACAATTTATCCTTGGATCACAAACATGAGATAGTAGGGAGGTCATCCAATTTCAGACAGACCTATAGAAGTTTTACAAGGCGGTTTTGTGAATCTCCATCTTCCTTAATCTGGCTGATGTACAGGCTCTCTTCTTATCATGCGTGTTTTTATCAAAGATGTTAGGCAGTATAATTTTGGTCTAGAATTATGATAATTATAGTTTTACATTAAAGTCAAAGCATAGTTTTAGGTCCATGTTTGTGTTATATATTACTGACTCTCTAGAAGAGTATTACACATGCAGTGTGTTCTCAATATATTTATTTCTGATCTACAACCTTCTTTTGTTACTACTTATAGTTTTCCCTCCACTATCAAATGTCTTAAAAGCATTAAAAGAATAGTTTATATATTTTCACCTTCATTTTCTGACATCTCATTCCCATTAGTTTTTCAGCTTTTATCTTTTATGCTCTACCCAAGCTCTCTCTCTCTCTCTCTCTCTCTCTCTCTCTCTCTCTCTCTCTCTCTCTCTCTCTCTCACACACACACACACACACACACACACAGAGCCAGGTCAAAGATTTTGGCCTGAGGCCGTGAATATCCTGTGATAAAGTCCTCCTAATAAGAATTTCCTGGAATTTCTCTCTGCCTCATAGATATGTTTCTCCTTTCAGGTCTATTTGGCTTTTGATTCATGTGGTTACTAAAATGATCTCTAGGATCACCCCTCTGTGGCTCACATTGCAGGCTATGGGCGAGAGATGCCTTATTTTATGAACATAACTGACTCAGCCTCCCAGATACTTCACCCCAACTCTGGCTCAGCATTTCAAATCCTGACTTCTTAGTACGGGAAACTGAAGAATCACATGCTCTTTCACTCCCCTCCAACAATCCTGAGCACCACTTGGGGTTTGCTAAGAACTCTTCTTGACTCTATAGCCTTCTAATAATTCAACTTGAATATCACAATCTGGAAAACAGGGATTTCTTAAGGAAAACTGTGAAGTGTGAAGGCTAGAAAATATCTTATGCCACCCAGCATAATGCCTCATCTCATAGATGAAGACACTGAAAGCCAGGGGATGTTTAATGTTTCCTAGAGCCAATTAGTGGAAAGTATGGAAACCCAGGTCTTCTAAACTTTTATTGAGTGCTCCTTTATTTACGACATCTTTTCTTTTCTTTTTTCTCCTCCCTCTCCTCTCTTCTCCTCTCCTCCCCTCCCCTCCCCTCCCCTCCGTTTCCCTCCTCTCTCTCTCTCTCTCTCTCTCTCTCTCTCTCTCTCTCTCTCTCTCTCTCTCTCTCACACACACACACACACACACACACACACACACACACACAGTGCCTATTTCTCAAATAGTTTCTGAACCTCCTTGGACTTCCTGCTACTGATATTTTAAAGAAAGCCCGTCAGTGGACCTATTGCAGAGCCAAGTACAGAGCCAAGTCATTCTGAACGTGGAGTCACTAAAGCATAGCAAATTAAATAAACTGATATCTCAGATAAAGGAATTAAAAGAGAATATAGGAACTAGAGCACTGGTTTGCTGAGAATTAAAAAGAACTCAAGGTTTTCAGCCTGGTAGAAAGCTGACAGTATGTATGGGCTTGGTGTAATGTGGCATTAAGGATTTTTAGGAGAGAGAAGATTATAAATTTAGGTTCAAGCATATTGAATTTGGGATGACAGTAATTCATCCAAGTAAAAAGATCCATCATGTAGTGAAGAAAAAGGAGGAGGAGGAGGAGGAGGAGGAGTAAGGGCTGATGAAAGATGTGGATTGGGAGAGGTATTCTCTAAGTATTGAGTGTAACTCAAAGAGAAAATTTGCAGATCGGCAAGAGAGAAAAGGTTATGCCCATGATTGGCATTTCTAGAAAAGGAAGCAGAGAAGATGCAACCAGAGGTGTTCTCCTTCTCTGAGTAACAGTGATACAGTTTCATGAAAGCCAGAGTAGAGAGATTCTGTGGAAACTGTCAAGACAGCAGGTGGGAGGAACATGGAGACAGCATGGAGATGTGTTTGGCACGTCCAGTCAGAAGTGCTCTCTAGGACTTTGACTCTTATTTGAATAAGACTTTGACTCCCACACAAAGATGCTTAGAAGTTGACATAAGACAAGTGCCTGCATTGTGAGAACAAGAGACTGCCCCAGTCACAAGAACGTGGCAGCTAGTGAATCCTACTGCTAAGACCCCTTTGTTCTTGCCAGTTTTCATGGCCAGGTCCTCAGCTTCTCATTGATGATGAGACACCCTGCCCACCCTCCCCATTCTGTCAAAAAGCTATGATTTAATTCTATCTTAAGGAAATACAGAAATTTGCATTTTTCAAAATGTATTTGCTTCTTCATGATGAAATTGCCACAAACAACATATCATAAGATAGAAGATGTTATTATCTCTAGTCTAGAAATAAAATATCACAATGTCAGAAAGATTATCTTGATACCAGAGTTATACAGCTAATGAAGAAATAAATCAGAGACTAATACTCAGGATTTTTATCTACTAAATGAGTGTTCATTATATGAAACTTTCTTTCTTCTTTTATACCGTGAAGCTTGTTAGTATCTTTCAGAAATGAGAACTCTCCTGACTTTGACATGAGTAAAATTTTAACAGCATCATCAAATTACTGCTATACTCAGTCATGACGTTAAGTGTAGAAACATTATTTAAATATAGTTCTCTCGACCTCCCCCAACAACAACAGAGAGTGGGTATTTTAGTTAGTAGTATCAGGATTGCCCATTTCCCAGCCACATTGTGGATCTGCAGAATATAGGGATAACATAGAAAATAAAATGATCTCAAACAATGGCTTCCAATTATGCTGTTTTACAACTCTTTTGGGAATCCACAGGATTGAGCAATACAGTACTTCAGTTACAAGTCAGAGGAGTCATTCAAAAGATTTGATGGGTTATACTCTTTTCCGTATCATAATTATCTTCAATATTTTTCCAATTCTGGCCTTCTCAGACATTTATTCTATCCTACAACGTACATATAAGAAGAGACAAAGCTTATCAAGTAAATTTTTCTAAGGCCTAGTTTTCATTTTTATGTGCTATATTAAACAGAATTTCCATGTACTTCAATTGTATTTAAGAATATTTATGACTGAAATAAGTATCAGGCTTTGTTCTATGATCCTATCTAAATTGGGAAAATTAATTTTCTATGTGAAAGAGGAACCACAGTTACAGAAAATACCTAACATCCTAGAAGTTCTTAAAGTTCATTAATCTTAACATCTTAAAGTTCATTAAATAGATAAACAAAGAAAGAAAACTCTTCAAATACTGGTCAATATGACTACTCAGCCTTCAGTGAGAATGTTAGATACCTGCTTTGGATACAGAGAAAGATGGAAAAGCTTTCACTTCTCTGCCCATCAACATAAAGTACTCTATATGGTTGAATGTTAAGTTTCTACACGATCCATGTTCAGGTATCTAAAAATGGAAATCAGCTTTTGAACTTTCCTTAGCCTTCATCAATACTGTTAGATCACTGAGTATTTCCTGGGAGTGACAAAGTCCTTAGTATTTTCCTCCTTCCTCACCAATACACCCCAGCCCTGGTTCAGACAACTGGCAATGCTGATTATCATTTACTAAACTGTATCTTTGCAGGACACCTATGTCCTGTGGGTTGTTAAAGATTTGGGGAGTGAGTGGGGGTGGGGGGCAGGTCAGAGAGGAAAGTTGTTTGCTGAAGTTAACTTGGGAAATGTTGAATTAAACAAAGCGAAAGCATTTTTTAGCACAGTAAAGTTTCAAATTATGAATAAATTAATAATATTTCTAAATCGTATGTAATTACTAACATTGTTACCCACAACCTTCCATTTCCAGCACTGTGGACACCATTTAAATAATTTATGGGAGTTTAGTGTTCCACTGACCCGGGACTTGGAAAACGCTGAGACTAGTCAGCTGCTTGCCCAGTGTTGTGCCGAGCACGTATACAATCGCTAAACCCTCCTTGCCCCATTAAAGAAGACTTTTTTGACAGGTTTCCTGGTTGCTGCTATTCTGTCAAATAAACTAGGTAAACCTGGAGCAAAGCTGAAATAACGAATCTCTCAAAACAATAGTTCATGTTTAATTCCCTTCTGTACGATTTAGACTGTCTTGCTTCTTTAACCTCTAGCTATTCTACCCAAAACATATATAAGCTTTTCACTTTGTTCTTTCCTGATTTAGGAAATATAATTATTTCTTAAATTCTTATATTTTCTCTCTGAGGCCTACAAAAAAGCAATAAGACATTTGACCCTTTCAAATTTACCCTGGAAAAATGACAATTTCAGGGGCTTGTCTGTGGTTCATTTTCTAGCATTCTACTATTTATTGGTTACTTATGAAGGAAAGGTATATTTTTCTAGATCATTTGATATTATCTCCGTCATGGTTTTTTGCTATGATCCCCCCATGACATGAATTTTTGCTCAAGTGCAATGGGTGGGGATGGGAGAAGAAAGGAAATTTACTAGTAAGAATACAAGTCAATCTTAGGTTGAAATTCCTAATTGCTTTCTCACCTAAAAAGGAAATGATATCTAATGTTGGTCTTTCATCAGTCTAAGTGGCAAAATGACTGAATTAACTATGGTAAGGGTATTGTTAATACTACAATTTGTTTGGAATTAGGCTGTGGGAAAGAGGAGTTTCTATAGAAAGTTTAGCCAAGTTAAACAGAGAAGGGAAAAAAAATACTGTTATTCCCTTTACTCCAAGTCTGGGTTAAAGGGTTGATTATGTGGGAAGAAGCCAAAGGGTCAGATATTCAAGACCCATGGAATCTGGCTTCTTGACAAATACCTAAATATAACTTATGGTTTCAAGTACTTTTTCCTATTTTGTTCCATTAATTTGGAAATTCTGATATAGATCATTATCTAAATCCAAAGAAGTAGATTATTCTTTATTTAAAATGGTTTGGCTATTTACAAAGTATATAAAAAGTATATAACATAATTTGTATACATGTTTATATGGTTTTATAGACATCATATTTTTCAGATGAAATGAATATGCCTGCCCATTAAGCAATTAGCACCTAATGTATTTTTATACATTAACAATATTATGGTTTTATTGAATCTTTAGAGAAGATTCTTAATGGAACAGACCATGATTTCATATAAAATTACGCAGTTTTTTTAGTTTAGATACGAAGTTATACTAATTTAGCATTCCTGTGTATTATGAAATTGACTTAAAATAGAATCAGTTAATCACGTAAATTATTGAAATGCAACTGTGGGAGTGATTGCTCCATCTTAAATCTAGTGTCAGTTGGGTGATACATATCTATGTTGTCATAAATGGAAGCTTGAACTATAAAATAACACTTCTGTGGTTGACCATGTGTTGTGTCGCCTTATTTTAGCATGACTTTGGTCCAATATATACACTGCTATATATTGCAACATCAATATAAATATTGTAAGATTGTCAGTAGAGTAGATCTCTCAGATGTACTGATTATTTTATTGAAAAAAGTCTTGATACTTTTCCAAGAATCATAGTGCTGTTATTTCTGGTTAAGCTTTATGTTCTTTCGGTTGTGATTTTTAGATTTGAAAGAAATCTCCTACACTTTCTTGAAACACAGAATAATTTCTGCTTTTCCTTTTCCTCATCACAACCCAATGCTTACAGCTGTCCTGATTTATATCTGTTTTAAGTTAATTGTTCCTTTGACCAAGAGCTAATATATTTTTCCCCACAGTCCATTCACCCTACTTTAGGAAGTTCAAGATGTTTCTGGAAAGGACTGGATATGTTTCATTTCTAAGCAAGAATTGCTGTTATTTGTCCTCTGACAGTACACAAATAGAAATGTCAGTGACTATGGAGTTAAGATCCGACCCTAAGTCAACAATTTAATGAGAATGAACAGGCTATATACATTTTCTTACTAAAAAATCTTCCTTCACTATGTTTTATTTAGGCTTCTCATGTTGCTACTCTGGAAAACGTGCAAAAGGACCTTGTCTTTTATGTGTCAGCCTCATTGAAATAATGAGATTTCAGGACTGACTTACTGACTTTGGTATAAAGATCCATTTTTAGAAAAAATTAATAAGTTCAGTTAGGAGAAACAAAGGAAACTTAAAATAGCTGGGTGGAGAGAAGAAAATAAGTAGTGAGTTCTATAGTTAACTATCTACAGTCAGTTTTTCTGTAATCAAATAGAAAACTGAAGAAGTTGGAACTGTTTCCATTCTAAAAGTAGATTGGTGATGCTTATAGCAGGTATGAAACTCACAAAAGAATCTCTTGTTTGTGTTGATTTTGTGCAATTCATTTATTATACGTTTTATACATAGGGTTTAAAAGATGATTGACTTGTATTTTTTTTAAATTTTGAAATGATAGAAAATAATACTCTTTGGTTATTATAGGAATTTAAGCCTCAGAAGACAGGATGTACTTTGAATGATTGTAAGAGAAAATAAAATTAGTTTATATGGTTTGAAGTTTTACTTTATTCCTGGAGAAAATATAGTTGTTTTAGAAAAAAGTATAAACTACTTTTTTCCATCTGAGTAATACCTGTCCTTTATTAAAGTCCTTGTCATGAAGAAGAGTTAATAAACCTTAACTTTCATAAAAACCTTTAAAACAACATAAAGTAGGTGTTATAAAGAGACAGAAAACAGTAATAAAACAGAAAATTCCTTAAATAGACAATTTTCAACTAGCATGAAGCTATTTTCTTGCCCATCTTGAATACAGAGAAGCAGATAAAGGAAATCATTCAATTAGCAGGTTCTGAGTCTCATTTGTGATCTTACATACCAATTCTCCTCCCAATGCTAATACAAGATGGAACTACTGTAGTTTATTTATCTGGTGCATTGTTGTTGGAAATATGTCTACATTGCTAAACCTACATTATGTTATGTCTACATTAATAAGAGTGAGCAATTTAAAGTTAAATATTTTCACCTCTTCCTCTGACTGGACAGGTTTCTGGGATTTCTCTGTTGGTGGAAAGTCTCAAGTTAGTCAGAAATGATCAAGGGCAATATTCTTCAGTGTTGCTTCTGAGCTTAAGGTCTCATAGCATTAGATGGTGAAAAATCTAATTACCTTATGGGGTTAAGAAGAACTAAGCAAAATCCTGGTGGAAAACAGCATTTACCATCCAACACTTTGCATTCTCTGATACACATTTAATTTTTAGAAACAACCATTGAAAAAGTGGAATTAGAGAAGGTATTATCCTTCATAAATATAGTTTGTTTGGAATGTCTATACATGCTGGGTGAGATCTTAAATCCTTCGAATGACAGGTGGAAGTGAGAAGAGAAGGCAAAAAAAAAGTTGGGAGTGAAAAAGGAAGATAAGATGGAGAGTAGAGAAGAAAAAATGCAAACTGAAGAAGATTTGTGGTAAGCAGAAAAGAGAGAAGTAGAATAAGAGAAAGGGAATGTTTAGTGAGAAGAGGAAGAAAAACAAAAGAAGCCGATAAGAGGGAATAAAGAAAAGAAAGGGAAAGGATAAAGAAAAGAGGAAGAAATTAGAAGAGAGAGTAATTTGTCTGTAGACCTTTGTTGCTGAAGCTACTGCAGAAGACTGAAAGTGCATTCTCTTCTGTCCTAGGTATTTGGGTCTGGGCGCTTACCTCATAGGTGTATTTCCAAACTAAACAGCACTACTAAGAGACTGCAGCTCAGTTGCCAGAAACTTTGCTCAGCTGACAAGGAAAATTCCCTGCAGCTAAGGAGAAGTGTGGGCTGAAAGCTGAGCCCTCTGACTTGCCTTCATACACATATAGTATCTTCTGGAAAACAGTAGAGTTGAAGGCAATTGCAAACAGGCAGCAAAAGCAAATCATTTTTACTGTGGCTAATATTCATAATTGAGGTAATATTCATAATCACCTTAAAAAGATTTAACAATAAACAATTAAAAGCACAGTTATAACACTCATAGTTTCTATACTTCTCTGCTACAGGCATTGCAATGTCCATAAAAGGTCTTTCCAAATTTAGGAAAACATTCGAATTAGATCCAAAATCATCATCAATCGGCAAGTTGCTTTCACTCTTGTATGAAGAACTTGTTCTTGATCAGTCTTAACCAAAAAAATCAACAGAATATTTTCAAACTCTGGCATAAAAACATGACAGTTGTCCTGTATCTATGATCAAGAACTTTGGTCCTGGCAAAAAAAAAAAAAAAAAAAAAAAAAATTCATTTTCTTCTAGTCTGATTTACTGATAAGCACTAACAAAAGATTTCTCACACAAACCAGGTCTTATTAAGGGAAAAAGAAACGATAACAATAAACTAGAGTTATCACATAGGGCTTTTTAAAATTAAAAAAAATTGTTTTCTAGAGCAGCTATTTCAAAGAGCACATTGATTCTGCTGTAATCAAGCAATCCTTAGCAAACAATTCAAAAACGTGTCTCCATTGGCAAGGTGCTGACACTGATTTGCTTTAGACAAATGGAAACACTAATTGAGGAAAACAATCTGACAAATCCTTTGAGCAAACATATTAACAGGAAATCGGAAAGGACTCTACCAATGGATCTCCTTTATTATCTACATATTGCGATTCCTATCCCTGGACCATAAGAGACTCCCATAGAGTTGAGGGTCAGGGTAAGATGGAGTAATCGCATCCAATTACTAGTTCCAATTTGGGATTTTCAAGGTTAGACTGTGAAGGAGGAAATGCTTGGCCAGGTGGATGTGTCCCTGTGAGTAGTCACAAAGTATGGGGTTCCTTTGTATAAATATATTGCAGAATGTGAGGCAGCTTACTATTAGGGAGTGAGCACATTAAAAACCATCTCTTCTACAAGCCTTTACTAAATTCATAATTATATACTCTCTATGAATTACATAAGGTAATTCAACATGTTTGGCAATGCCTCGGAGCTTCAGACGTATTTAGGAAAGTGCCCAGGTGTCTGTGGTTTGAGTCCTAAGAATACAAAGGCTTTAAACTCAGAGACATGAGTGTCTCGGCGGCTGAGTGGACTGTGGTTGGCTCACTTGAAGTGACAATGGTCATGCTAGTCTGCTTAGTCAGAAGATCTAGAAAGCACAACATTCTCCAAGCCCAACCGCCTTGAAATCATGGTAATTCTGAGCTTTTCCCTTTCAAAAGGACTTCAGAGTAACCAAATAATACTAGCTGATGATAGAAAGTTGTTTTGTTGTTTGTTTGTTTTTTAATTAAAGTTTATTGGGAAAAAAAAAGTTTATTGGGGTGACTGGATAAACAGATGTGGTATATGTACACAATGGAATACTATTCTGCCATAAGAAAAGATGAAATAGTGCCATTTGCGACAACATGGATGGATCTTGAGATTATTATGCTAAGCGAAATAAGTCAGACAGAAAAAGTCGAGAACCATATGATTTCACTAATATGTGGTATACAAAACAGAAAAGAACAAAGGAACAAGACAAACAAGTGAAGAAACAAAAACTCATAGACACAGACAATAGTTTAGTGGCTACCAGAGGGTAAGGTGGGGAGGAGGGTGTGGTAGATGAGGGTAAAAGGGTGAACACTCAATGTGATACATAGAAAGTTTTAAAAAAATATTCCAACTAATAATTGTCAAAGAACTGAGACAATTAGAAAATCATTAATTTGCAACTTCTAATGAAATAAATGATACAGGCATCAACAAAAATCTGCCGAACTAAGGCTCAGAGGAGATTATCTTCAGCATGAGAAAGCAGATACAACTTGGTAGACCCTTGTGTGGCTCTGCCTTTGGTTCTGAATGGCCTAATGATTTTTATACTCTTGAATTCTCTTCAATGCACCTCCTTGTCCCGTTCTCCATTCCTCTTTTCTTCCTTCTTTCTGTCCTTCCTTCCTTCTGTCCTTTCCTTCCCTCCTCTCATAACTGCTCATTGAGACCATGTTGTAATTGCCACTGAGGACGTAAAAACCTAACATCTGTTCTTTGTTTTGTCTTTGAGGGACAGTACTGAATAAAGTGCAAGGGCTAAACCCAACTAGATTCAAAAATCAGTTCCATCACTTTCAAGATGTGGGATGTACTATATGCAGCTTAAGCCCTCTGAGCTTGAGTTTTCCACTTAGAGTTACTGTGAGGATAAATGAGAGAATTTGTAAAGCACCTAACATGAGCACTGGCATGTAGTAAGCACTTGAAGATGGTAAGTTCATGACCATTCCCATCCCTCTGCCTCACACACTGGTGAGTGAGACCAAAAAGTGCCTTGACCCTCATCCCCTGTCCAGCCTGGCCCTTCTGCTTTTCAGGGACCTGGGAGTAGTATGAGATGAGGGTCCAAAGGATCCAGGGGGATGTGGTTAAGATTGTGTTCTGCCACAGTTCAAGAAGTTGTAAATTGAGGCAGGGTAGAGATTGTGCGTTTCATTTTTGGAGGAAAGTTCACGAGCAAACATCTCCAAAAATGGAGCCTGCTATTCTAATACCGTGATACACGGCTAAGCTGGCTTTTCAAAAGACTTATATCCAAAGTTCAACCCAGTGCCTTTTAGATAAGGAGAACTCATTTTATAAAAAATCAGAGTTATATTTAGCCAATCTTTTTTTTTTAACCTAGAAGCTTTTTACTTCATAAAACTTCCAAATAGAAATACATTACAAACTTCAAGATAAGTTACCAAGTTCAAAATATAATGTAATTCTACCATGTCACTGAATATGAAGGCTCGTTATGTAACAATCAAGGTTTTGCACATAGAGGTGAATATAATATTGTTAATTTCTTTTTTATTTAAAAAAATGACAGGCAATATAAACTTTGCTATTGAAGATTTCAAATCCAACTTCCACTTGTGGTTTTGTAATTGATGATATAATTACATAAGTCATTTTCATAATTAAGGAAACTAACGATTGTACATTGTGAGAGTAGAATGTCAATGACACTTTCATACTGTAGACCGAGGGAAAGAGTATTAGATATTGATATTGTGACCTGATAAGGAAACAGTATTTCTTAAGTGGGATCTAGTAAAATAAGTACAATGAGTAAACTGGGTATCCGAAAATTAAACTCAATTCTGGTAAGTTCATGACCATTCCTATCCCTCTGCCGCACACACTGGTGAGTGAGACCAAAAAGTGCCTTG
Source organism: Rhinolophus ferrumequinum (assembly GCF_004115265.2). Lineage (NCBI taxonomy): Eukaryota > Metazoa > Chordata > Mammalia > Chiroptera > Rhinolophidae > Rhinolophus > Rhinolophus ferrumequinum. The sequence continues at coordinate 25,981,853 of NC_046301.1, read as the reverse complement.
ACCCTCATCCCCTGTCCAGCCTGGCCCTTCTGCTTTTCAGGGACCTGGGCGTAGTATGAGATGAGGTTCCAAAGGATCCAGGCGGATGTGGTTAAGATTGTGTTCTGCCACTGTTCAAGAAGTTGTAAATTGAGGCAGGGTAGAGATTGTGTCTTTAATTTGGGAGGAAAGTTCACGAGCAAACATGTCCACAAATGGAGCCTGCTATTCTAATACCGTGATACACGGCTAAGCTGGCTTGTGCTATGTCCATTTACCTGGACATAGCATTAGATTCCACAGGTTAAGGGTTCACTCGTTCCCACAAACACTTCAGATGCCAATCACAAGCCCAGATGATCATTTGTGCATCTGCCCTACCTGCTACAGATTATAGGTTCCAAAGATCCCCTCCAATTCAGGTTGTCAATCACAAACCCAGGTCGTTACCTGTACTTCTGACCAACTGGTTATAAATCAGAGGTTTCCAGGACCTCTTTTTTGGGTTTGATTATTTGCTAGAGCAGCTCACAGAACTCAGGGAACTCAGAAACATTTTACTTACTAGATCACTGCTTTGCTATAAAAGGATATAATTCAGGAATGCCATATAGAAGAGATGTATGGGGAAAGGGCCAGGCCCTGTCTGGTAGCAACACTCGCCCAAATCTCCACATGTTCACGAATCCAAAAGCTTTCCAAGTGCCATCCCTTTGGGTTTTTATGACTTCATTACATAGAAAAGATTGATTAAATCGTTGACCATTGATGATTGAACTCCATCCCCAGGTAACAGGGTGGGACTGAAAGTTCCAACCCTCTAATTACACGGTTGGTTCTCCTGGCAACCAGCCCTCACCTTTAAGTTACTTAAGGAGCATCCCACAGCCACTTCATTAAAATAACGAAAGATATTTTGATGTTGTCACTTAGGAAATATATTTCTTATTATAAATCACAATATCACAAAATATGTACTGGTATGTTACACACATACACACACACACACACACACACCACATATCATGTAACAATATACCGTCTACCAATGTAACATATATATATAAAATAACTACTAAGGTCATTGATGCTACTATGCCTAAAGAATAAATAAAAGAAAGTAAACATCTAATGAAAGTAACTATTTAAGGATAGGGATCAGTTAGGAGTCATGAAGACGAAGTTCTGACTGTTTAAGTCTCCCAAAACCAAGAGCAGGACTGATGCTTTATAATTTATGAGAACAGAAATCTTACCATCTGCATGCCAGACTGAAAGAAATGAAATACACTGAATTTGTCTTCCTTGCTCTTTTACAGTGTTCCAGAGCATGCACCTTATTTCAACGAAAAGACATGCAGCTTGATTTTAGTCAGTTCACTGATTAAAGAAAGGAAAGCCAAAGATACAGATGCTCAAAACCTGTATCCCCGAATTTGACAACTCATTTTGCATTACACAGACCTTACTCTGCCCTGCTACCCCACCCATGTTATTATCCATACCACCACTTCCTTACTGGAAGAGAAATCAGCTTCACAAGCTATGTTCTTCTCTTTTCATATTATGCAGTCAAAGCACATTAAAAAATAAGCAAGAGCAAATTTTAATAGATACTTATTAATCACATATTCATTACCATTTTGCACATTGATCTTATATAACTATTAAAGGGATTGGAACGGAAAAAAAATATCTTATGTAAGAACTAAAATGTAGGAATGGGGAAGTTTATCAATGGGGGGGAAGAAAACAACCAACAAACCCCAAACAGGAAAAGTAGCAAATTGCAAGCATAATTGCTGGACTTGCTTGAATTGTTAGTAACGAGGAAAAATAGCAACAAGCTGGTCAAGATTTATGATTCCTGGTGCACGCTATTCCCAGGCCAACACTTGGGAACTTAGAAGAAGAGAAATCTCTCATAAAAGTGAACTTTTCCCCCCAAGACCTTATTTTCCTTGTCCACTATTGTGAGAACATCTTACTCAGATGACCCATCACTGCAGGTATTTCTGTAGCTTTCTCTTACACTGATCGCTAAATCCTATTTGCTTGTCGCTTCCACTATCCTCTTTCCTTTGGTAAACCTGATTATGGTACTCTATTAAGGGGTTTACTTATTTGATAGAGAAACTGGCTTTTCCCTGAAGGAGTTTTAGCTCAAGTTAGCAGTAAAACAATGAGTTATTTTTTAAGAAATGGCACGAATCATGGAGATTGTGAAACTCTGTTGTGAATACATGATTCCCATCACTACTGCAAATAAATTTATACCAGATAACTTAGTTTGATAACCACCGTGCTTTGCTAATCAACATAAGTTGCGCGTGAATGTTATAGAACACCCTGAAATAATCTGAACATCAACTGTACGTGAAATTTCTATTAAAAATCATCTGTTCATTACGACACTATTTCTTATAACCTATATAATTACATTATAATGTGTGTTCCTTATTTATTGTGGAAAAAACACACATAACATTAAAAAAAATTCAACAATTTTTTATCATGTGTGTTCTTAATGCTGCTCTTGGGATCCAGTAAGATTGTGAAATGCCTTTTCTGAAACAGTGGAGACAAAGGTATTCAATATAGTTTCAGGACCACATTATTTGCGGAAGTTTAATAGTTTGAGAAAAAAGCATATTCTTATGAATTGTTTTTCCCCTAACTTGCTACATCTTTAGAATGCCAGGGGAGGGAAATTTGTGAAAAGTAGAATCTTCCCAGGTGATTTTGATTCAGTGGTTCTGGGGTAGACAAGGGGATCTGGATTTTTAACAAGTACCTCAGTAATCATTTTGTGCAGGCTGAACACAGACGCAAAAACATGCACCCCTCTATATTTATTAGAATATCTAATTTCTCACGTGCTGGAAATTATGTTGTCAATACTGTCTTATTTTACACATTATTGAATAGTGGGGGTTCTCTTTATTCTTAGAAGGTTCGAACACTTAATGGTTTCTAACAGGCTGTGGCTGCTCTTTGATTTCCTCTCTGCTATTGTAACATCTATCACGTGGCACTTCTGAGAGGAATGGGGCGGTTGTATTAGAACTGTGGCATGCCCGACATGTTTGGACCAGTCCCTTGTGAAAAATTCAAACGGGGAAGTTCCTGAAATAAAGTTTTGGAAAAATTATCCACCCCAAAGGGAAAGACTGGTTCAACAAATAGTTGATTAACAAAGGTAAATGTTCATCTTGAATGTTTTATTTGGAATACAGACAAAAATTTTGGATATTGAATATGTCTTTTATTCTCTATAAAAAGCAGTTACTTTTGTATTTGCAAGTGATAAACATCTGGCTTTTAAACAGAAGGGAAGAATAATGTAAATATTAAATCACAAAAACAGAGAACTGAAGCTACTTAGAAGGCTATGAGCTGATATTAAAGCAAAAAAAAAAAGCAAGTTTACAAAATATGTACAATTTAATTACATTATTTTACAATAAAAATAAACATAGAAAGACCTATATAATAGAGAAAAATAAAGACTGAAATAAAATACACTAAATTGCTGGTAGTATTTCTTCTGATTCTGAAATTATAATCTTAGTCTTTCTCCTTTTTATTTGTATTTTAAGCTTTTTAACACTTAAGATGCATTATATTTATAATAAAAATTGTTTATAATTATATTGAAAAGAATCACATTGTTTTTCCTAAAACATTACTGAGGATAGATTTATTTTTTTGTATACTTGCTTCTCAATTCCTCCTTAAAATTTATCTTGGAAATTTTGTATTATATTTGTACATCAATGTTAGCAGTTAATTTATGCACCAAAAATCAGCTGTAGAAAGTTCACACTGAAAGGTGTATTTAATAAGATGACACTAATAATATACTGTCAATTCTGTATTTATATATCTTCCAACTCATTTGGAAATTTTAGCACTAGATGAAATCAATTCAATCTTTGATGAAAAAAAGGAACAGTATTTAAAAGAAATTATTTAACAAAAGCATTAGGGAAAAGGTTATGCAAATAAGCACCTCACATATAAGTGATTTTTAAGAATCCTAAACTATGTACCTGTCAAAGTGAAAATGTCATAGCTGTCATTTTTGACATAGTTGTTTAGAGAAAACCTAGGGTGCTGGGTCCTAGTACAAGCATTTTCACCTGAGGAGTGGGGGTATTATAAATTAGTGTGGATTTCCTCAAAGATGTAATGTAAACATAATTATGCTCCTTTTTAACACTTTAAAAAATAATGTAGGGAAAAATTTATAAGAGATACAGATTGCTTTGAACTGTTAAAAACACACTCTAAAAGCCTCACGTGGTTTTGGCCAAATTGAAGTAAGATGGTTCACTCTCCCACCAGCAACAACTAACACAGAACAAAATACATGAAATACTTGTATTCCTAGATTGATACTGGGCCACACAGAGGAGTGATCCCTGAAACAGGGGAGACAAATGCAGTAACTATATTGCTCCAGTTTATTTACTACAGGGAGAACTCAGGAAACGAATTGAGAGTCTTGTGTTCTCCCTGAGTTGAGGAGACATGGTGAGAATCTGGGACTGTGAAGGAGGCTCCAAGTATTCATAGGGTACTTGAGAAGAGGAACTACACAATGAGGGAGAATTCCAGAGAGCTGCAGAGGCTCCTACTCATTCAGGTCATTCATGTGAGGACTTTATTGGATGCTAGGAAATAACCACTTTTAACTCTCAAGACTCACAAAGAACTGAGAATACTTTGTGTTCCCAATGAGCAGAATAGAAAATCTTTTTAATTCACAAAGTATATTACTTTGAAGAGTTTGGCCTCAATAGTAAGGTAAAATTAGCCTTAGACTATAAGATACTCTGAGCCCACCTAACAAAATTGCAAGTATAAACCTGTTTCCAAATACCTTAACTGCAGTGCAGAACATGTCTCCAGAACATTAATACAAATACCAAAATATCTAGCAAGAATGGAATAATTGACAGTTTATGGCATCCAGTCAATAAGTGAGAGATATGCACAGTAACAGAAAAAGTAAGACATATAGCTACTAGGACAAAAGTCAATCTATTAAAAAAACAACACTTAGAAATGACCACATGATAGAATTAATAAATACAAACTTGTAACTCTGTTTCATACTTTCAAGAAGATAGAGAAAACATGTTCAAGAGACACCAGAAATATTTTTTTAAAAACATCCAAATCAAACTTTTAGAGATGAAAAAACAGTATGTGAGAAAAATACACTTGATAGGATTGACAGAAGAGTAAATGCAAAAGAAAAAAACAGTGAACTTGATATATAACAATAGAAAGTTTCTAAAATGAAACAGAGAGGAAAAGTACTGAACAGAGGACCAGTGAGCCATGGGAAAACTTCAAGGAGCATCAAATATATGTAATTAGAGTTCCCAAAGGAGAGAAGAGAGATGGTTGTGGGGGTAGAAATAAGGATAGAACATTTTCTAAATTCAATGAAAATTATAAAAACATAGGTCTAGGAAGTTCAAAAACCATGTACAAGAAACATGAAGAAAACTATCTCAAGGAACACCATAATTAAATGGCTTAAAACAGTAATTATGAGAAAAACCTTAAAAGCAGCCAGTGGAAAAAATAGATTAAGTGCACAACAACAAAGAACGGCAAAAGACTTACCTTCGGAAAATGCAAGTCAGACACAGCAGAGCAGCATCAGTAAAGTCCTGAAAGGGAAAAAAACAAAACAAAAAAACTGTCAAACTAGAATTCTCTCTCCAGCAAAAATACCTTTAGAAAATAAATGCCAAAAACAGTGGCTTTTCTGGATATATAAAAGTTGAACAATTTTTTTACCAATAGACTCTTACTACAATAAATATTTCAAACAATTCCTTCAGGCAGAAGGAAAATGATATTACATGAAGCCTTGATCTACGCAAAAAACGAAGAGTAGTGTAATATTCAAATATGTGAGTGAAAATAAAATATTTTTTCTTATATCAGAATCTCTTTAAAATATAATTGACTGTCTAAAGCAAAAATAATAACTATGCATTGCGAGCTTTATAACATATGTAGAAATAGAAAATATAGCAGTATTAGCTCAAAGTTGGGAGGAGAAATAGAATAATTTTGTTGTAAGATTTTTCTATAAGTGAAGTGGTATGTTTTTCTTAAAGGCAGACTGTGATAAGTTAAGAAGGTATAATATAGACCAGGTTTTGGCAGACTTATCTGTAAAAGGCCACATGGTAAATATTTTAGGCTTTCTGACCAGTCCCTGATTCAAGTACACAAAAATTCTGCCATTGCAGCAATAAATAGATAAGAAAGAGAGAGAGAAAGAAAGGAAGGAAGGAAGGAAGGAAGGAAGGAAGGAAGGAAGGAAGGAAGGAAGGAAGGAAGGAAAGAAGGAAGAAAAAAGGAAGAAAGGAAGAAAAAGAAATCTTTTGAGTGTGTCTGTGTTCCACTAAAAATTTACTTATAAAAACAGAATAAGCTGGGTTAGGCCTGTGAGCTGTAGTTTGCTTACTCCCTATATAGTCCTTAAAGCATATGATTAAAAAAAAAAAAGAGTTATAGTTAAGAAGCCAAAAAAGGAGATAAAATGAAACAGTAATAATAAAAATGTCTTTTAATCTGAAGGAATGCAGAAAAGGAGGGAAAGAGACACAGAACAGATGTAACAAAGGAAAGTCAAATAACAAGATAATAAATTTATACCCTCACATCAATAATCATATTAGATATAAATTACCTTGAAAATGAATTAAAAGATATTTTCAGATGTCATAAAAAAAAGGATTTAACTAAAGGCTACCTCCAAGAACCCCAGTTTTAATGTAAAGACACAGACAAGTTAAAAATGAAAGATGAAAGAGTAGATAAATACTATGCTTGCCTCATCCCAGGAACATATCAAAATTACAACTAAATTTTAGAACAATCAACCTGGAGAACCATCTGAAGTCTACCTGAACAGAAGTTTTATAATTAAGAAGCCACGTCGATACTGGTAGGAAGGTTGTTGACCAAAAATGGGCAGGTTCCACAACCATGTGTGGCAGTTGAGAATCGGGAGAGATATCTCAGCCACAGAGGTTCCCCACGGGGGGACGAAGAACACCAGCCCCACACCAGAATCCCAAGCCCGGAGTACTGGTGTCAGGAAGAAGAGGCCCCACAACATTTGGCTGTGAAAAACAGTTGGCATTCTGACCATCCAGGTGGGACAGAGGCTTCAGAAAACCTAGACAATCTCTTAAAGGGCCAGCGCAGGCATTCACCCTAGGCTCCAGAGAAGAGATAATGACTCAGGGAACAGTAGAGACATGGGGAGAGACTGAGTTGTGTAACTTTGGGATGAGGACTAAGGGACAGTTGACATTTTCCCTGTGTGGGTCCCACTTCTCGTGCAGTTGGCAGGAAGACATCATCTTGTCAGTGTTGAGCCCCTCCCCCATGCCCATGGCCAAATATGAATTTGTATTGGTCTGGTGAGCTCTGCTTCCTCCACCCACATGACTCAGAGACCCCACCTTTGTACCTAGGAGGATTTATCAGCGGATGAACCTTACGGGAGTGGGCAGGTGATAGCAGTGCCCAGAGTGTCCTGGCTTTTTGTGAAGCTACCTCAGACCTGCTATTGGTGGCAGCTGTCCTCAGTTCACAACATGGCCTCTAGCATGTGCCTCCAGGTACAGCACAGGCATCAACCAACTATGGATCACTTTGCAGCTCCTACCAGGTACTCTCTGGTGGGTCATGGGCAGTGGGTGACCTGGTCCTGCACTGGAGCCCCTCCCACGAGGCCCCAGAATAAACATACTTAAAGGTTGGCTTCAGATCACACCAGAGAACCACCCAATTAGCCCCACAAGTAGCACCCAAAGGGATATCTCAAGGGGCACTAGAGTCTGCTGGGGCAAATCCCACTCCATGGAGTAAGCCCACTGCACAGCAGCTTGTAAGCTATGGACATGGCCAAACACCACAGCCAGTCAGCCTGAAGGTCAATACTAACAACTGATGTGCCAACAGCAATCAAAGCTCAATTATAACAGAAGGGCACACACAAGGGACACTCCTGGAGAACCCAGAGCAAGTGACCAAGGACACTGTACTACTGGGACCCACAGGGCACCTACTACATAAGGCCACCCAGCCAAGACTGGAAGGCAAGGCAGATCTACCTAATACATAGAAACAAACACTGAGAGGCAGCCAAAAGGAGGAAACAAAAAAATATGTCCCAAATGAAAGAACAGAAGAAAACTCCAGAAAAAGATCTAAACAAAATGGAAGCAGTATCCTACCAGAGTTCAAAACAATGGTTATAAGAATGCTCAAGAAACTTAGTGAGAACTTCAACAAAGACATAGCAAGCATAAAAAAGGACATAGAAACCACAAAAAAAGAACCAGGCAGAGGTGAAGAACGCAATAACTGAAATGAAGAATGCACTAGAAGGAATTGCCAGCAGACTAGATGAAGCAGAGGGTCAAATCAGTGATTTGGAAGACAAGGTAGCAGAAAACACTGAATTGGAACAGCAATAAAAGAGTGAGGGTAGTTTAAGAGACCTCTGGGACAATATCAAGCATAACAACATTCACATCATAGGGGTACCAGAAGGAGAAGAAAGAAAGAAAGAGAGTAAGAACTTATTTGAAGAAATAATGACTGAAAAATTTCCTAACCTGATGAAGGAACTAGACATACAAACCAAGGAAGTACAGAGAGTCCCAAATAAGATGAACCCAAACAGGCCCACACCAAGACACATTATAATTAAAATGGCAGAGGTGGAAGACTGAGAGAGAATCCTTAATGCAGGAAGAGAAAGACAGTTAGTTACTACCTACAAGTGAGCTTCCATAAGACTGTCAGCTGATTTCTCAACAAAATATTTGCAGGCCATAAGGAATTGGCACAAAATACTCAAAGTGATGAAAAGCATGGACCTACAACCAAGATTACTCTACTCAGCAAGGCTATCATTTAAAATCCAAGGACAGATAAAAAGCTTCCCAGACAAGAAAGAGCTAGTGGAATTCATCAACACCAAATCAGTATTACAAGGTATGTTAAAAGAACTCTTCAAAAATTAAAATAATAAAAAAATAAAAAATATGAACACTAAAATGGCAATAATTACATATCGATCAACCATTACTTCCAATGTAAATAGATTAAATGCTCAAATCAAAAACATAGGGTGGCTGAATGGGTAAGAAAACAAAACCCTTATATACTATGCTGCCTACAAGAGACTTACTTTGGTTTGAAAGACACACACAGACTGAAAGTAAAGGAATATAAAAAGTTATTTCATGAAAATGGAAAAAAATAAAAGCTGGGGCAGCAATACTTATACTAGACAAAATAGAATTTAAAACAAAGGCTATAACAAGAGACAAAGGAGAACCCAGTAATCCCAGTTCTGTGTACCTATACGAAGAAACCAAAAATGCTACTTTGAGGGGACATGTGCTGCCATATGTTCATTGCAACACTGTTTACAATGCCAAGATGTGGAAGCAGCCTGGGTGTCCATCGATGGAAGACTGTATAAAGAGGAGGTGGTACATATATACAATGGAATATTGCTTGGCCATGGAAGGGAATGGGTTCTCGCCATCTGCAGCGGCATGGATGGACCTGGAAGGTATTGTACTGAGTGGAGTATGTCAGACAGAGAAGACAGATACAATATGATTTTGCTTATATGTCGAATCTAAAGAACAAAAACAATCTAAACGAACAAACAAACAGAAACAAACTCATACATACAGAGAACATTTTAATGGTTGCAAAATGGGAGGGAGTTTGGGGGATAGGGTGAAAAAACTGAAGGGATTAAGAAACATAAATTGGTAGTTTCAAAATAGTCATGAAATGTAAAGTAAAGCATGGGGAGTATCAATAATATGGTAATAACTATGTATAGTGACTGGTGATTATAATCAATAATATGGTAAGAACTATGCATAGTGACCGGGATTACTTCTTAAATTATACAAAGGTCTAACCACTATGCTGTACACTTAAGATTAATATAAAATAATATTGAATATCAACTGAAATTGAAAAATTGAAAAGGGGCAGAGAAAAGGTGAAGAAGAATAAGTGTCCAAATATCCAGGTATGGAACATGTAAGTCATGGGGATGTAACGTACAGTATAGGAAATTTAGTCAATAATATTGTGACAGCATGGTACAGTATCAGATTGTTGCTGGACTTATCATGGTGATCACTTCTTTGGGTATATAAATGTTGAACAACTATGGTGTACACCTGAAGTGATGTTGTGTTGTTAGCTGTATTTTTTTTTTAATAATTTTTTTTAAAAAAATTTAAATGAAAGGTTAAAAAACATATGGCTGACACAGATTTTATGAATGGAACCCAGATCAGACTACTCTATATCCAATATTAAAATTTGGAGCAGAAAACAGTGATAAAGCTGTTTAGCCAAGGATGCTTTCTTTCTCTTCTTTATTTGTACACAAGACCAGAGCTTTGTCTCTGAGCATAGACCAGGGCCCATAACTCAAATTCCATGAGATGCTAGTTAGGTGACATTTTACACTGAAGTTCAGACTCTTTAATTTACTTAAAAAGAAATGAATATAAACCCAAAACACTGTACATTCAAACCAAACACATGTCTACAAGTCCGGTGTATACAGCTTTTGGAACAGATTTTGATCTCTCAGAACAATGGGTACTTCTGTGCCTAGAACTTCAATCTGGCTCAGAATGGCACTCAACAAATCTATGGTGTGGAGAGTCAGCTCCTCTCTGTGAACCACAGAACTGTCTGACATTGTTGGAAGCTTCCTTATACGGCTTCATTTTTAGAAAGCATAAATTGAGGTTTGTTCCAAACAGAATTAATGAAATACCTCAAGGTGATTTTAAAATTTAATGACATTTTGAAATCTATTATTTTGTTGAATAGGATAAAATTTGAATAGGGCCAGCAGTGATTATCTAAAGTTTCCTTATTTGTATTGATTCCCTGCAAGCTCGTGTTTTGAACCTCTATTAAGGCCTAAGTAGTTCCATTAAATTAAAGATAGTGCCAACTAGTCACTTAAATTAAAAAAAAAAAATTACTAATAACAGCATGTTAATCATAGATATATTGGAAGGGCTGACCACAGAAATTGATTGCACATGTGATGATTCTTGCATAAGCCTCTCAAGAGGCCCTTCTGAAGGAACTTAAGTAGATTCAGCTACTACAAAAATTTCCATAAGAACTTCTAGTCACACTCACCAGACCATGTAGCTTACCTCAACACTCCAATCTTCTATCCAAGTGGGCAATGAACTGGATTTGGAAGCTGTGCTTGAAATGCCCTGTCTGCTCTTGAAATCCACTTTCTAGTCTCTCCACTTTGCTCTGTGTCATGGGACCCTGATCTGTGCGGAATGCCTCAAAATTGTTTCTTGCCCTCTGGTTTTTGATTGGACTCAACAAATGAGGAATGCTGGGAAGAGATCAGAGGAATGGAGAAGCATGGAGACCTGGGATTTATTTCCTTGGAACTACCTAGTAGAAGTTACCATGAGTCTCATCCCTCAAACAGAGGACACAACTCCTATCAAGGGACCTTCCTTCCCTTCACAGCTCTCTCACTCTCTGGATCCCAGTAATGACTTCCTCTCCTTGCCCCATCAAGAGGAAGAATAGTAATGGCTTCCACTCTTACTAGCCCTGAAGTGGTTATCTTCTCTGTTGCTTTTCCTAAGCCCTGCCCACATCTTTTAAAACAGTTCTTATTAAATGCTTGCTTCTCAATTAACCAGCTTGAAGGTACCATCTCTTTCGTGCTGGGGATCCAACTAACACACAGGTGGAGTGAGGATAAGAAGTATTTGGGTACATGAGAAGGGACAGGCGGCCTGAGTTGATGGACAAACCATCTGAGTAATCTGATGTGCAGCCCACAGAAGTGTGTGTGGTTGGTGGTCCCCATTACCCAAAGGAAAAACTGTTTTTAAAAGATCCTAATAATTCTCTGAAGCTTTTAGTTAAATTTAGGTGGGTAACATTCTGACCTCACACAGCGAAGTACAGCTTAGTTTGATTACTAAAATAGTGAAATTTATTTAAGATATTCTTAGCTTAAAGTTAAATCTTTAGTCAAAGGTTTAAGCAAAATATTAGTTTAAAATGCTTTACCATTTATATTATCCAATATAGTGATGGAGAAAGAATTATCAGAATTATCAGATAGTGAAAATGTAAATAAATATGAAAAACATAATCCTCGGGAAAATGGCTGACATTGAATTAGTCATGAAGTTACAAAGTGCTTATTATGGCTTTCTTACTTAACATGATTTTGCTGAAACCTCAACAAAAACATAGCCTTAACAAAATGTGTTTTTGAAAATTCTATATGTGGAGTCAATTTAGTTCTGTCGCAGTGTACATTTACTGAGGAGCTAAAAAAAATAAAATTGTAGATTTTCTATAAAACATGAAGTCCCTGGGTGTTAGGGGAACTACACAAAGTAAGGTTCTTCTATGCCAGCATCAAATGACGTAAGCCCAGTGTGCGCAGGGGGTATGAAAGCTAACAGTGGTTGTGTGAATTGGATGTGCTTGAAATCAGTTTGTTTTGTATCTTAGAGTGTTTCACCTATGCAGTAGTATTTCCCTGGTTGAGTTCTTCTAATCTGTTAGTTTTACAATTCTTCTTTCATATGAGCAGCTTCATTTGATTAGAGACGTGTTAACAGCTAAGCAAAGTACCTGATCCATTCTCTAGTGAGTAATAGAGTTTTCCTAATGACGTCTTCTCAGACACAGAGGAGTGAGTGAATGTTTGCATATCAAACTTTATGTTTCAATAAGCTTAAATTCAGAAAACATTCTCTCCAATGACTATGCAATACTTAGAAAGCTGAAATGTGCTTGAGAAAATGAAAATGTCTTACCAGTGTCACCAGCTGGACTCTTTCACTGCTCAAAATGTGGTTTTCATTACGAATGAATTGGCCTTCAGGGGAGAATTTTCACAAGAATATGAACTCTGACCACTTCATACTACCAGTAAGCACAAATTAAACAAAATGGTCTGTGTAAACGAAAGCTGTGGATGCTGGAATCTGGTACTGAATACGGTTCACAAAGATATCTTTGTATGTTGTCAAAATGTGTGCCTGGGATTACTCACACTGGGATGTGCTAAATCATCAGGCATCTTTTTTCTCACACTTAGGCTTGCCATGAAAAGATAAGGAGAAAATATTTTCTTTTCTTGCAGCAAAAGTATATTCCCACGAAAAGATGGCAAGTTCTTTCCTGGAGGTTTCTGAGAAATGGACCATTGTATTTCTGGGGAAAAGCTAGTATGGACTTCTTTAATCCAAAGAGTAGAATACAAGTATGTCATGATACTTGGAGTGTCTTGAGCCCCAATGACACTGCCACTCTCAACTTTAGCCTCTATCATATTTCACTTCCAGGTCTTCTTAGGGTCTAAAGCCATAAAGGTGAAGTATTTCCTCTGATGATATAAACCAGCTTATGTAACTCCCCTGCTTAAACTTTCAGAGGTCCCTCATTTCTTTCAACGCAAAAGTAGTCCTTACAATGGTTCTCCAGGTCTTACTTGCGCCTTTTGCCTGTCTGACCTGATTCCTTATTCCAATCGCCACCTCCCGCCTCCTTGCTCACTGCTCACTTGGCTCTAGCCATACTGAATAACTGTCTGTTCACAGACTACGTGTGCACAGGCCTTTGCTCTAGCCTTTCTTGCACCAGGATGTTCTTCCCAGATATCTGAATGGCTAACTCCCGCATTTTTCAATCTCTTCCGTTTACCTTCCCAACAATTTCTACCTTGACCCTCTATTTGATGAAAAAAAAAACTGGCATCCATTCTCTACACCAGCTTTGACCCCCTTACCCTGCCAATTTTTGTTCTGTTTCCAAAGCATGTATTACCTTCTAAAATACTATAAAACTTATTCATGTTTACTTTTATTATCCATCTCTCTTCCTCTGGGCTATAAGTAGCATGAGGCAAAATTCTTTGATTCTTCAATTCACTGGGGTCTTACCTGCACCTAGAGCAGTGGCTGACCTGTGATAAGTGGCAAATAAACGATTTGTCTAATTTTGAGGACTGCATACTTGAAAACAAGAACACCCAACTTAAGGTAGAGATGACCTTGATCAACCTATTCAAAATGCATTAAAAAAATAATCTAAACCCCAAAATATCTAATACACAGGAATTCTACTGAGAAAGGAAGAATAGCACTTAAAGAATTAGCCATAAGTCTTTAAAGTATGCTATTTTGCTCTTTAGAGTAATGGCCAGCAAATGACGGCCTGGGCCAAACGTGGCCACCCTTTTTTGTAGTCAAAGATTTATTGGAACACAGCAACACCCATTCACTGACATGCTTGTCTAAGGCTTCTTTTTCCCTATAATAGCAGAGTTGAGTAGCTATGACAGAGAGTGTCTGGCAAAAAAAAAACCTCAATTATTTTCTGGCCTTTTAGAGAGTTTGCTGACCCCTGATTTAGATCAGTTATGGACATTTTACAAATAAATTAGTTTCCAAATTCCAGCAGTCATGCAAATAAATGTTTTCACTTACACGTTAAGAGAGTGGAAGGAATCTAAACAAGAGGGAGTGCTTAAAATGTCATTGCTTCTTCACTGTAGGTACCTCTCTCTCTCTCTCTCTCTCTCTCTCTCTCTCTCTCTCTCTCTCTGACATCTTAAGTGTATGAATTCTCAGTGATTTATGGACCTAAATTGAAGTTGAAATATGCCAGAATTCTATACCAAGTGACCTCTTAAAACCCCATCCTAACTTATTTTATTACTCAGATTCTCTATGTGTCATAATATTATTTTACATTTTATTTACATATTA